>NC_063274.1:14123883-14442855 GCF_910591885.1 Bombus terrestris
TGTCTTCACGCCATCACTGGCAACGTCCCGCCCCGGTTACCTATCCATTTCCGCGGAAAGTTAATTTGTAGAAACACGCCAGTGAAACACATAGAATAAATACGCCTCTCTGTTTAACGTGCCGCTCGTGCAGGCATGCTATATCAGTCTCGTTTGTCATGCACGAAGCAACAGCAACGACGTTATCGCGCTCGCGATTAATATCCCTCGACAAATTGAGGCGGCAGGCAAAAAAGAACACAGCCATCGGGAGAAGGAGGATTCGAGTGTGCGGATTGTTGTTCCGTTTTCGACGTGTTCGATTATCCCCGAACGAAATATTCGCTGATGACGCGAATTAAATTTCCTTTCGCCCAAGAATTATCCACGGGGTTTCGAATGGTACTTCGTTTATTGATTTTGTAATTATCGGCATCAAGGTTTCCTTGTTACACGAGTCGGATAATGGTAATCTATGGATCTATCGAATGTTTGTTTTTTGCCCCGCTTGTTTTTCTAACGAGCTAGGTTTTTATGTTGGTTTCTGCTTCAATTTGATCATCGATAATATGATAGATAATTGTTCAGTATCGATAGTCTGTATCATTGATTAATGTAGTCCTCTGTTAAAAGCTATATTTGCGAGTTTAATTAATTACCAGAATAATGATGGTAGAAACGATCGCAATTCGCAATTGGAGATTTTCAGTAAGTTTTTTTTAAAAGATAACGTTTATAACTGTCTGTATAAATTTTGTTTGATTAATAAACTAAATTTAACAAAATTATATTTTGGTGCAGTTTGGAATTAAACGTTGGATATATCGGTTTCACTTTAAGAAGATTAACAAATTTATATCAAGATTATTTCAGCTGAACATTCTGAAAGGCTGTGTAAATTTTGAAATTCGAATACATCGTGTTTAAAGTGTATCGCAGTTCACGTTCGAACAATTTTTTAGGCGAGCCTTTTAGCAGGTCTCGGGAATGGCGTCAGAAGGCGTTAAGCCTGAACAAGTGAATTTCTCTCGGTAGTTGCGCTCTTTCGTACTTTCGACAGGACGGATTCAAGAGGTCACGCGTAAATATCCAAATTCGACTGGATTGGACAGCAGGTTCTCCTCTATTTTCCCATTCGGTGCTCAATCAAAAAGCACTCCATCAGAATTCCCTTTGCCTCTGGCTCCTCGTAGCCGCCGCACGACAATTAACACAGTCGTTAGAAAGCAGTTCGTGGCCTCGATATCCGACTTTCTATGCTCACTCTTTCCTCGACGTTCCAGCGGCAGACATTCCTATCCCTATTGTACTTATTTTTTCAACGCTGAAAATGTCACTAGTATAGCCGGTAAGGCAAACAATCGGGTCACTGTTATGACGCGTTTGTTGACGAGGAACAAGTGGTAGGAACGAAAAAAGGAGGAAAGACAGAAGAAAAAGAAAGGGACGAGAAGAAAAGAAAAGAGAGGAAGGAAGAAAAAAAGAGGGAACGATGCACAGGAAGCAAGCAAAGAGAAGGTCGTGGGAAGGGAAATAACGAAAGAGAAGAGAACACAGAAGAGAAATCATGGTGGTGGAAAGGAAGACCGAGAGAGCGAGAGGAGCAAAGATTCAAAGCAGCACGGCCTTACTACGGTAGAACCATTCTAATTGGGGCAGATGTTAATTAAGGTGCGCTTAGGCGAAGGCGACGAGACGGCGACGATGTGGACGGGACTTTGTTCGTGAAAATAATGATCTTCCCATTATCTGCCACTGCCGTCTGTCCTCCCTTAACCATTGTCTTCTTCATCGTCCGCGTTATCGTCTTTATTGTTCTCTTCGATGCGAGTTCCTCTTCCTTCTTCGTCTTCTTTTATTTTCCTCTCCGCGTCGTCCTTCCTGATCCGCGAATGAATTTGCGGGGGTAAACGAATAGATCGTTCGAGAAGGAAATGAATTCACCGGGGCACGCGCCATCCTAATTTTTTTTAATTCCCCGGCGAAATTAAGAGAGGTTCGGGCAATTTAAATTCGATTGAACTTTCGTGCTGATCGTTCTCTTTCGTCTAGGGACAGACAAGGAGGGGTGTCGAAGGAGGATGCGCACCATCGACGATCTTTTGTGCCCGAGACCTATTCATCAAACCGCACCGGTATCAAGGGCTATCGTGTATCATCTTCTGTAAGCGGAAACGAAATTACCGTGCATTCCCTTCGGGGCCTCCGTACACCTGCATTACCGGAATCCAAGGCCGTAAACCGTGCAGCGGCATTTGTCCTCGCGGCCGTCCCGCATTACCGTAAATTAATTTACAACTTCCTCCCGGCTTGGTTAATATCCGTGGTAGCCGTGCGTGTGATAGACCGATAAAGTCACCGGTAATTGGATGACGTACAAACGGTGCACTTCAACAAGTGTCATCCGATCTCTGAAAGCAACTCGGACGAGCGGAGCTAACGTCGTTGTCGACGCTGTGTCGTCGTTGCGCCCATCTGTCATCGGGATAATACGATTCGATTAGAAATATCGCTAACAACGTCGCAAGCCTCGCGACGTTGCGTCGAGGGGGATGATTAATGAAAGGCACCATCTCCACACCCCCTCAACCTCTACCAACCACTTCCTCTCCCACTTTTCTCTTTTTCTCTACCTCCTTCATCCACCTTCGCTGCGCCTCCTTTGATGGATGAAACTTCTCGACCTACGTAGAAAATACAATTTCAGTGTACGCGCGCCGCTGTCGTGATACCTGGCGATTTAACGAGACGCCCAGTGAGCTTGCGTTTCTTTTTCACAGGGCTCAACGCCATCATCATTAACGCTTGCTCGCGCGTGTACACGCGGAACCGCGTATGCGTGTACACCACGTTTAGAGACAGTCGCGACATTATACGCAGTGTAATTAACGAGAGCTCGACGCTTGCCCTACGATTCCGTTTGTCCTCTTTCCCGTTTTCCGTCTTTTCGCCCGTTTTCCTCGTTTCCCAACGTTTTCTCCTATCCGCCCCTCTTTCTAGCGACCTCTGCGTGTTTCACCCCACCCCATCGCTTCTCCGCAACCATTCTCTCTCCTGTCTTGATCCCTTGGGGTAACGGTCGCGATTTTATTTTTCACGAGTGCCAAGTGCCGGTAATTGAAAGCGATTGCAGTGTACTTTCCTCGATATCGATTACCGCCCCGAGCGACTTTACACAATTTATCCTTGAACCAGTTCCCCCTTGTGTTCCACGTGTTCGCGTTAATGAGTGTCTTCCTAGTCCGATGCACGAGCCACATCGAACGATTGCTATGTTGTCATACTTTCTTTATCGCGTAACCCTCTAAGCGATGGACGACATGCATCGAGGACTTCAAAGACAATCGTTTACACGATGAACTTATCCAGGTTTTTTTTTTATCAAGAACCACGGCAACCTTGGCGACGCAAACGCGTCGACTTTTTCGAGACTTTGCTACTTTGTAGACAGCTCTGACATAGTTGTCGTACGACCTTTATTTGGTAATTCATGACTGGAGGAAAAGAGAGAAATTTTATAAAATATATGGGCTAGACGCTAATTAGGATTACAACTATTAAAGAGAAATACATATTATCTTAAGAGTATGAGTGAATTATCCGAAGAAAAATGAAATAGAAAATAATAATTATTATAAAATAAGTCTTATTTCATATTTATATAAATTTGTTTCACTTTAACCCTCTCCCCCATTTTTCTATGAACCGAGGCTTTCCTGGGTTAATAGCTAGGTCTTGAAAACTTTAATCCGGTCCTATCTACAATGGAAAGTAAAACAGTTTCTCGAATAAAACGTAATAACCTCTCGCTTAGAGAAGTAGGTAGAGATATTAATTACATATAGCTTAACGACTCGAACAATGCAACTGAAATTATCGCGTTACCGAAGATGCTGGAAAGCAATCTTGCCTAAAAATATTTCAACTGTGGCGACTAACTTTACTGCTCGCGATACTGCCTCAGAGAATAAAACACAAGAAACAAAATGGAAGTAAGAAAAAGAGGAAAGAGAGAAAATGTTAGGAGAACAATAGCTCGCAGCGTTGTACATCGTATAACGGCAGTACAAGACGGATTCTTTTATCCAGCACAAGCATCAAAAACTTCCTCTCGTGCAAATCCCTCCTCGGCACGATACTCCAATGAAGTCGTACATGTTCGTTTAAATTCCCTGCCTGGCAATCAGATCGTCGCTTTTTCACTGTCAGATCGCGTCATAGAGGAGGCCCATTTGGATAAAACACTATTTTCCTATTTATCTGAATTCGCGTTCATCTTCCATCATCTCTGTCGCGTTTTCCGTTCCTGTCTCTGCTTCAACCCCCCTGGCGCGTTACAAAGGTACTTACACGATCCCGCGTTCCACCGACAGTGTATGCAGGCTGTTTGACGAGAGTCAGACAAGGGTGAAAGGCGAGCAGGGGATAAATTTGAAGAGGCGAACTTTCTCGCGGGGTCGTGATAAATTTCGCAGTGCTGTCAGGCCGGGCACGGTTGATTAATCGCGGCATTCCGCGGCGTAACGGGCGCCGGTCGGCAGGGATGATCGCCGAGCTTTTCGACTTTTCGGATTCGTTTGTCGTTCCGGTTGTTCCCGTGGCAGGGTTGAACGCGCGGATTCAACGTGGGTGCTTAATTATACCATGGCACGCGAACCTCTCGTTATAGCCACGTGCTCTCGAGCATGCAGACGGAACAACGTGGCGTGTCCCGGAGACAGGCCGTGGCTTGGCTAGCTTGTCGTTAAAACTCGACGAAACCGATGGCCGAATAGACCGCACTTAAACATCGTGAAAGATTAAGCCCGTTTGCCCAGTGTGTGGTGGACGACCACGTTTGCAATGACCGACTAGCTGTTATCGGGACAGCCCCGTTTTGTTGGCACCGGTGCGTGCTACGAGTTTTCAATCCCTTTTGTGGCATACCGGCGTATCGATGTTCGCGGCTCATTGAAACGCGAAAGTCGACGCGAATTCGACTCGCCCTAAGATAAGGATGCCGTATTCTTGCCGCAAGGAATGCGTTCTTCTACGACGTTTATTGTTATTACATTCCTAGAGGGTCAAGAATGGTAAAGATGGGGCGTGCTTCGTATGAAGAACGGAAAATGATATATGTATATAGATATATATATATATACGTTTTACGTAAAACGTGGGATAGAAGCGCAGGGGGAGGTGAGTTTCGAAAGTTCAATCGATGGACGCTCGCCAGAGTGAAAGATGATAGTTTCAGGCGTTTTGTAAATCGAGTTACGCTTCAAGTTTTAGCTTGCCGTCTATAAGAAGGGTAGGAAGACGCTTTGGTCATTCGTTGCCAGAGAGCGTCACATCGACCCTATCATTTTTGTTCTAATTTTAGCACGTCCACACGTCGCAATTACGTCGATTTTGCTAAATTATTGATCGATGCGCAGAACAGTCAGTCGCACGACGGTGGATTGAAAATAACCAACAGACCTGTCTGCATTGTAACAATCACGCGTTTACATTAAATAAACTCGGCGAACCTGGTAAACGTACCCTTCACACCCCTTTATTTTTATTGTTTCATCATCGAGGTTTGGTATTCCGAAATGCATTGTACGGCGTAATATGCCAACCTGACATTTTACAATCCGCATCGAAATTATTAAGATAAAATTGAAAATGGACGATTGCGGGTATTACAGGTTCAAGTCGGCACGTCATTAGTTAAACATACTGTGTGAAATGTTTGGAACAAGTAGCAATTACTGACAATTAAGTGGACACACGTTATTTTGATTTAATTCATGAATCCGTATTGTGGTGGAAACAATAACGTGTCGAAATCAGTTCGCACAATACTCCCCGTCACTTGGGTGAAGTATTCTATTACACGAACAATATGTTTCACTCTCTGATAAAATTATTTATAATCGTTCCAGTATTACGGAATGCGTTTGTGAGAATAACAAAATAATCCGAACATTACTTTCTTCTGTTGATAGTATTTCTTATATTGGGCTGATTTACATGTAACGTTGATCTTTAAAATAATATTCATGCACGTTATTTAAAAATATCGAATATCTAATCAAAATAATTTCCGTACGATACCATGCATTTCTTCAGATCAACGATTCAACGATCGATCAATATCATGGTTCCGGATTCAAAGAAATAGTTATCTCTGAAATGAAGAAAATTCCTCGAACGCTACACTCTTACGGAATCTTCGTTTCGAAACGGTTATTGTAAATTATCCCGGATTATCAAATTATTTCCAATGGCATCTTTCAGAATCTTGTTATCGTGACATTTAGTAGCTTTTCTTTTTGTTCATTTTTAATGAAAATTAATCAGCCTCGAGTTCCATGAACTAACTTTGAACGAGAATATTTATACAATCTTCTTCAAGTGGCAGATTTATTTTTCCAACGATTCTTGCAATACTTTTTTCAAGTTAAAATTCATATGAAAAAATCACACGAGTATTCTATTCCTTTAATAAAGACTTGTTTGCAGTCGATACACGTGTATCGAAATTTGATTTAAGCGATATTGACTCGTCAAATTTAAATTCTGTTCTTAAGCTCTTTAGTAGCTCGATCTATTTGTCATTTTATTTAAAGCTCTAGAGTATTTTATATCTGTTATTCTCTTTAAACCTCCACTAAATCCACGCATCGGAGCCTTAAGACTATTCTCTCATATTCTCTAGATACCTAAGTATACACGCTCGTTGTCAATCATTCTGACACGTGCACATGTTCCTTGGACCCTGACTTTCTAAACATCACAGTCATTCCTAACGAGAACCCTCTTTACTTCAAGTTCATCATTCACAATATGTCAGTATCATCTTCTTGAGGGTTTAAGAAAATGAAATATTATATAAGTCAATGTCGAAGTCGAATTTGTAATTAACGTTCTGTATAACATATATATTAACATATAAAATTCAGTATAATATGATCTATAGATGAGTGTTGAAAAATATAGCATGTAACTTAGTATACGAACAAATTCTAAATTAACTGTAACAGGCTAGGGTAAGATAGGTTTAATTGGGTCAAACTACGTATAAAGCAATTTGACTTGTAACTAGCCAAATTTATTTACAACCAATTTTTAAACAACCAACATTTCAAAATAAATTATTTGACTGATTGTTAGCGATGATATATTGACAGCTCTACAGCCATTATTTCCTGCGATTTTATTTTTAATAAAAGTGTAAAAGGTTTGACCAACTAATTATCTATATTCATAGTTGCAGTTGTCTTAATGTAGTAGCGTAGGTTTAAGTATCTTCAAGCTGCCGATAAAAAATACTATATCACTTGTTTTAGAATTATTTTTATTTATATTCCATGGACTCTGTTTCACACAAACTTGCTCGAACTATAATCTACCCTAACCACATCCGTTTTTTCCCAAAAAATAAGGTGAAAATTCCTGATATTTTCATCGGCGATAAATTCTAATTCCAAAAATCAACCCTGACAACTGTTAACTGTTATGCAACTCTGTGTGTCACATAAATCACAATCAACTTATGATACAAAGTTCGCCGAGAAAAATCCATTCAAACAATTAGTATTGTACGATATATTCATCAGAGTAAGAAAGAACACGATATTTGAAAATGCTGGGATACCAAACTGAAAATTAGCTGGCTGCTACCGAGATCGTCGTCAATCTACAAATTTTTAGTCATAATCCTTCGAAAACACAATATCAATGAATAATTGGTATCACTGCTTTCATTTTGTTGCCGTACGTGCGTGAATTTTCATTTAATGATAGGATTCCATCGTTCTCGTGTACGTCGATATGCAACGCCCAAATTACATAAACTCTCATTTAATCTGTATCGAACGCAAATTGGACATTGTTGTTCCCGATATGCTATGACTCACGAAAATATTTGAGCATCTGCCATAGGAAATTTGTATGAATATATTACATGTGTTATAGAAACTTTTATGAACACATTACGTGCTTTATGCTTTTTGAAATTTCATTAGAAGTCTAATGAGACACGATCATCAGGATTACAGTCGTGAAATCTGAAACCAATCTGAAAATGTATCATATATACCAGTGAGTGAATGTTTATTGCAAACATACTCTTAACGAAAAATAGTATAAAACACAAATTGCTTTATATAAACAAATAATTAATATTAAAGATAGTCCCATTATATATTGAAGCCTATTGATATAATCGATAATCGGAATGCTTAAATAATCTTGTGATTTTTCTGAATTATTAAATGTTTGTAATAAATAGATTTTGACTTGTATTATATATAGGCACGTTTTCATTGATTCATTTCAAATTTTACCATTGTGGTTATAGTAGTTGTATCATATCCTATGTTATACAAAGAATTCTGCATAACACATAATATTAGGTCGAATAATAATTTGCTCGTCTTTTACTAAGCCACGGATTTTAAAAAATATTATAAAAATTATTTGAAAAATATAAAAATACGTCTCTCTGAATCTTTTCATAGATGTATTTATGAAAAAAGGAAATAAGTTACTTTTTGGTTAGATAAATTTGATCATATTCGTTTAACAAAATACGAATGAACCTATTATATTCACCTTTTCGTGAGCTACTGTATCCTTTCTAGGACATTGAAAACGCAGAAGTATTACGTGAAGTATTTTTCGTATTCTCTGACAATATCTTAAGGTTACGTATATTTTACCAGTATTAATAAGAATTTGGTGGAAACTGCGATAAGCTCCGGTACATAATGGAGAGTGGCACGGTTGCATCTCTAGGGATCTATACTAAATACATAGGTTCGATAATAGCAATATATGGAGTAGCATGCGATTTGCGCTATATGGCGAAACCGACGTTAAGGGGTTAAAATCATTTCGGGACTATTCCTGCTGTTCACGATCCGATTGTGTGACCATATATCCCAAGATCACGTGCGTAAGTATGTATGCATAGGTATATATATAAACACGTGTTTGCATGAGCAGATATATGCACATTTATGTATGAAAATGTAGAGCCAAATCAGATTATCCGAACAAGATTATATTCCGTGCAAGTGAAAATACATTGTTATACGGAAGACTTTAACATTATTAGAGAGAGTTCACTGTTTCTTGGTATAATATTCTAAATATGTTAGCAGCTTATCTTAGATTTCTACGTAGCCCTAATAGCTATAATTTCATAAAGATCCAGATATAATTTCAAGATGGTTATTTACGGATCAAATACTGCGGATCTGTAAGATTCGTTGATCTAGAATTATATCGAATTTTGTTATTGAATTAACCGAATTAATTTGTTATATTTATTCTTTGTTCTTCTCATCGAAGAAAATTTCTGTATTCTCATATAAATATTTCGCTTTTCTATCTATAACGCTACACTGGCTACAAAAAGTGCTGGCACCCGGCACACATCCTTATTTTCCAATGAAGCGCTTTTTGATCGGATCCTATATTTCATTTCTATAATATTAAATTTTTGCAGTCATATGAAAGTACCGCTACAGGATACGAAATGTACTATACTATACTGCATGATACTGTAGTATACTGTAATAACTACGATGATGTGCAAATACACTTTGTGCCCACTATATACCACAAATGACAAGTTATTCATAGCTACTCACGTTATCAGATATGTAAATAGATAACCATGTATACTTACATAGCAGTTAATCTAATATATAGTAATAATAACATAGAAATAATACTATGTCATAAATAATATATAATAATAGTATCTTATATTATTAAATCTCAAAGACAGTTTCATGGTCATACAATTTATTTTAAATCTCATTAAAAATATATTACATACAAAAATACGAGCAATAAACAAAGCAAAGTAAGGTATATACTATTAATATATGTATATATTCACTCGTATCTTGAAATTTTGTTAGAAAAATGAAAAACATCGAATGGTTTTAATTCGATGGCTAGGAATTGTATAATCAAACACGAATTTCATCAATCCCGTTAAGCCTGGTCTTGACCATTCAGAATTTCTCAGACACGATAAGGAACATCTTGGTACAGCAAGCTTCGATGCAAACACGATCCGAATTCATGGCTTTAGATATATATGTATATAGTCTCTTACTCATAGAACACGATACACACAGATGACTTCTGGATTCCTGATACATATAGCAATGGATTGCTGATGATTACTATAGGTTATATCGCGTATATACGATGCGATATAGTTTACTCCTGGATTCTAGCAACTTATAGGATATTCTGGACTACGACAAGCCGATTAACATGATTCAGCAGGTATGAAATATGCGAAAGGAAGCCGTGGTGGAGGCTGTGAAATACGACGGAAAATAATTCCGGGCATAAGAAACTTAAAATAAACAGTACTTAAACTCGGATAACGAGCTAAAAATATTTTCTCGTGCCGCTTTCAGATGGTACTTTTATTTTCCTATTTGCGTCGACAAAGGGGACTCGGATGCGTAGGCGGAGCTTTGTCGTCGAGCGAGCCGAACACAGAAAAACTTTAGAATTAAACAAAGTCGTGATAAAATTAAAACAATCCGGGTGCACGAACGTCAATAGAGATCAGAGAATAATGAACATAGATGTAAAGTCATGTTAAATAAAACATAGCGGGATAATTAGATTTACTGTACGTAGGATTATCGTACGAAACGACAGATAACGAATAGAAATTATTTGGCTTTAAAAAAGTCATCGAGTTAAAAATTGTATTGCAGGTGTATCTGAAGGTTGTAACGACTTTAATTCGTGCTGCAGTGCTATTTTTTGTAGAACAGCGTAATTAATTAATAAATAATGAAACAAATAGGATCTATAATTGTTAAGCAGGATATAAATAATTTCACCTGACAGAATGAAACATGCAGAAGAATATAAAAAATGAAAAGTTAAGTAAACTAATGGAAGCAAAGTAGATTTGTAAACAGCTGACATGAATTAGATAATTATAAGTGTTGACTATAGTAAAAGATATGTAGCACTTTCAATGTCTTTCTTTTTCCTTATTTTTTTTATTTCTAAGTCTAAGAAAACCACCTAAAACTGAGAATTATTCAAGGATTATTTAAACGGCGAGATACTTTCAAGAGTCAAGATTACGTAGGACCAAGGATTACATAATCCGAACCTGACGTTATTTCTAATCCTAATTCTACAATTAACACGGATCTCTAAACCGTAGGGTTTAAACCGTGATTTTGTACCTTAGATATTTTTCATACATAGCAGACGTGGACGATTTTGCAACCCTATCTATGTCAATGTTTCATAGGTCGTGGTTTTTTGATGATCACGTAGACACATTTCGAGGATCTTGGTGGTTGTCTTGCCTGAATAATTTTTAGATTTAGGCAGCCCAAGGATGTTGACAGTCTCTGGATCTTACTAATTTAGTAGCTTAGACGATTCCTGTGTTCTCAATGGATTTCAATCTGATTTCACAACTCCAACGGTTTTATCTCTTCCGTAATTATAAAATAGACAATTTCAAATCTCTTCAAACGTAAAATCATCTGTATATTATACAAAAAATGTCTATAGAAAATGCAATATTATTAGCTCGTTATATAAACTTCGGAACAATAACACGATATTTATCCTTGTAGCGAACTACTTATTGCGAAATAAGCTGAAAAGCGTATTATGCCTCGTGAATTCTCAACTCGTTCATAATTGCAGCTATTAACGTTTCATTTTAATTCCACCGGTTCGAAAATAGTTCAACGTTTGTCGGGGATCATTAAGCCGGGGTGTAGAACAAACCGACCGCGGATTTAAATGTTCCAACGCCCTTCCTCCGTTCGCTCAAAATCTTGTGTACTTCAGCATTTGAAATTCCCCCGCATCAATTGTGCCAGTCTAAACGCGTTCAACAGCTCTCTCTCTCTTTCTCTCTCTCGACCATGGCCGTTTGTTGCAGTTATTCAGCTGAAAATCCACTATGTACTGTGTTACGCGCGGAATAATTCGCGTTGTTCTTGGCATCGTGAATCGGCGAAACGGTAAATTACTTGAAAACAGTTTCTGTTACGCGAAATGCCGAATTCCCAGGGCTCCCAGGTGTTTCCAAGGGCCTCCTAGACGTGGCATAGCCGCGATGCAAATATTTCTAAGTGTTTGGACGGCATGACAAGTAAAAGTAAATCGGATTACACGAAGGCATTCGGAGATGTTAGCCAGCCGCTGTTCCTTTCTCTTTCCATCAGTCTGGACGACCTGAATTTAGTAACTAACATCGTATGTAACACGGTATCATTTATTCGACGACCGGCGAGCGATTATACGCCGTTGTAACTGTCGGATCTATCCGATGATACGGTGATTTAATTAAAATCTTTATTAATTACCCGTATTACAGAACGATCCAACTGGTATTATTTTCATATCGCGTGATCTTCTGGCGTTCCGTTGTTCCCGCTTCCGTTTTCTGTACGTACCATAGGAAACGGAGTTGTGGTTTTACGATTCCGAAAGTCGAAAGTTTTACGATGCTGGAAAATAAAAAACAATCGGTGGATAACAAACCGTGTACCGTGAAAAAATTTCAACCGAATCTCTCTCTCTCTCTCTCTCTCTCTCTCTTTATCTTTCTTTTTTCCTATGGGACATTTTTTTTTAGAACCGATATGTTCGCATAGAATGTGTGTATGTATGTATATATGTATGCGTATATGTAGAATGGTGGATAGAAGAATGTTTATAAAATAAGAAGTATAGGAAGGCATGATAATTTTACAAAATAAATTTATATTTGATAGAAATAATGAATAAATATATATAGCAGAATAGATGATGGTTATTAACATGGGAAAAATATTTAATAAAAAAAGTTACTAAGACTCGTAGTACCCGAGTTTTAAACTTCCTTTCATTCGCCACTGTATGCGTAAATACGAAATTCCGTGGCAGGCAAGAACTGCGGATCGGTCTTTTGATGCAATTATTTTCTTAATGATCGTGATACGTATTAAAAGAGTGAAAAAAAAAAAGGAAAAGTAGAGAAGAGAGGAAGTAATTGCATGGAGAAGTGGTGGAATTTTGCGAATGCGCAAGAAGGAGGAATTGTAAAGCCGTATGCAGTCTGTAATAGCATTCAATGGAGGAATAACGTTCGTTGCACAAAAGACCTTTGTTATGAAGCTGCATTCTCTAGTTTTTTCCAGATTTTCCTTGAGTTTTATTCGTTTCAATTGTGCGCCGAACCAGAAAAGCGTACGCATGATTCTTCCGATACGATATTCATGCATTACTTTTTCCACGTAATTTTCTTCGTACGTCATCCTTACTATAGAGCCGTGTTCAATCAGCCGTTACAAAGAAATCGTATTCTGTTGAAATATGATATCATCATGTATATAATAATGCGAGTAAGGATATTATTACGAATACAGAAAATTTATAGTTAATATTCCGTTTCCCAGTGAAATATTGTTACGCGAAATAGGATACTCTTCAATTTTTTGTCCACTTTCATACAGACAGTTCTTCTCCCTTTGCCTTTGATATCGATAAGAGATCACGTGTCATATTTCATTGGATCGAGGATCGGATAATTAAACATGCCAGCGAGATCGATGTTTTCCTTTTCACGTCAAACAAAACATAGCTTTATTAAAGTTTAAATCGAAATCTCGGCCGATCTCATTGGGGATTCGATGTTTTTTCTTTGGGATTTCCAACAAAATTCTGAATAAAACTGAATAACAATTTTACGAAATCTGATTAGCACGTTGACTGGCACGCTGGTTCCCGTGATTGCCTCTCCGCCATCGCAACGTTTCGAAATCCAATCTACTATGTATTGTACATAAAAATTTCGTCTATTTCTACTTTTTTTCCCTGTCGCGTTTCGTTTTTATATATTTCTAGAAAAAGAAAAAAAATTTTTCCATCCGAAAAGAAATATTTTCTAAGTAGAGGAACGCTAAGAAAGAGAAAGAAAAATGTTCTTCCGGAATTTTCTATTATGAACAATGAACACTGTAAACGATAATGCAGTCAGTACAATATACGAGTTTGATAAAGTTGCTTATGGAACTATGTCACGGCGAATAATTTTATCGGCCAACTGATTTTGCACACAAACGTGAAATGATATTACCCTGGGAATTTCCATTACAAAGAACGAACACCAAAAACCCTGTTAACATGCGAAAAATGATATAGGTGTCCGGTATAGATACTCACTGAGGAGCATTGTAAGGTGCAATTTTATTGGCAATGAACCATACACGCATTCGCGTTACAATATTTTTTGTTCCTTCTTATATAATTTTGTTGTTCACAATACACACGTGCACACAAACATTAATATAAAACACGAGAATGTGAATATCGTAAATAAAGTTTACAGCCAGAGAGGCATCGCGATTTAAAGAAAAAAGATACGATTTATCTTTCGTTGTAATATATTAAAATTGTTATTGAACACCATTGAGTTCTCGCCATGGTGAACATTGACATTCGAATGAAACTAAATTACTATGATTTATTGGTTATGAACTACACACGCATTTACGTTGTAACGTTTTGTTTTGCTCTGTATGGGTATAACTTTGTTACACACGATATTTGCATATTAATATAAAATTTAAATATTGTAGATAAAATTTGCTATGAGAAAAGGCATCATGATTTTAAAAAATATACCATTTAATTCTCGTTATTATATATTTTAAGTTGTTATAGAGTTTCAGTAAGTTTTCGCTGTAATATGAATTAAAATGAAACTAAATTACTATAATATATGTTAGCGGTGTACACATATTCGCGTTTTATACGATAAATGCGTGTACACCTAAAATACCAGAATTCCAATATCGTAAATAAAGCTTACAGTTAGACGAATTGCGATTTAAAACAAAAAATATACCATTTATTTTTTCCCTGTTATATTGTAAATTGTTGTAACGCTCGATTCGGCTTCATTTTATTAAAATGAAATGAAAAAGTAGTTATTTATGATTTACTATGAAATTGTTATTGGTTTATTGCTACGAAATAAATATAACGCGCGAAGAGTTGTGAATTGTACGGATATACGTTTGATTACACGCGTTAACAAGGGTTACGTGCTTTTGCGTGTTCAACCAATTATCCCGAGTAATTCGGGCTTCCAGTGTCTCTCGACGCGCGAAACATAACCTATTCCAGTAATTAATTGTAATTAATCGCCAATATCTATGTGACAAACCATCCTGGTTAGGTATCGGTTGCCGAGATATCGAGACAGTACGTAAGTCGGACATCAAAGGAGCAAATGCAGGATTTGCTATTTAAACAGTACGAATCAAGACCCTAGAAGTGCGAAATACGCTATATACAAAAATCGGCACATTAGACAGACGAAGTTATATAAGATTGGAAATTGATGCAAATTGAAAAGATTTGCAAACATAAAATTGGAAGTTGATAAGATAGGTCGAATGAAATAAAATTTATAATATAGTTGAAAACGAGGAATTTGAAATCGATAAAGATCGAGTAAATATTAAAATTAATTTGGATTGAGAGAGATCCTCGAATTGTAGAAATAATAAAAGTAGAAGAAATAGTATAAATCGAAAGAGTTTAGAAACAATGAATTTTATATCGACGCAGAATGATTAAATTTATAAAGTTATGTATCTCATAATTGAAACTAGGGCAACTCGGAGAATTTAGACTACTAAATTGGTATAAATTCCTCGATACAAAGCCTTAGAGCGAGTTTCAAACTAAGATAGAGCAACATTCCGAAGATTGTCAATTCTCCTATATCAGATTGAAGCGAAAACATTTGAGAAGTACAAAAGTAATAAAAGATTTTAGATTGGTACATTCGAAATCGATAGGGACAGAAATGTAATAAAAATACAGTGGGCAAGTTCGATAGAAATTCGGTATCACCGAAATGGTCAAAAATATAAAATCCTAACCCGTATGCAGCAAGCGAAAGCTGTGTCTCGGAAATTTAAATTTTGCTCGAATCAAAATATTGAATTTGCAAACAGAAATGGTACAATTGACGTAGTCTCGCAAACCAGTATACATGCCACATACCTAGAAACTTCTCGCTATACAAAATATTTTGAAATTTTATTAGCAGAGTAATGAGATTTAACTGCCGTAATTATATCGGACAAATATATATATGAAACTACAATATATTTAATGCAAAGTATATCAAAGCTCATAAAAGTATGTAAACAATCAATCGAGTCTCTCAGAATCTTTCAGAAACCAGGCTGATAACTTCCACTTTTAATTATATTCATATCGTAATCTTTTACTAAATGTATGTTTGCAGTAAACGTCTTACAACTTCTATATACATTTTTGAATTGATTTTGATCCGTGTCCCGTAACGGAGTTAACGAAATTTCGTAATGTTTTACAAAACACACACAACATATAGATAAAAGTTTTCCATAACAAGTATCCAAATATTTTCACGAACTACCCTACGATAGGTGCACGTAGAATTTTGAAACGAGCAACGAGATCAGAAGACACCGAGAGGCAGAGAAACTACGGAATATTCTCCTCGTGGAGAGACAATACAAACGAAACGCAACGAGAATTACCAGATAGAAAATTCGCAGCGTGACTCCTTAATCCGACGTCCAAGTTCACGTATGCAAATAATAGTACATGCCTGTGTTCCCTGGCTGTTTATGCTCGAAGGCAAACAAGTCGGTACACAAAGAGAAGCGTGTGTGCAGAGGTTCTGCGTCCCTGCAAGCACCAGACCGCTTTACACGTGCTAGTGCAAGCACGGCTAGCGTTTAGACCGAATCGAAATTGAAGCGCCGGAGGAGACTGATGCCGAAACAGATTGGATTTAGTTGAAACGCATATCGATCTATCATTACGCCATGGCCCGTTGGTTCGATGTCGTATAATTCTCGTTTTGATGGTAACGCACGTTGCCCATAAGCTCATCCTGCGTTGTGTCGCCTAACTTTCGACAACAGGGATTATCACACTTGTGTCTTTCAACGCGAAAGTTATTTGTTATATTATACGATAGTTAATGTTAAACTGTTCCATGTGATATGAGAAACAAGGGTGCTTCTATCGTATGCAACTTGATGACGATAGTTTTGTATACAACTTACGTGAAGCTGAATGCGACTACGTTGTCCTTGAGCGTGTAGTGTTTCGTAATTTAGCGGGATTCTCTACCTGTTTGCCGAGGAATCCTCTAATTTCCACTGTAATTCATTTTACTGGCTTGGGCTGCAATGAGGTCCGACACAGGAATTTCTCTTATTATTTTCTTATTGTTAGCTGCGAATTATTGGATACTACAGAGCTTCGTTTTACCCATTTTTTGAAATAGTTTGGGAGTGATAAATTACTTGGAAAATTTTATTTAATTCACGTGTATGTTCGTGTGTGTGTGTGTGTGTGTGTGTGTGTGTGTGTGTGTAGAGTTAGTTATTAGTTTGCGAATTGGAGAAATTTCTAGATTCAAAGATTTTAGAATTGAATTTATTTTTCAATGAGACGTGATTCGCGAACCGTAACCCCTTTTTCAAGATTAATAGACGAGTGTGTACGAGAACAACCATAACAGATACTTGGATTAGCGAGCTGGTTTCTCCTTAATCAGGATGCTTTGGTAGGACCCTACGCTGTACAGTTAATCGATCAAAGAAGCAGACCATTGAAAAGCTTTACATCTCGAAATGGTCTTGGTCGTTTTAACGAAAAATGCAATCCGAAAATTACTTCCACTTGAACCTTAAATCTAACTTTAGTAAATGTAACTTTTATTCGATGTTTGGAAGTAAAAAATTGTTATTTCCCTTACCCTCTTTCTATTTCTATGCTAGCAAACGTAATTATGAACACATACTGGCAACATACGATAAAGAGCGAGTATACTTATCGCGTTTCACTTGATTCTTTTTCCCAACATAAAGGCCACACGTTTCAAAATTTCGTTAATTTCCGCCTCGCCCAATATTTAGAGAAACTTGGAGCGTTTAAAACGCGCCTTTTTGCCGCTTGCTTCGTATCTGCTGCTAGGATAACGTTGGTACGTGCAGCAGGGTGCAGTAGTTGGTAAGATATACGTAGGATTAAACCATTTCGACGTTAAGCCCGACGTCCAGCAATCAGATGTTCCGTTCTCACGTCCCGATCGCTAATCGCTCTCGTACTAATAGCGGAAAGCACTTCAACCCCGTCTCATCCCCTCTCTGTCTCTCTGTCTCTCTCTCTCTCTATCTCCACTACTTTTAACCCTTGCTGTTAAAATGAATCTAAAAAGAACCTTTTAGCGTCCATTTTACGTATCCGTGTTGTCGGGTACTTTCAACGAAAATCACATTCAGCTGTTGTGCTTTTTACCTACATTTTCCTCGCATTTTTCTTTATTTACTTTTACAAATAGTACATCACGCTTGACAAATGACGTTTCTTCTGCGAAGAAAAGATTGAAAACCTACCTACGTTTGCACTGAGTAGAAGTTATTATAAATACCAATTATTTTTGTTCTTCTATTCCTATAGCTCTTGTTCATTCAATTACGACAACATACTGACATTTTATTTTTGTAATTACGACATGTCATATGGACACATAGTGTATCAGATAGATGGCAAACTGTATACTCGATTTCTATAGTTCCTGTTCATTGGATTACGACAACGTACTGAAATTTTACTTTTGTAATTACGATATGTCACATGGACACATAATGTATCAGATAAATACTTATATTGCAAACTGTATACTGGATTGTCCAAATTATTATCAAGTACGTAGACGATAATATATATAACAATTATTTAATTTATTTCGTTCCTTGCTACATCATATTAAAGAGTATTCCCGCGTTTTTACTCAATCAGGCAATTTACTTGATTCGAATGCCACTGAAAATAAAGCCTAGTCGTTGATATTTTAAATTTTGATGTTGAATTTTTGGTTGAAGCCAATATGTTGATCACTGTATTATCCAAGTCGAAGACAAAAATTCAACATACTTAACAAAACGATGACGACATAGTAAAATATATGATAATGCATGCGACAGTGCATACGCAGCATGCTGGAAATAATACGAGCTGTAGTGGCAGACAAAGGGAGGAAATACATATAATTGGCATGGATGTGAATGACACCTTAGTAGCACATAGAATTTACTATTAGAATTCGCTCACGTCTTGCAATTTTACTAACAAAGTGAAAATTACTAAAAATTCTGAACGGTTCTAATTCGATGATTAAAGGTCTTAGACACCTTACCACATTCACTAACAACGTCGAATTTATTTTACTAACCAACCGATGAAAGAGCAAGTAATAGTTTATCATAAATATTTCAAATTCTTTCAATTTCATAAAATTCTAGAATCTAAGCGATAGAAATGGCAACGAAAACAAATACTGAGCGATCCCCTGGGATTTCTTTCGCAGCTGCATCTTTTAAAGAATTCTATAATGTTATAAATTGATAAAAAAGGAAGTATTAGAAATAAAACTCTGCGTCAACGTTAATCTTGAAAACATTAAAATAAAAATCAGGTTCATTCGCTTCCTTTTTCTGTGAGTTGTTTCAGATAATTTATACACGATCTAAATGAACTCTCAAGAGCTTAAACGACGATGTTTCCGAACTGTACGTCCCTTTCGCAAATACCTTGTTAAAGTAGTAACAACTTTAATAACAATACCGTTGGGTGTATAATATACGCGCATCGGAATGTATGCAAACTGGGCTGGAATACAAATCAGACGCCAAGAGGTTTCGCCTGAAGTTTAAGAAGTTTGTCTCCCCGAATGAATAGCGTGTCGGATATCATAGATAAATGACTCGAGCCTGCATCGAGGCTAAGGAGGTTATTACGTTTCTCCAGTTATCAAGACTCGAATAATTCTTTCATTAAAGTTGAACTACATTATGCGCGGAGGAGAACTAACTTTCCTCATACGGACTATTCTTCGTCATTTCTGCAAATATAAAAACCTTTATTCGCAAACGTGTTAGTCATTTCTATTGTTTTAAACGACACGCTGCGAGTCTTCATTCTTTAATAGTGATTCGATCGAACCGTGGATTGGGTCGTTGGGATTATAAAGGCTGTTCAGCATTAAATGATAAAGTAAAAGAACGAATTTTGCGTCATAGAAGATGATCAAGTCGATGTCCAATTGAATAGACCAGACACTGTATTCCTCGAATGGCTGAAGTTGTGGTTGCTACGTGATGGGTGCACTGTATATCTTGCGTATAGCGTAACAGTAACACTCGGTAAGATTTTTCCAAAACGATGGAAAGTGTCTTTTGGTTTCTCTTTCGCAAATGATGAGTTAAGTTTGTCTCTCATAGAACAATGAGTTTGTCTCGTTATTCTATTATTTAATCATAAGTAACTTTGAATGATCGGCATTGATGCGATAAAACCATTCGACATTTTATTAGAATTTTGAAAGTGTATTATGTTTAAAATAAATGGAAGTGATCTTCAAAATCTCCTCAAATATAAAACGATTATTATTGACATGTTATGGCCCCTTTGGTGCTATACAATTTTCCCATAAGTACAGTTTACCTTATATCTTTAAAAATAAATAACGGGGATATTGCAGGTAGACAATAGTTACTGTTTTATAGCGTATTAAAGGTTTCAAGTAAATCGTACTTGCGAAATATAATTTGATATGACACGTTACTGGAATTTAAATCAGCGTGTGATCAGAATTGTGGCAAGTTATTAAAAATACATTGAATTTCCTGCTTTAAGGGGGTGTCCTGAATTAAAATGTTCCAAAACAGCGTTTTTATGTGATTTTTTTTTAGAAGGGAAAGAAAGAAATGAAGTTATTGAATTTTGAGGTATGGTTTTATATATATTTAACGAATACAAAAATATTTTTTTTAAATTAGAAAAAAAATTATAACAGTTTTCTAAGCCTATTTCATGGGCTGCAGTTTGCAATCGGCGTGAAAGATCCACCTCATAATTCTTGACCGAAACCAAAAGCCAAAAAAGGATTAAACTATTATATATTTTTCTTCTCGATGAACTAAACAAGTTCGTCAAAAAGTTTATTTAAATAATTGTTATAGCACCTTAAAGTTTATTTTTTCCTTTTAAAAAACACATTTTTTCTTTAAACTCAGCAAAATTTTTAATTTCACACTATTTTCTGCCTTTTTTTTTTTAGTTCATCGAGAAGAAAAATATATAATAATTTAATCCTTCTTTGGTTTTTTGTTTCCGTCAAGAATTACGAGGTGAATCTTTCATGCCGATTGAAAACTGCAGTCCATGAAATAGACTTAGAAATCTATCATAATTATTTTTTTTACTTTAAAAAAAGTTTTTTTGTATTCGTTAAATATATGTAAAACCATATCTCAAAATTCAATAACTTCATTTCTTTCTTTCCCTTCTAAAAAAAAAATCACAAAGAAAAACGCTGTTTTAGAACATTCTAATTCAGGACACCCCCTTAATGTGAAACGGTAACGCATTAATAGGCAGGATACTGCGAAAACGTTTCTTCATGTTTCTATAAATTTTTGTTAGTTTCGTACATAATGGAGAACTTTTCAGGGTAACAATGATGAAAGCGCGGTTTTTTTTCCACAGGGCGATAACGAAGTTACACGGTAATTGAGATTTCCCTGGCACTTTCCACTGTTGACGTTTTCGTTTTTAAGCTTGTCACTCTATTGAATCTTCATGCAAAGTATTCTGGAAATTACTGTTATATTTGTCGATGTATTCCGCAGGTAAAAATAATACAGAAACGTCACGCGAAGATACGTTTATAAATGCTTCGTTAAAAAGTTGCAATAAAAGTATGAAACATAAAGAACGATCGTTGATTTAATTTCATTTAATTGACTTTTAGAATCAAGTATATTAAGAAATATTTAGGGAATAATAAATTAATTGAGAAATTCACCCATATCGAGTTACATTTATTTTCACATGTCAAACCGTTATCTGCTTCGTCAATGAAAGCTTAACGTGAATTATTATTAAATTAATTCGACAAACTATGCCGGTAATTAACGCAACTATAAACACTCATTAATAATAAAACTTTTAAGGACGATCAATCAGACGATAAGAACAAAATTTTCCGAGACATCTATATAAGACACCCTCTATATATTCCAACAAAGTTACATTCGACAAGCCGGAAATTCCGAAGCCGACAAAAAATCAGCGCCGTAAACACAACGCTGTTACTAAATATACCCAACGCATACCGCCTGGCCACTTGTACGAGCGGGTTAAAGATATGCAAATTTATGTATTCGCGACATGTAACACGTAAACCTCGTATACCAAGCAAGCTTGTTGAAATTCTCGTTCGCGTTGTTTTCGTTGTCCTATCGTTTTCGTTTTTTGGTCGCGAAATTGGCGACGCTCGAGTGCGGTTTTTCTCTCCTATAATACATAGAATGGCGTCGATAACTTTGTCAAGATAGACGATTCGTTCGTGCGGCTTCTTTCAACAAAAGGAAAGACAAGAAAGAGAAAGGGAAGGGGGGAAAAAGAAAGAAGAAGAGAAAAGTAAGGGTAGCATCTCGATGGCGCAGCTATCCTGGTGAATCGACCCTTATCGTTTCGCGAAAAGCCACGTGATCGAATTTAGCCGAGATTGAAGCCGGCCGTGCACGGTCGTACGGGACTTCCGGTAATCCACTTTCCCTTAAACCGCAGCCACCCTTAAAGCAGGATAAATGGTTAGCATGGAGAAACCAGAACCCGAAGTAAATTCTCGAGAGTGCACCGCGGATTAGCTCTCGCGCTAACTACTTGTATTACAGGGAACAGTCCCGACGAAATTGGAATATATCCTCGGTTCCGCCTACTTCCTTTGACACACTAAATATTCTATTTCCAACTTAACGTTGTGTACGTTCTGCTGTCTTGGCCACCTGCAGCGATTAATAATCACCGTTGAATTCCAGGTGAAACTATCATATCGTTTGCCGATGCTATCGAAGCGCCTTTGAAAGTATGTCAAGAATTGAACGCTATTTTTGTTGGGCAGTATATTTCATTTAATTTAATTTCAATATACCGATCGAGAAACCCATCGAATTACAAATGCATTACAGTGTGCGTACACTGTATACATTACAGAAGTTCAAGCGAAGAATGTTTAAACGCGCGAAAAGAAGCGGAGGAAAACTCCGGTACGAAACAAAAATTATTATCGAACACATTCTATAGATGGGGTGGAAGTTTCTAAATTTAAATGTGAACCTACGCGCCAGAAATTTATTCACTTTTCTGAATGTCCTCGCAGAGGCGTAGGAATTTAATAATTTCAGCAGCGATGGACAGGAAACGAGACCATTTATCAGCTTAAAGGGAAGGATCAAGGTAGCCACTGTCTTACGTGATTCAAGAGATCTCAAGTTTAGGCTATCTAAGATTGGCTTATAATCGTGGTCAGTGATATTCATTACACGTACAGCGTAGGAGATGTATTGGATCTTCGGATAAGTCTTGAACCTTGAAACGTGAGGTTACGCTTTTGCTCAGAAACAATAGAAATTCAACACGAATGGAGAAATTCTAGCAAATAAGATTGCAGAAGATTATCGCAAGATGTTGGAATAAAGTTTATAATTTTTTAGTAGAAAATATTTCAGATTTATTCGACAACCTGGAACGCCATTCCAGAAATATATATATAAGGTATAGTTTTGTATTTTGTACTTTTGTATTCCGTGGGAGAATCACGTATCATTAAGCCATTATGTTAAGAATGTTTCTTCGAGCATAGAAATTATGATATAGATTAATAGATAATGCCAGTGGATGTTGGCATGTACAGTATACATATTATTTTTTGACGTTATCGCGTGATACGTCTTGGAAAATGTTAGGAACGTTTCTTTGAATTTAAAACTAGGGTATAGATTAGATCGAAACGTGGGTGTTGGAATGTATTGTATAGAACACTAGGTATAATTAACCATGTTGCACGAGAATGTCCATAATACTGACCGGAGTTATATCTCTTACCGGTTCAAAAAAGCATGTCGAGTGATTTAAACGTGAATGTGCTAGGTGTGGTTCTGTTGCAGAGGTCTAATTGTCTAACTTTTTCGCATACGCGGTATGTGATGGAAAATTTAAACGAGATATTTCAAAATGTGTTTTATCGTATACTTTTGTTGAAACTTTGTAAAAGATATTCGTCTACTTTAGAGTTTAAATACAAATCGGAGTTTTAAAACTTGTTTAGAATCATCAATTAAAATCATCGTTAATGACATACAATTAATTTTATAGTATGAATTATAATAAAGTTTCCCTTTCTCGAAGCCATCAATTAATGTCACCACTGATAACCTGCAATTAATCTCATAGCCCGATAGAAATATGAATTCTAATGAAATGATGGACATAATCTTGTATTTGCAAACTCCTCTATGATTTACTTCCTCATTTTCTCCGTTTATTTCCGTATTTATCGGTACTGTTTCGTTATTCTTATTCACGACATACGAAACGATTCTTTTCTGTTATTAAAAAAAAAAAACAAAAGAAAAAAATACAGTATAATATTATAAACAGCGTGAGATTTTGTTATAACGAAATACGAAGAAAAATGATCGAAACTTTTTTAGAATCAATTGTAAGATCTCGTCATTACTGTGCACGCGATTTAATGCCGCTATTAGGAAGTCGAAATTCACGATGAGGATATTTTTGGTTTAAAATCAATTTGCTGGCGTTCCACAGGTTTTCATGTAAAACGCAGAGTGGTGTGCCAAATCCACACGACGTGCGGCAACATCGACGGTGCCTGGTACCTGATATGATTTCACCGTGCCTTCGCTCGGCCTGGGAAAATGAAATTTCCCTTCGCCTCATTTTCGTACGCGCCTATATTCCCGTTCTGTGTATGTGCGTCCGCCAGCCTGACTACGAGAAAGGTCGATGTCGTTGGCTGAAGTAAAACGTCAAATCGCATTTCGAAACATTTACATTGAGAATAGTAGTGATAGAATTAACTTTCCGGAAACTGTACAATTTCTAGCGAGCAAATACCCGCACAGTACGTAATTTGCCATAAGTACTATATGTTTATGCGATATTATTGTTGATAGCGTGTGTTTGATATATCATGTTTATTGTCAGTCCTCGTTCGAACTCTTATTTCAGACAAACTGATCAGCTCCACTTTATGTAGATCTCCAATTTTACTATTTGGGTACGTAATTAATATTGAATAGTTAGTATTGGATTTTCAAAGAAACGAACTACTTACTTTTATAAGTTTAGTTATTGTGAGAACATAAATATGCGCAAATCCCAAAATTGTAACACTACACGCTTCTCTTTACTTTCCCATTTATCTATTTAATCGATGTGGCTTTTGTGCAGCTCATTTTGTAACTCGTTTATTGAACAAGTATCGCAATTTTATCGAAGCAATTTAACAGTAAAGGAAGATACTATAACAGATAAGTATTTTACCTTTGAAATTAATCTCCTCTTCGTTAATTTTCCTGCAGGTATTTGTTACCTTAAGTATTCGTAGGCAAACTGGGTCGTGGATAAAGTAAACGAAAATTCACCTTTATATTTCTTTTCACGCAACTTTGATTTTTAACGAAAGAATTGTAAGTATTTAACAAACGTCATTGTATAATATAGTAGAGGCATTGATTTATATCTAAGAATTCTTGCAAATATTTTGAAAACCACGAATCAGAAAAGGCTTTGATTTCGACATAAACGACTAAGTTTGTCTAGGGTTTACGGAAAAATATACGTCTGTCTATGGAATGTTAATACTCCTTTGCAATAACCTTGCAATGCTTAAATTTTCCACGAAGAACAGTACTAATAATATTTATTAAAATAATTAGCGTTATTCGTACAGTTTCCATTGATCCCGAGAATTTCCATCGAACTAAATAAATCTCGACTAATGGAAAATTGACGAAAACATGTTCAGTCCTCGCATACTTCTCTCCCCAAGAATTCAACGACCAACGAACTGGGAAGTTAAATCGTGCACCCTATCTCGCAGCCCTTGAACAGAAATAACTAGCACAATTACCCAAACGTAAGCACTTAACCGATTAAAATCGGATAACGGGGAAAAAAAGAAGGAAAGGAAGCACTAGTCGAAATAACCGTGCCACCAATTACATCGTTGACTCCTTATTATCCGGAAGTAATCAGCCTATCGGTATCATCTGTGCAACCCGATCTGGAAGAGGGAAAAACGTGTGGCGAGAGAGGGGCGTGGTGGGTAGTAGGACACGGGGAAATCATTATTGCCGGCAATCACGCGAAGTTCACACTGCGTCGTTTGCACGAACACGCGCGGCGTTCCATCGGTGTTCAAAGCAACCCTCTTTCGCTTAACAAACGCTTTCATCGAGAACCACCACGAACCGCGACCAAGTGGCGGGAATTGAAGAAACCCTGGAAGGGAGGAGAGGCGTCAAAAAAAAAAAAAAAAAGAAAAGTAAGTGGAAAAATCACGCAGAGAAGCATGCAACGCAAGCTGTACATGATACAGTGGCGTGGAAAAATCTCCGGTCAGAATAAATCTTTAAGTTTATATTCGGATAGCGATATTCGAAAGAATTTGAAATAACGTTGCGCGAAATGATGTGACAAGTAAAAGAAAATATAGTATAATAAACAAACGCCGCTGTATAGTCGTATAATGCTTCTTAAAATTCTTTAAAATATCATCACTTTTGGAATATAAAACGAGAAATCTATTTGACCGGAAACTTTTGCACGCCACTGTGTATCTCGGCGTGTGCAAATGTTACTCGCTGTTGTTATGACACCGGTTGGTAGTCGTTGCGTCAACAATGTACCGCGTAATGCATCAGGGAATTAGAACGTTGCGCGGACAGAATCCTTCGTATCTCGTGTGCTTGTGTGCTCTCGAATTAAATCTGGCTGCGAATTCGCTTAAGAGTTCCGCGAATTTTCGCCTTCCCCTCGTCACGATTGGATCTCGCGTGGAATTTCATTCTCGAATATTTTTCCCTTTCCAAGTTCAGTTCGAAATCTCCAACTTTCGAGAGCGTGTCTCCTGCCAGAGTAGGCACGATACTTCGTTGTTTGAAACTGGATCATTTCGAAATATCGTTTGGGTCGTTGAGGATGTGCCACAGGAATGCAAATTTTGGTGTGTAAATTATACAATTGCTTTTTTCTTCATCGAAACTGATACGTATTCGTCGCAGATCTCTAAAAGAATTCACGCGTGCGTTTTAATCGCGTGACTTTCTAAGAGGATATTTCTTCACAGACAGATGAACAGCTTTAATAAGAGTTGGAAGAATTAATGTTTTATTTTTGAAAGAATTCTCTTTAGAAAACTAAAGTTCTTGAATCATAGAATCATCATTTATTCCAATGCGTTAAAGCGGAGCAAGGATTAAGAATGATTTCTTTATAAGCTACGGCTACTTTGTACCATAAAGAATTCAATGACTCGTGCAACTTTTAAAACTGAAAACAACAACTGAAATTATTGTAATACGTAGAAAGAAATTTGCACTTAAACTAAATCAAACACTGCAGATCCAGTAAACTGATAACCCGTTTATGTTTTGCAATTAATTAATTGATCAATGGATGCACCGATTAATAAGATCCGAGGCTGCTTTCCGAAACCGGAATCCTTAATCGTGACAGGACTTTCCTTCGAGCTCATATGGTATCATAATTCTTTGTACGTCATAGTGCAGCAATGAATCGCGTTTTCGAGAGTTGAAGCGTTTGTATGTCGGAGGTTCGTAAATATTGAAGAATATTCCTCTACGCTCTGGCGTGGTAAATGTTTTGAAAAAATATTTGCCCGGCGGATGGTTAGAACCGAAGGGAAACTAGGTAAAACGAAGCGACAGTTTCGTTAGAGGTTCGTGTGTGAAATGAGACCAATGGAGGATCGGGTCGTATTTTTGTAACGCGGAAATCGTTCGGCCAATCGTAAAAGCACGCTTTTGCACGAAAAATATGCCAAATGATGCGTCGAATAGAAATTCATTTGGTATATCACTTAGGCAATCGCAGTAAAATTAAGAACGATATCGATCGATTTCCTTCTATCGGCTGGGCACTAACGACAAGCGTTTTCTCTTCGATGAAAATGCTCGACCGTATCTTTTCTCATTACTCAACCAAAGAGTATATAGGTCAGAGATGTTCCCATTGTCCATCCAGTTTACGTCGCTACGCTTTCACGAGGATTCCGCGTTAAACGAATGAAAATTCCAAGACGAGTTTCGAGTGATTTAAGAAGACCAGCCAATAGCTAAAGTGAGCAAATTGGTTCTCTGGATTGAGAGACAAACGTACGGATAGGGAAACGATCGACGCGAGAAAACATCGTTTCTCGCTACCCTCTCGTCAACGAACGCACCTTTTTACACGCTGTGTCGTCGTTGGGCACTTTCTCCGATTTCTTTTTTCTTCTCGCCCTTTCCGACGTCGAAGCAATTTCGCGAGAAGATTATTCACTCGACGCTTTTAGTGTTTTAGTTGCGGTGAATAGCAGAAAACACGGAATAATTTAGCCTGACGAGAAAGTGCTTTCGCAGAATTCGATGTTTCAGCCGTCAACAACATGGATACTTCGTTACTTACACGACGAGTCGATAATTTAACGTTACGACAGGAAAATTCTGTATTTATTTGTGCAGTTTTATTTTAAATGTCATAAAATTACGAGTGTTATAAAAGAGATAATAAAACGAACAAAATGTTTATCGCCGGACAGCGACACATCCGAATGTCTATTTTATAAAAGCTACCGGTAGTTGGAAAACATGAATCATTAATATTTTAAATATTTCTGCCAGATCAATGAATTTGTTTTTATACATTTACACTTTGTATCATTATATTACATATTCCATCGCTTAGTTTTTGTATTTTATTACCTCCGTATCAATATCCTTTGCACCGCTTCTATCTGCTAAACAATCGAATTTATACCATTCTTATAACAAAAAATATAACGCATTAATACCAAGGTAAACAATTAAAATATAAAATGCAAAACCATAAAAGTCAGATGGAAAAGGAAACACGTGATAATGTATTCGCAGGCTGAATAATCGGAAAATTAATACCAAAATAAGAAAACAAACGCAAAATACAAAAGTACTTCATCTACTAGCCACAGACTAAACCAAAGTTTCAGAAAGGAAACCAGATGAAATAAAAACACGTGATTCTGGTTCACATGGCTATTATGTAATAAAAAACAGATAATACACTGCTATACTTAATAATCAGGAAATTAATAGGAAAAGGAGGAAAAGGAGGAGAATCACGAAATACGAAAAGCACTCCTATTACCTAGAAAATAAACCAAAGGAGCATAGAGGAAACGGGAATCAAAAAAGGAACATGTGGTTCCATTAAAAAAAGCAATCGCATCTGAAAAAAAGTAGCGTATCGTAGCTACAAAAACTAACGCCACCAAAAAGTAATACCTTCGCCACGTTTCCTCTATCGTCGCCCATAACAGGAACACGGGTTACGCAAACTACGTAACTCACCAGCGGTACACGCTGAAGCGTGCTCGTGCTTTTCCATCCTCTAATACGTCCGTAACTTTTATAGCAGTCGCTAACAACGGACTTACCACCGACCGCGTGAATATAAACGAGAGTACACATCGTACTCAGCAACGAAACAATGGAGAGAACCATCGACGAGTCGTTATCGTTCTAGACAGCGGTATTTTTGGCTAGAATGTTCGTTCGGCACCAACGATCGTACGCTAGATCGATAGCTATACACGCACCTTCAGAAGTATTCAGACACTTAGAGAAACTTAAACCAGTTTGACAATTCAGTAAGATATTACCAGAGCCATTAAGAATTATCGCTCCGTTTCGAGCATTAAATTATAAAAGACCAATACATTCAATATTGTGATAACAATTACACGAACTTTGTATAATAAAATTACTTTTTTGTCTATATTTGTCTTTCGATCGGTATTTTTATCAATTTCTACATTTATATCGTTATTTGTATTTTTATTTGTTTTGTGTTCCATGCGTGTCACGAACGGTTTCACAGCGTGTCTTTCACGCGCTGCTACGAAATAACGACTATTATATTTTTAATCAATCGATGGAGAACAAAAATAGCGCGAAGATAATAAATTCTCTTCGGTTCTAACGCGATGGATAAGACATTTTAATGAAGGAGAGCAGAATTACGATTCACTATGTTATTGTAATTCTTGCAAATAGTTTTAGCCAATTTTAACGTACATGTATTATATCACGATACTGCATGAATACCAAATTTTCATCGATTAATCGTTTCCTTGATAGTGGGCATCAATTGACACGTTTCGTACGAAACCAGCAGGTGTTCTGATTCTATTGAACAGGACTGTACTACATAGAACACGGTCGCTAGTTTATCGTGGCGGGAATCGTGTCGTTTCTAATGATATTCGGCTATGATTCGGTAACATCTCCGTCCACGATGCAAATGCGGCGGAAGTGCACGGTAAAAAGCTTCGTTGTCCGCGTTCTCTTTTAGGCAGACTATCCCGAGACGATTACCATGTTTGGCATGGCGCGAGTCAGCGACTCTTTTATCGCGTCGTCCCCGAACACCGATTCCTCTGCAAAACATTTTCTCATGGGACTTCACGTTTCACGTGACACCATCGCTCGGGATTTCGTTTCAGTTTTCGGCAAAGATTTTTCACCTACCCGGTCAACAGCACTTAAACCGCTTCTGATAATTTCTGATAAGCGGGGAAATAATTGCGTCGGGACGAGTCTTTAATCGGCGTGTCGATTGCTACGAAACGATCGCAAATTCGTCGATAATCGCGTTATCGTTTTTAATTATTCCGAGCTTACCGTGGGGATTAACTCGTCTGCTATTGATCATTTTTCGTCTTTTATGAATATTCGTGAATACGTTGTTAGCGAATGCGAATTACATAACGCCGCGTTGTGATATGAAAATGGCGGATTTCAGCATGATGATACGAACGTTTAATTCGTTACGTTGTTACGTAACGTAGAGATGGCTTACGGATGGCGGAAGCTTATTTATTGTTTAAAAATATGGAATTGTTTATTTGGCAAGGAAGGAAATCGGGGTTTTTTAATTAGCAAGCAGAAACGGACGTTTGAAATTTATATGTATGTTGCAGGAAAGAAACGAACGAATTAAATGGTAATAAATATAATATTTGTCTATATTTGTCTGTTTTGTAAGGATTTTCCATTCCCTTTCCTAAGTATTTCTCCAATGATTTTACAACAAATACGATATATTATTGAAACATTCTTTCCTAATTGCATCTACATATAAAAATTCGTTTCCAAAACAATTGGGAATTGGTCGATTTATAAATCATATTTTTCTAAAATCCAATTCTTATGCATCTTAGCTCAATTTTCTGTTCCTTGCCTTTGAGAATGGTTTCTGTGTTGCAAGTCGGCCATGTAATCCAACAGCTGCTTATCTACGCTTTACCGTATCCAAGAATAATCCGGTTTCTCGAGTAATATTAAAACTTGCTTGAATTTCACTTTTATTCTGAAATCTTCTGCTTTGGTTACTTTACACAGCATATTCCATATTATGAAAATTTGTATTCTTTAACGCGGTAATCTCGCGGGATAAGTCTACACGCCCTAAAGTGACCACGAGGGATCTAATTTTTCCAATGTTTTTTATTTCTTATCCTCGATGATTCTTCTCGTGACACAAAACTGTCAATTTCAAGTTGTTACATTTAAATTATAAATATACGTAATTCTACGCGATCACCAATAATTACAAATACTATGAGAAATTAATTATTTAATGAGGAATTATGGCCCTTACGATGGATAAACTAATCTTGAATTGAGAAATATAATTCTTGAAACCACTCGAAACGTATGAATTAAATAAAAAAAGAACAATCAAATAAGTCATCTCCTTCAAGTAGAATATAATTTTGTTGTGTAGATATAATTTTGTGATTGATAAAGAACAGAGGAAATAAAGCGAAATAGCTGCGAATTAGAAAAACTGATATGGTGTTAGAGTGGTTAGGCGATATATTTGGGTTATGTAATTATCGGAATTAGGTTTCAGATATACAGTTCAAAACTAGTTCAGGTACTAATTCTAGATAAGCATCGACTTTAGCCGAATATCTAATTCAAAATTGGCTCGGAATTAACTTAGGCATATGAAATTAATTTAAGCCTAAATTGGAGTGTCTAGCTAACTTAAGGTTTAGGGATCTAATTATAATGGGTAGTGGGAGTAAAGTATACACTTAACTTCGAATTAATTAAGATTCAGGTACTTAAACAAGAATATGCGTTGTATAACGCGAAGAGTTTGATAGGGAACATTGATTTTATTCAAACTCGTAGTTATATCTAACAGACCTATTTTTCTCTCTCGTCGATGTATTGAAACTACTAATTAAAAGATCTTCTCTTTCTCTCGGTTATTCTATTCTTTGATTCAGTTCCAATGATTTATCAGTTGCGAATTGTTCATTCAATCTATCTTTAACGAACTGAGTTCACTTACTTTTCATTCATCTACCTTTACTTCTGTTATAAATTTATAAATGTTATACATTTGGCATATCATAAATGATTTTATAACATTCTTTGACGAACTGCGTTCACTTACTTTTCGTTCATCTACGTTTACTTCTGTTATAAATTTATAAATGTTATACATTTGGCATATCATAAATATTTCTCATATCTTTGACAATCGTCCCTTATAATTACCTGCGAGAATACCAGAATTGACAACGTATTTAAAAAGATCAATGTCTGAATTATCGGGAATTACAGAGTTTTTGACAGCTACGGTTTAAAAGGCAACGTTCATCGCGATGAAAGTTTTACAGAACGTTTGATTTTTAACCATATTATATCTGGGATATTGATTAAATAGAAGGAATAGACAGTAATTTCCGGAATTTTGCACAGAGCGGTTGGTTTGAAACCAATATCCGAAACATATCTTATATTCTATAGCATCGTGCAGCATATCGTACAGCGAATACATAGATATATATATAGCGAATAAAGTTAAAATAAAGAGCCATGTCAGAGGAAAAGGACCAATCCCGTAGCGATGCTGTTAAAAATTGAAACTTTAATGCCATAATATCAATTGTAGAAAGAAAGTTGTAGAACGTAGAAATATGTATATACGTGTACATAATTTATTTTAGAAAGAAAATGAAACATTCGCAAGCAATTCGTGAACCTTTAACAAAGTACAATGCCATAATATCAAGAATTTCGTATAAAGTTCATCAACGTAATGCAGAAATATTACTTCAGTAATAAGAAAGAAACTCAACACGGTGGCCGTTTGTACGATAATTTTGCCAAAGCATTTTACAAAATGAAGAAAAGAAAGAACATAGTGTATTTCGTAAAAGCGACAGACATTTTCATATACGTTATAACAGTAACAGTGAATGCGCGTCATTGAGAGGAAAAGAAATCGTTTATCTTGAAAAGAACGGCAACCGAGCCGAGTAGAAGAATCGGAGTTGTGGCTTCGTTTAACGAAACTTGTAAAAACGCTGGTACAACGACGCCAGCACAAATTTACACGAAAATTCATGAAACTGGGAAATCCCTGGTATGCGGGCAGTAAAAGAATCTTTGAACACCTGCTACGTATTTGCATAAATGAAAAACTGGCGAAAGTTCTTTCCTCTGTAACCTGCAAGATAATAAATTTTATACAAGTTCCAACGATCGAGGAATAAAAAAATAATCCTTTAAATACCTCCGAGACCTTGCGAAGCACTTTGCAATAATTAGATTTAAGTCATTACAACGTTGCCTCGCTGTTAACTTTTAAACACACGCGTCAAATTATTATTTAATGCTTGCAGGTATATATTGTTTCAATATAACGTTGTATAATGTAAAATAATAACAAGGGGGCGAGTAGATGGTTAAATGAATTAAATAATTATTATCAGTAATTAACAGTAAGAATGTTAAAGGATCGCAATTTGTTAATGAAACTTATACAGTTCTTCGTCCTTACAGTTTTTCAATCTTTCTTTTCATACTTTCTGAAGGATTTATTACAATATTAAAATACAACATATTGTTAATGTCTATCGCTTAAATAAAATAAACATTTGCAAAACGCATCTCCATAAGTTTCTCTATTAAAGATAAATGTTTTCAAAGAAAATGAAGCTGAGCCACACGCATTTATAAATATTGTATCAGATATGGCGGTAAAAAGCTGCACTGGGTTATTTCCTCTTGCGCATAAAATTAAGCCCGCATCCTCGATGAAATTTAATCAGAATCCATAGAATATCATAAAAGTTTCACTGTAGCTCGACCATAGCACTCCGAGAGGGTTGACGCAGACGAGAGACCGGATAAGTCTTCTCGGTTGCGTGATTCAAAGGATCGTAAATTTTGCCCGATGTCGTCCTGCCTTAAGTTTTCCCCAGAGTTAGGGTAAGACGAGGTTCTCTGGTAGGCGAGAACTCGAATCCATCGATCAACCACTTTTCGTTGGAACTGTCTGGATCAAGGTGAAGTATCCTTCAGAGGGGAAGAAAAAAGTAGGAATTCTTCACTCTAGTGAAATTCCAGCGAGAGGTGGGGGTAGGGGGCACCTGTATGCTGAAGCAATGGCAGAAAGAATTGTATGGAGAAGAAGTTGCCTGAAATCCTGAATTTACTTTTAAATGTATTTCGGATTTTCCGCGATATCTTTGACGCTTGGAAATAGTTCCGATAGGAGTTGGATAGGCGATACGGGAATTTGTATTTTTCATCTATTTCGAGCTTTACTTCTCTCGCTCTTTTAAATACGCAGCGAAGGATACGTAGAAAGAAAAAAAGAACCGAATATGCTGCTGGTAGGAAAATTCTTTGAAATTATGAGAGAGAGAGAGAGAGAGAGAGAACAGGATATAATATAACGGAAGTAAATTAAACAAGATTAAAATTAACGTCAGATTTCTCTCGTATATTACTATATTTCTTTCGCTATAAACCAAAGATATTCAGATAATAATTAAAATTTATTTCGGCCAAGCGGAATGCCAAGCTAACTCATCGAAAAAACACCTTGTACAAAGAAACAGTATTTTTGAACATGCATTCTAATTTACTTGTTATAAAAGATGAAACTGTCGTATAATAATGTTTGATCCTCGTAAATCTATTCTACTTACAACGTTCTCTCCAAGCATTCGGTAATCGCTCTATTTAATTTCTTCTAATATTATTCAAGATTATTCCTCGAACTAAATGATATCACGCGATAGTAATAATAAGATCAAAAATTAGAAATTACAAAAGACAGGAGGAAACAACGAAACGCCATCAAACATCACTTGAAGCGTATACACACGGGACAACGTTTCAACACGGAGCCGCGTTTACGTCCGGTCGCGATAAACAAAATGTAATTTCGTCGTCGAAAATGTACACACGTACGGGGACGAATCGTTGCAAGTTATCGATGAAAAACGGCGTATTCCCAGGATGATTTGTTAGCGGGAATCGTTAGCGCGAGCGAGGTGCAATCCGTGCATTGTAAAGCAATGTTTACCAGCACGGTGGCTATTACCGCGATACCAGTTACCGATAGCCACGAGCGTATCGAGTATACACATGGCGCGAAAACATCGTGTTTCGGCAACTCGGTACACGGTCGGGTAAACATTGAAAATTATTTACCATAAAGCGAAGATTTTGTCCTGTTGAACGCGCGCGAACGAAGTACGGTGGGCGGTCGTGCGTAAAATCAACGTTTATTTCTTTTGACGTGGCCATCTTCCAGTCAGTTCCGCCGTGCGAGACTTCCGTGAAAAGAACAAAGGAGAAAGGACGACAGAAAGCAATAAGAAAAGGACAGCCACGATATATTCAGAACGAGGACACCAACGTCACTGACAGCAACACCGTGTGCACGTGAAAGTCTTTCACGGAAACTTCTCCTTTTAAACGGTCTTCTGGCCCTTTCCTTCTTAATCCCGAAGCGACCATGTTGAAAATTCGTTAGAACGGTAAGAGAGGACTCTTATATCTCGAGAAGAAGCCGTTCTTCGTAAATATTTCGCTCGATCGGAGTAAAGACTAATCGAAAAACGCTCCAGTGACAGATGGTTATTTAACAGCAGTTAGGGGTTGATCTCTTTATCTTCTCAGTTATCGACAATTTTCAAAGATCATCGGTGTAAATTCGACTACGATCAACGGTAGAATAATTACGACAGGTTACAATTTCTTCATTTTCCCGGATGGAATTTATTTTACCGAGGTTTCATCCACGCGCGTGGAAACTCTTAGGGGAAATGAAGATGGGACGCTTCCAAATTTTGCGCCTCGGGGTAGCTCGAGCGGCTTATCTCGTCAGTCTCGTTCGATGAAAACGACGCAGCAATCTTACAAACTTGTGGATTTTTTCTTATTTATTAGCTTTAAGCGATCCCAGTTATAGCCTCGGTTATCTGTGAATCTACATTGTATATAGATATATTCGTGTCTTCGAAAGAAGTTTAACCCTTTGCAGTGTGACTTGATATTAGTTTTTATCTCAGGGGCTCTTTTGTCGACTCCCACTTTTTTTTTGTGAAACGTGTGAAAGAAATTGTTTCAAGATATATCGTGCACTTAACAACAACAGTGTGAATAAAAGTGGTAGTTAAGTGAATTTGTTTCTTCGTTCATTTATTTAAATTGTCTTAGTTTTTAGTTAAAGTAAATTTCTAATAAAACACTTAGAAGCGTTGGGGACTGCTGGTAACGAAATTGAAATAAAATTCGGAGTACAAAGGGTTAATAGATTAATACTCTCGTTAGTCTGTTTCTGGATAGATGCTTCTTAAAAGTTACAATTTTATAATCGTATTTATATATAATTTCGAATTTTTAATGGAACGATTTAATGGAGTAATTCAATGTAAACAGCTGATAGAAAATTTAGTCGATACTACTTTTACTGTTGAGTTATGTTTGTTGAGACTACATTTTCGCTATGATAGGAGAACAGGCTATTTTCAGGTTTCGTTGTAATCAAGTTGTTTATCTAGCGTTGGGATCGATGGAGCAACGTGACATTTTGAACAGTAACGGGGTTGATATTATCATTATTTTACAAGAAAATATTTTGGGAGCTGGATATACGGGTCATGAATAAAGAAAGCCGGTCGATACCGAGGTTGTTTCGTTCCATGGCGAAGTAACGTATGACTTTGAACGGTAGGATCACGGGTCTACAACCTTATTTTATGTTCATCAGGAAATAGGAAAAGCTAGTACGAACATAGTTTTACGGACATATTTACTTTCATTGGTTTACCGATGTGTGCCAATCACCTATTGGTATTGTGGAAAGAATCGTATCATACTATACAAGGAACAGTTGCCAAAGTTCTATTACGCGAATGTTATATTTTCCATTTGGTATTAATTTTTACGTAAATTCTACTAATATTAAAAATTGAAGCTTGATACTGAAAATATTTATTTGTGTAATTAAATCTTTTACCACGAATAAACTAATTTGTTATAAGGCTTTTTAGAACATGATATAAAATGTACAACTTGAACACGCTCTTTAGAGATATAGATATAATATATTTAAAAGTACAAATAGTATAATAAAGAAACAAACTGTTGTGTGTTAGATCGTAATAATTTGATCTCATAGTTCTTTTGGTATCTAATAATCTAAAGCATACTTTGGTTAATTATTCTTACGTATTATAACACAACAAGCTTTGTCATGGTGCGATTTAAAAAGCACGATAAGGTTTATGAAACGATCGATTTAATCTTTACTTTATAGTATTAATTATCGTATGTACGTAAGATAAACGTAAAATATTATAGGACAAACCTATGTTTACAACGTTACAACGTTAGTTATAGAAGTAGTTTCTTAGATCAACCGTGTATGATAGTTTCTAATATTTACATCGTGTACAGAAGAAGACGTGATTTCTTAATTTTTTATTTACGTTTATTACGTCTCACCCATTTCACATATTTGCCATTAAATTTCGCTTCTATCTTTACTTCTACTTCCTTCGATAGTAAGAAACTGACATTCGTAAAAATTGGTATTCGTATAAATTTTATTGAAATTCTTCACGATGAATGTCTTTACGGAATTCCCTCTATTTTATGAAGCTATTTTATGAAGCTTTATGGCCTGGATATATCTCATTTTAAATAAATATATTTTGCTATTAAATAAAAAATTACTCACGATTATTATAATAATTCATAGTTATATGTGTATTATTCAAATCGAAATACATTATGTAGCATACCTTGATACGAGAAATAAGCAACAATACATTTGTTTGCTTATTTCACTGAAACTATTTTCATATCTAGCGTAAAACAACTACCGGTTATATTTGCATAATTAGAATACACTATCAACATTTACATATATAAACGAAAATATTAGCAACCTGTGCTTTACCACGCTATGTACATCAGCAACTTTATTCGTGTAAGCCATCAAATGTAAAGAATTTCATTTACATGTATATAAATAATACATATTAGTATGAAAAGAACAAAGAAAGTGTAAAGAACAATAGCTCCACTTGTGAAAATTCAATAAATTCATCATTGATTCGCAAATATCTAATGAAATGATGTGAATTACTACTTCTAATATACAGCAATAAAATAATCAAGGGATTATTGAAAATTAAAAAGCTGATTTAACAGGCCATAGAAAATGTGAAGCACCGAACATCAAAGAGTAAATTCCACAAAGTCTGAACTTCAGGTTGTAAGAATGCCAGGATTATTACCTAGCGTTAGGAGTTCTTTTACCGAAGATTACCTGAGGTCTCAAAATCCCATAGCAGGACTTCTAACCTTGGCCCCCTAATCTTGAAACTTTACTAAAGTTGTATTTTCTTCTTGTATCGCACATCTTGTCTTATCCGTTTATGTTTCTTTTTTCTTTCATTCAAACTAAATTTCTTTTGATTCCATCCGAATCGTCAATACGCTCAGTCAGCTATTGATTCCTTTTGTATATTATTATCGCGTAATATCGTAACAAATACGAATACTTTAGAATACTTTACAAAAAACCATTCGAATATTTAATTCATATATTCCGCTAAAAATCAGTCAACTTCCCAAAAATGTGTTCTTGTAAATCAATGAAATTATTATAAAAAACTACGAACTAATCGTTTTAATCATTTCGGTAGTTCTAGCGTTAGAACAAAATTTACATGTCACATACTCGTCACGCGTTGTCCTCAAATATACAATAACACTCCTATACATACATCACCTGCCAATTTAAAATATTGTACACTCGCTTTTAACAACCTTTCGCTCATCATCGTTGATATCTGGCATTAACTTCGAATTAATAAGGAAATTAGAAGCAAGAGATTCAGCGTAGAAACAACTGGAAACGTGATTCCAGACTTTTCGCTGATAGCGTATATCTCTAACGATCGAACCGTGCAACGTGTTTCCCGTGAAAAAACATGCAGGTGGATTGCTGTTGTATGTTTCTCGGGGCGCTCTGGCCCGAATAACGCTTCCATCGACAGATCAATGGAATCCGAGGAAGAAGAGGCGGTATTTCGGAACAGCCTCATCTGGCCTCCTTTCTTTGACAGTGTCGGGCAAGAGATCGAGCAGAGGCTGCTTCCTTGCCCGAGGCTCGAAAAGCCTCTATCTAGGTCGGGTTTATCAGCTTGAATCTATCAATTACATAAAACAGCAGGATCTAGTGGCGCGCGCGTTCTACCTTGCACACGAATGCTTCGTTGGATATGAATGCTTTTCGGTAAACACCAAGTCGAGCTACGCTAAGCTGCGCTCTCACTAAAGCAACAACGAGGAGTCTTTCGTTCATGCTCCATGTTTCTTGAAAAGTTGCTAATTGTTGGTCAATCCTTTTCCGTGTGTCTTCAGGTTTCTGTTACCAGTAACAATAGTTTCTGCTTGTTGTCTGTCAAAATGGTGAAAATCAAAGAGAAGCAAGAAACAGGTGGCAACACGTTGCGACTGAAACAAATGCTTGTACAGTTTGACGACTGTCTCGACACATTTGCGTATGGACAACTTATTGCTAGGGACAAACGTCGCTTTCAGACTGAACGTTCCTTTGATTATGTTGCTTCAATGTGGACAAAATGTTTCTACAAGTTGACGTTTCAGCCGTTCAAAAGTCACAATAAACAATTCCATAAATTGAAAAGCAGAAAAGATTGGTGATATCGTAAGTGCTATTTTCGAAATTCACTATTATTTCTGAAATTTCCTATTGTTTCTATCGTCCTGTTTTAACAAGCGAGTTCAGGTAAGCAAGTAATTTATTTCTTTGCAAACCGAACATTAAAGTCGTCTTTATCTAATGGAATTGAGAAATTGACAAAAAGTGAAGTTGATCGATTTGGCTGGCGTAAAGCTGCGTCCTCGCTAAGGTAACAACGAGCGACTTTTTGTTGCCTGCTGTTGCTTGTACGTTTCGAATAGTTCCACCAGAATCGTGAAGGAACACGGCGAAGTATCGGACAACAACTGGTAACAATTTCAAGAAACATAGAACCCCAACAGAAAGTTGTTCCGTTGTCACTTCAGTTAGGACGCGGCTTTACGCGATTTACAATAAGGTGGCACGTACTTGGCGGACGCTGGTTCGCGTGCTCGTGAAAAAATGCAGTGGGTGGACAGGCGGATAGAACGTAGAAGGGGCAAAGGCTTGTTCCAAGAAATAAATAGGCTACAAACAGGGAAAGGGGATTACATTACACCGTCGAAGGGAAATTCCTGTGCCAGAGATAAACGTCCGAGACGCGTGTCTAATGCACCGTGCCGGAGCTTATCAAACCTCGCCGTCGTGTTATCGTGTATATACCTTTAAGGTATAAGTAGAGCCATGCTGTGGACAGTTTACACTTTTTCACGTGGACACACGCAGCTGCAGCTCGCCAGCAGGTATTCGTGTCCACTGTTGTTTGCACAACCCGTGCAGTTGGATAAATTCTATCTCATAGCGTGATGTATTTTAGAATGTTCACTGTAATCGCAGCTTCCCCGGTATACAGTCTAGATAGATGGTGCAGCGTGAAATTTACGTGACTCACGCCGCGGACGTGTATCGAGTTCTTAATCGTCGTTTTGGATCTCTTCGTTCCGATATTTTGCAGCATGCAAGATACAGTCTGTAGGATGGTATCGATCTTATTTTAGATGTAGATGTAGAAGTTGACAATTGAAATTGAAATGGGAGTGTATATTTACATAGATTTTCCTTGGGACGTTACTAATTGAGCATCTATCAAGTTAAAAGGTATCGTATCAAAAGAGTCGGTGACGAGTTAGACCATACAACGCGTAATGTCTCTTTTCAAGCCAAACAATTCCTATAATAACGATTTTTTTTTAATATTTTCTATGATTTATGAGATATTCTTGCGTTTTCAATTAAAGAAAAATTCGTTATGTATTATATTTCTACGCTTTATAAAAATGATCATCAGCTGAAATGGGAAATGTATAAAATTTAAAGCTTTTTATGAAGTTTCATATTGTTTCACTTGTTAATTCTTTATTTGAGAATAAATTCTGTTCTTGACCGCCGTAATACATGGGTTCGGTATACATAAAATTAAATTAACGCTACACCATGGTTCTTGTCGGAAATCAGGACATTACAACGTGTAGCAATTTGTACGGTACTGCCTTCCACAAGTACAATAAATTTTTGCTAGCTGACACAACGGCGCGCACTTGTAACTATACTATACATTCCTAAAATGCTCATCTCTGCTGCTTCTTGCTCCTGGACGCGAGGTTGTTTGGCCGTTAAGCCGAAAGAATTTTTAAGGTCAGGATATGAACTCCCTTTTTTTGAGAGATACTAAACTTCTCTACTCTCATAACATTTCAAAAATACATCGCGTAAACGTATACTTCAGGTCCATAAATTTTGTCGAGTCATAAACTGAAATTTCAATTATCAACTAATTTCAGATATAATTCTAGTTATCAGTAAATGCAACATTTTCATTGACTCTCTTCAATTTTATCTAGGTATATAGGAAATTTGTCAATAAATCTTTAATCTTCTTTTTATTCAAATAATTTTTTTCAATAAATCTTTCTAACGAAGCTCCTGCTCCTCTTGTAATAATTTTCTAACAAAACAGGAGAGAATTAAACATTTCATAGTATTATTATTAACCCAGATATACTAGTTACCTTTTCAAAAGGATGATTAGAAAATAATTTTGCTATCTTTTTTTTCAATTTTTGTAATACCTACTGTTTGATCATACTGTCCAATGTCCTTTGAAACACATAGCCATTTTTTACGACACTGATAACTTTTCAAAGATATAGCTTAAATATCAGATAATTCCAGATAATTACTTGGAAAAACATGTGAAAAAGATTCAAGTATATCCGGATTAAAAACAAAGGATATTTATATTCGAATATACAGATTTTCATAGGATATTTGTGCAATGTACCGCGTTCACAATGTTTACGTTACTAATTTATAAAACTTTTATCGATTTCGACCGTACAATAAAATCTCTCTGGCAGTATATTCGAAACTAATTTTACGCGAAGAATAATACCAGTGTCCCGACACGTTTGTAATTGCCGCGGGGCTACTGATTAATGTTTTAAACAATAAACCAAGGGAATGTATGCGCACGATCGCGAACTGATAGCAAATCCGTTCGCGGAAATTTCGTCGGTGATTATGCTTCATGAATTTCAATCGTGGCTCCAGATTAAGATCGTTCAAAATTGACCGGTGCAATTGGCCGAATCGACGAACGAACTTGGGACGATTTGCGTATTTATGACGTGCATATACAGCAACCCACATTGGGTTCAGCCAGTTGATGGTCGAAGGATTGACCCGGCGATCGTGTAAATTAAAATGCAGTGCATACCGGCCGCTTCTGCCGTCTACTTAAAATCCACGATAGAAGCACGATATACTAAATAACTTAAACGCGCGCCGCGAACGATCTTCTGCCAGTGAAAATGGCCGAATACGATTCGTTTCTCTGCTATCTCCGTTTTAAAGGAATGGTATTCAGCAGCAACGATAAAACGACGAGCGATGGTTATGTAAATTCGCTAGTTTATGATAGTTTAAAGCTGTATTTCGTCTCGTGATTCGTAATTTTCTTGAATCTTTTCCCCTTACAGATTAGTTTCCATACTGAGATTTGTGTTAGTTTTAACAGAGAAAAATGTTTATTCTCTATTAAGTATTCTGGTCTTCCTTTTGAATTAATTAATGTAAAATATTTACCGAAGACGATAACGAGGAATTTGCATAAGGTAGATTAACTTAGTTGTAGTTCTTGAATTTTGATGTCTGAAACTTACTCTTGATTTAACAAACAGAGAAATGCTTAATGTTTTGAGAAAGTGTCTAATGTACAAATTTTAACGAGAAATGATACACGTCAGTGATAATTTTTTCATACGTTTCCTCGATATTAAGAGACGTTTTTAACGATGAAAAGGATAGGTGTCGAGTACTGCAATATCCTACTACTCGAACGTTCGATTTTTATCATAAAAAATAAAGATCTCTGAAAAAAAAATGTGTGTGTTACATGATGCTTCAATGTAGAGAGATTTTAAACGTCATCGAGAAGCAATTTTTAGCTTCGAATGTTTTTACAGTTTTCTAAAATTAATAGCGAATATCATTGAAAAGCTTTCTCGAAAAGCTCTGTTTCAAATAAACAAATGCGTAATTTTTCTTTCATATGTATTACTCGAAAATTTACACATTCATGAATAATATAAATGTGCAAAAATATACGGAATATTGAAAGTGAAGTATTCGTTAAAATATTTAAGAGATAAAACAAATTGTTAATTTTATCCATAAAGATATGAATTTCTATAAAGATCAACAATCCAGTTACATTTCACCATATATCATATATCACTCACAATGATTTAAATCTTTAATTCGTTAACTTCGAATCCACAGTTCCTCTATGTCATAATTCTGTTTAACCAATTCCAGGATCTCTATTCAACACGGTATATCCGCGAATACGAGCACGTTTGTAGCATTCTCCTCGTCGCACAAATCAACCGTATTAAAAGGCCGAATAACGACGCGATGCGACGAACACGTTGGAGGAACGTTCGTCTTCTGTTTCCGCTATACGTACAAATCAAATTAAACAAAGGGCTAGTCGGCCTCGAAACCGCCGTTACACGGTCATTCGAAGCGGTCACGCTTATGAATCAAATTAAATAAAAGAGACGTGAATCGAGACACGAGAACTAATGCTGTTCCATAAAACCGAGGGCTGGCCGCTCGACCCGTTCAAAAACTCGTGAAATACGATTTGACTGTAGTGAATGGGCGATAGCGAGCGATATCGAGAAAGCTCGAGATCCTCCCGTTGAAGCTGGTCACACTAAAGTCGTGGAAATGCCGATAAATCGGCCAATCTGGCACCGAGACCCTGTGTGGTACATCATGCCGTGTCTCACGATATTTCCTAGGAAAATCGGTGCCACTTTAACGTCTGTTCGGCTTACTCGCGACCGAGCGATTATATGCGGCCCACCGCCTCCTAAACAGACGGAACTTTCTGCGTGTCACTCTTAATAGTACTATTTATTGCGGTAATAACCGGTGTTGGTGAAGCAAGGCCGCCTGCAGGCTGTCGTACACTAAGAATATCGGGGCGCAATCCTCTTATCTTAGGTACCGTTCGCGAAGAATAGCAGCCCGATATTAACACCTCGCTGGTCGTGTAACGTAAGAGAAGGAGGAACGACGTTATTTACCGGTCACGCTGTAATCGTATACCGTAATCAAAGACAGTTATGCTGTAATCTGTGCAACGTTTCAGAATATATAGCCATCAGGATATATAGCGGAGTATATGTATATACATATAAGAAAGCAGATTTCAGGTGTTAGCGAAGTGTTAGCAAGTTATTGCGGCATAGACGGATCAGCTGTTTCTCTTTTACCATTTCTTTACACGCGTCGTTTCTCGGATCAGGTGAGTTAATGGCATTGCCGAACCTATTATACGTTTTAGTGTTGCGATACGAAGTTGTGCAGTTGCAGAGTTTATTCAACGCATTCGGTGCTCGGGGGAAAAGCCAGCGCTTTAATGGCAGTTTATATATTCCAGCGAACGTGCTTTATATTCCACTATAGATAGAATATTTAATTAGAAAAAGTAAGAAAAAATGATAGTTTCAATTTTAGAATGAATTTAAACGACGAATATCTAACATTCTGATTTTCTTTTATATTCGAACAGCGTAACAAACAATATTTTTCCGTAATAGTATCTTTATTTCTACCAACTATCATAGTATGATCGTGTTAGGATGAATGTGGCGAGGAAGGTTTATTCTCGAAGAGTACGGATACTCTGTTTCATATCACGATACTTTATCACGTTCCTTTTCAATATACGTCTCGGGAATATTACGGGTGTAAAGTTTTAGGACAGCAAAAGATATTGATCGGGAACGGAAAGTTTTTTGCAACTTTTTGAAACAGAAAAGGCGACACCTCCGAGGGAGGACAAGATTCGGAAGGTTCTGCTTGAGTGTATGATTTAGAGGTAGAAAGTTAAGATGACGCAAGGCTTGCGAAGTTCTCTAAAAACTTCTAAACGTCCCTAGTTACAACTTATGAAAAGTAAGTGTAAAGATTAATATTACCGGAGCTATCAATAGCTCTGAACTTTAACCGAGTAAAAATAATGTCGCCTCACATTTGTTTAGTCGACGTTAATAGTATAACAAGTTAACTTGCCGTGAACTTCATCGTAGATAATTTCACATGTCATCACGGCTAATAATCGTGGCCATAATTCAAACACACTTTGTCGTACCGTTTCACGGCTCGATCCCTCAGGAATTTGCATCATCATCCTAGAATAGTAGTTTTTATCGCGAATTTCCTCCAATTATGGAGGTGTCCATCTTTGACAAGGGTCTTCTAAACTGGCAATGAATCAATCGCTGCAAAAACCGCTCACCTTCTCTTTTTATACGATCCTTTACCACCGTTCTTCTTTTCTATACGTTATCGAGGTATCCTTCGTTATCTGCAGTCGAGGAAAAAAATAAGTGGACAGGTAATGGAAGTAGATATTAACGAAATTTAATCGAACTGATGCTAGTGTTATATATAATTCAATTTTATTCGTTATGGCCGTCCGAAAAGTGTCTTTCGTTTTATAAGGAAATAATGGATGCACAACATTTTTCGTTTTATATTATTTTATCGAATTACGTATGATCCATTTTATTTTATCAAACTAAAGATCACAACTTTCGACAAATTAGGTTTCATGTTCGTATAAAGATGCGTTGTTGTAAAAGACGTGTCTGTAAAAGAAAGACACTTTTCGGACAACCTAATATATCCTGATAATATTGAGTTGTCAGATGAGTCTCAAATTTGTCCTAGGTATAAACTATAAACTTTCTTCCAACTTTCTTGTGGTAACACAATCAAATTAGATATGCACCATTCTCTATAATAATCTTTTGGTATTTATCGTCCAGCGCCATTATTCCATCCACATAAAATTTATATTGTTTCTGAGATAAGCTCGAGACTTGCGGACAACCCAATACGTAAACCATTTAGCGAATAATTGAAATTAATGTTTATATTATCTATGTGTAAATATGCCATATTTAATGAATCTTCGTTGATACATATTTTCATTCTCTGTTCATTTATTCTTGTCCACGACTGCATTTTTCTTACGCCCCCATGCTTTCGTTTTCCACAATGTCGCGCGCTATTCTTTAATCGAGCATTTGCCGAATGGACAATAACTGTAAATCCAGACGATTAGTCGCAGGAAAATTGCCTGGAAGGTAGTATGTGAGCCGGATATAACGAGACTTGTGTCGCCTTTTGCTATTCCGTTAGTGTGCCGACGCGAAAGAAATATAGAACGCACAGAAGCGTGTACACGCGAGGAAAGAACAAAGAACGTGTACGTAACGTGAAAGAAGACCGTTCGTAAAATAGCGTTTCGTATTGCACGTAGATCCGGTTCGAAGAACTAGAAAATGATTTGTCCGCTGGTGTGCTACCTCATAATGTGTGTACTGTTCTTCCTTGTGTGCAATTCCGTGTTAAGCTTAAAAGATGTGAAAATAGAATTGGGGATTTTGTGTTGGTATCATGTGGTGTATAAACGTCGCTGCTACTTGTGTACTTTATTCTCTAGTTTTCTAAATTGTACCGATTTGAAATACTATATCTATACAAGACTTTAGTTGAACGCAATATAATCTTATCAAAGATGATCAATAAAGCAATTGACAAAAATAATATTTGTTTTGAACAAGTTCAGGTTAGCTAAATAGCTTTGATCCTTCGATAATATGTAATTAGAAAGTTATCAGTAAATATAAATAACGATGCGCCGTTATTTATGCTGTAGAAACAGTAAAAAGAGGACAAATGGGAAATAATGCCCGATCGTAGCATAATCCAAAGTTCATAGGAATATTCGAATATGTGTTCAGGTTGACTGATAGAAAAACAAGTGGATGAATTTATAATAGAAAAATATATTGAAATAAGTATAGGTATAAGTATGAGTATAGGTATAGGTATAAGTACAGGTATAGTGTATGCTGATCTCGATGATTCTCACTCTTGCAGTGTTACAATATAATAGGAAGAAATTCTGATAGGGAGCACGTTCATATATTGATAGCAAAGGACATTAGCAAAAAGTTAATCTTGGTGTGTAGCTCTAGCTGAAGACTACAAGAGACAGCAATAGAAATCTACTTATAGCTTTTTTGTTTCTAGACCTTGTAACCCAAAACAACATTTATATTCAAAGGCACAGTAATATGGACCTCTCCTTATCTTGAATTTTTTTCAATAAATTCTATTCTCTTCGTAACAGCTGTTCCAGGTTACAGATATACAAAAGTAAAGATGTAGAGTTTTTCTTAAAGTAATTACTTCAACAATATGAGTTCGTTATTTAAATTTAAAAGAGAAATTTTACATATTAATATAAAAATTTACATATTGTAATTTTAATTATTTGACAATAACTAGCGAGTTCAGTCATACGAGTTTATGATTTTTCATACGATTGCGTTGGAGACTAGTTAAATAAATGTGAGAATAGAGGCGGATAGATTCGTCAATAAGACTGCCTAGCAAACTTGCGTGTTGGATGGAGAGATGTTCATTGGGAAACAGGGATCTATTTGAATAGATCTCGATGGTTAGGTAACGGAACTTGCGGGAAATAGAGATTCCGCGATGATGATGGAAACCCTCTGGTATCAAGTATATGATGTTCCAATAGTATGAAACAATGGTTTCTGGCATATGAAGTGCTATTGATGTTACCGATGACCGATGCTTTCTTGACTGAATGATTTCTGAATGGATCTCAGGGTGATGGTATTGATCGCTAACATTCTACTAGTAGACACTGTTTACCAGAGGTACATTGCATTGATTAATAATTTCACGACGTAGCGAGTTAGCGTTAGTAGATGGTACTATCAACGTTAGCGTTAACGTCAAAATAATAATAATTATTATACATTTTTATATCCATATATAAAATTATATTATACGCATATTATTGCCAAGAACATCTTAACTTTCAATCAGCAACAGAATGATAGGTTTATTAAAAAAGTTCGCAATATCTTCTTTTAAAATTTAATTTCTTCTACTGTAAAATTTATCATTGTTATACAAGAGAATTTATTAATATTATTTGTGTGTATCTTGTGATCTATAAAATTTCACCATAGATATATTTCACTGTTTTAAAGCTCGAATGAAAGCTTCCGCGCGATTATCTATCGATGAAGTTTCTAATTTACAATTAAAACCAAGCCACGGAATCTTCCAAAAGAATGGTGCAAGGAATTAACAAGAAAGACGTACTTACTCATCGGACACAACAGAAAATGGCTACCATGATCGCGTTCGCGAAAGTTTGCTGCACGATGGGGCATAACGTGTTCGAACCATTGAATAATGAATAGCAAACGAAATTGTTGAAAGTAGCTCGGCTCCTCTATTCGGTTTCGAGGCGGGCCGAGTAATTCACCGTATGAAGAGAGCAATTGAAAATAATGCGGCTGATGGACGCGGCTCACGAAAGCGGATCCGACCAACGAGGGATACGAGTTACAAAACGAGTAACAATTTGATCGATAAGCATTCCGCACGGAAAGAAAAATCGTCGTATTCGTCATTGGAGTGTCTGCGCGAGTACGCTGCTGGCGATTTATGGATGTCGTCGTGCCGCTGTCGGAGCAGATTTTCCATTCGACAATTTTGTCGTTTTTAGCAAAGCAGAAAGAGTGATTGATCGATTTTTACGATTTAAACTATTTTATACCGATAATAACTACGACTACGAACGTTTATGTAAAATCCAGATTTTTATGGATACCAACGAAGGAATGCGTTCGGAATAGTGATTTGTTTTACTCACTAAATTTTATATCGTGTACAGTGGCTGCTCGATAATACAGTTGCGAATGATACTACGAAGAAATTGCGACGGTACTCGTAAAATATGATAAATAGCGTCGTATAATATGGTATAAGTAGATAATTCTAACAGATTTGATTCTCTAGGGAAATTAATAATTGTAAAGGATATAATGGTTTACCTTTTATATCTGAACTGATTTATATTATAATTCATGTAGCTCGTGTAACACGGTGATAATTAATTTACTTTGTACTTAGAAATTTATAAATTTTCGTATATTATGTATCAATGTTCTGTCATATTTAATTTCGTGTAAACGCAGCAAACATCCGTAATTTAATAACAGTATACGCGACTGACCAAAAAAGTCAATTAAAAATTCTGCTATTTTGCATAATGTTTTGGTTAAACATCTATCGATATAGAGAAACTTTCTCGGAATCGATAAAGACTATCGAAAGATTCAATTTATATGCAACTGATAAATCATTCCACATTTTTGGCCATTAATATTACATGATTTTTTTTATTACTTTCTAGACGATAATGATTAATTTATGAAATTCGATTACATTGCTATTCTTACATCTTTAATACTATTAAGATTTCCTTTTATAACATCTAATACATGTTCTACAATTCGTTAAACGTTAATATTCTGTACGACAAGGCTATATAAATGGTTTCTGTAGATTTAGTCGAAGGAATTAATGGGTAGATGAGAACTTGTAACTAAGATAGCAGTTAATGGAAGGATTTCTAATCCTGGTAAGTAATAGAACAGTGAAATACGATATAACTTAAGATTATTATAAATTCTACCGGTTCTGGAAATAGCTGTCGACATCGTACAGAATATTTATTAAATCGTTAAACAGATTATTAGTCTCGTCTGGAAGTTGAATTTCTATAAAAGCATTTGTCACGTTGATTTCCAAAGATCGGTGACCGATTATGATAAATATCGAACTTGTACAAATTGGAAATTCTTTCAACATCCAAACGTCTTCCTATCTAAGGCAGGATTTGCCAGATAAGCTTTACTGATGAGTTCAACTGGGAAATCCCGGACGAAAAGGAAACTTTCTTTCCTCTTTCGTTGCCATCAAATAGGAATTTTTCTACTTGCTCTTACAATTCGCCGAAAATAGAAATTCATATTTCAACGATAACGTGGCGTTACATTATGTATTGTTGTAATAAATAGAAAAGATTACCACGTGAATAAAAACAGAGAAGCTGAAGCTACCGTACTTTGAAAACGTAATCCTCGTTATGATTCCTCCGTTTACTGGCGTTAATTGCAGCTTCGTAGTCGACGATCGTACAACTAATCGTAAGTTACTTGTATCTGGCGCAATATTAATTCTCCCGTGTTCCCGATACTTGTTTATTATCGAGTGTAACGCGTTCTCGTTTACTTAATTGACCTGCTAATCGCTGTATTGATCACCGGTCGTTAAACGTTCTAACTTTATGCGCTGTATTTTATACATGTATCGATACTATCGATACGTCATTTGTACGTCAACTTCGTTAAACCCTAATTATCGCTTTTTCGTCTCTCAACTTCTATTTTTCTACATTCCAACGATCAATCACCGTTTTACTCGATTATACGTGGAAACTGAATATTCGTTAATTTATGATGTATAATCACGTGAGCTGATTATGTGGGCTACGGAATATAAATTTTTAGTTGGAACCCATTTGTTTAACATCGATATACGGTCGTTTCGAACCGCGTTTAATTGATTCATAACGAATTGATTGCAAACTACTCACTTTTTATCTCAGTTTTCCCACAATGTTCATTGCAAGACTCTCTCTCTCTCTTAACAATTTTATTTCTCCAATTATTTTTCGATATTGATTAATAGCCATAACACGAGCTTCTCAATATATCGTACACGGTGCATTCGTTTTAAATCACTTGGCATACTAAGTTAACTACCCTAAAATTTCTATCTAAATATGCCTGCGTTTAAAACAGCGTAAACATTTTTCAATGAAATACATCTGATACTCCATACTACTAGTATACCACCTAATGATAGAACATCTCGAACCGAGAGGTAAACGGGAAATCTTCAAATCGTAAAAGAATCTGGTTACTCCCCGCGAATCTCAATTTCTGATAAACGAACGATCTCGGTATAGTTCTTCACGGCAGCCAACAGCTTGGTTAAGCAGATACTTATTGCCGTATAGATCGTTCAGTTCGATCTTGGTACAATGCAAATCGCCCGAGCAGCTACTTCCGAGGCAATAAAAACGATCTTACCGATCCCGCGGAGCTCGCTAACGACCATCGCCAATTCTTTTCATCCATTCAATTTTTCTTCCCCCACCGCTCCCTCGTCCATGGTAAATGAGACACGAATGATGTGAAGAGAGGTCGTTTGACCCATATCCGGGGCGAAGCTGCCGGTTAATGAGTTTCGGTACCGCGACGACAACGTCGAGTTCGCGTACGTTCCCTCAACTCGTGCCACATTTTTCTCTTTTTTTTTTTTTTGCAGTGGCATCGACCGTCATGTCGATACGAATTTTAGTTATTTACGGCGTCGGGGTTCGGCAGTTACCTCGCCGGTGCTGGCATGATCGCCGCTTGAAATTCACAAAGGCAAATGGACAGAGAAGTTATGATAAACGGGATCGTGCGAAGAATCGCGAGATACGCTGCGACGCTTCCATGGAAAACCAGGAACCGATGCTCTGAGATAATGTTGCGAGTGCCATACTCTGACGTTGCTGTTTAAGCACCCTCGTCTCAAATCGATATGTATAGAGAGGACTCGTGCAGGGAAAAAGGAGAAAAACGGCGCTGAGAGTAAAGACGCGACTGAGAAGTGTTGGGCAAAAAGAGCAGGTGAAGAAGAAAGGTAATGATAACGAGAGAAAGAGAGGAGCAGAGTATAAAGAGAATAAGGGAAGAAAAAGTTGACGATAGATGAGGTATAAGAGGAAAGAAATAAGAGGAGAATGGAATAAAGAGCGGAATATATGAAATCATTTGTTGGAAGATAAACGATCTGTTGGATGATGCTCGTATCTAGAATTTGATTTCTACTCCAGTCTATCTGGTTCGGATAAGTTTAACCATATTGATCGGTCTGGTTGGTGAACGAGAAGGCAAATAGCGAAGCGTGATAACATCTGTACCGGAAGCCTCCGCAGTTGATGGATGTCGCGCGGAATACGCAACCTCGCCAAGTCAAGTATCGTGTTTCAAAGGCAGAAGAAACTACATAAAGGTAATTTATCGAGAAGAAAGTTGATAACGAGTTCTCGTTTTCTTTATTATTTAATTGGAATTTTCTAATGGTTGTTAATTTGTAGCTACTGTCCCTCCTTAAATATGATGATCCAATGGCGAGACAAAGCACGTATTACGGAATATCTGTTGAAGCAACCAAAATTCTTAAAAGTACCACAACCACATTTCACAGGTCAATTTTCTCTTATACATTACTTTGGCCTTCGCGAAATGTCCACTCTCGCTTTTACCGCATGGACGCACCCTAAACGAATCCTCCATCGTTTAAAGCTATACGTGCAAGACTGTGGACAATCTCAGACCAAATTTACCTTTACCCACTAAAATATTAAGCTGCCCTCTGTACAAAGGTACTTACGAAGTTAATTAACTAATTCGAAACAACACTGCATTACGTATATACAAGTATTATCGCACATAAAAAAATATATCGTTCGTTATTCTTCAATGAAGAAAAATGCAAGTACGTAGAAGCAGTGAATTATTCGAGATTTTATATATCGTTCTTCGTTGTATTTTATGGTACGGCTATTTGTATATAAAGGTGGTTTTTAATACCAGGATCGGTAAAACTTTGTCTTCTTGAGAAGGATTCTTATCTATACGAGGGAAGATTATTACCATCATTTCAATGTGCACGAGCTGTAACGTTGGTACGCTATCACGTGACGTTTATTAAAGCATTACGGCATGCTTTATTTCATCTCCACGGTTAACCATGGTTTTTATCGAACCCTTCTATTCTCCCTTGTTCACGGTATGCAAATGAAGCTGACCGTTAATATCGTCCCGATAAAATCGTTAGATAGCACTGCATGGAGATTTACTCCCCGTTTTCGGTTCAAAGAGGTAAAAAGGGGCGATACGCGTCGTACATCCAAGGTACCTTCGACCTTGCTTAGTATAGGCACGCACTTGGGAAAAATAATTTGCACCAAAGTGTCGAACATAAATCCATCTTTACTGTCGTTATTTCGTAAGATATCGTAATACCGTGAGAGCTACGAAAAATAACGCGTAGATTATTGGCGTATTACTGGCGTAAAATTTTATGGAAAGTTTTTGGTATATCGCTGCGTATTTTACGTTTTCAATCGTCGCTTAAGGTGGCCTTTTTAACCGAGAGCAGAGCAGCTTATGTTAACAGTATGATAAAATGAAGAATTTATAGAATGAAAGGTTTGGAAAATACAAAGTATTTCTGTTTCGTCAAGATTTTTTCATTTCTGACAACAAATATGGAAGATATATGTGCTTTCAGTTGTCTATAATAAATAAATATCGCTAGAACGAACATAATTGGTTCTGCAATTTTCTTCGCTATAGCATTTATCCGATCGTTTTAATATATATTGGAATATTGCATGTAGAAATAATTCGTTCACAGATCCAGTTTATATAAACGAATTATCGGAAAAATGACAAAGTAAGATTTATCGATCCGATGTAGAACATTGTATTATTCCTAGAGATTTCTTTTTAAATAATATTCACGATACAGAAGTATTTGAAGTTTTCAGGGAAAAATCATTTTATAGAGAAGATGGTGAACATAAGGTGAGCTGAAAGCATATCTCGCGCCATCATTTTATGCAACACATCCTCAAGCTTAATTTTCAGTTTATGAAGAGGATCTATCTTCAACGATACTCTATTACGAGCTTGTTAATTTAAATAACCTTATCGTGTAAATTATCGAACTTACTTTAGAAGCGATTAATACTTCGCCAACTAAAAGACCATCTATAATAAAAATTCAAAGTAGGTAATAACATGTAAACGACGACAAAGGCAGTAGATTTAATAATAAAACATTGCGCGTATTAATTAAAAATTCTAATCGTAATCTGTCGTGTCCGCAATTAAACCGCAGAGCTTGTTAATTTGAATCTCAGTAGAAGCTAAATTTTAAAAACTAATTTTTATTAATATTAACTAAGCTATTAAGAACAACTATTTTCCCTTTATTTAACACGAATAATACAGCGTTTTAAAAAATATTAAATTTAATACACGCCGTAATAATTATTTATTCCTCCTATTCTCGTCTCTAAATTTCAAGAATTAATTCTACCATTGTTAAAAGCGCCTGCTTTTCCACTTGATACGAATAGCAACGTTACTCTGTACAATGTTAAATCTAATTCACGCCATAATAAACTCCTCTTCCTCTTAATTTCCTTCCTTTCCTCTCTTTTCCTTATTAAATTACCAACACCTATGTTACCTTATTTTGCGCTCGGTATCGGTACCTACCCTATTCCGGACTCAAATTAACTTTCTCTCTCTCTCTCTCTCTCTCTTCTTCAGCCACTAATTCAGTCTGTTGACTTGCAGTTAGATATCAAAACCCTTACCTCCTTCTTTCCTATTTATTCTACTCGCAGAAAAACAGACATTATCTCCCCGCATTTCCTCCGCTAAGAACCTATCTGCAGAAACGTCGTATCCAAAAAAACATCCCTTCCTTGACTTTGTTCGACGAAACTGAGAATACACGATGGGAAGTTCGTGGAGATTTTCGAGTCGTGCGGAGGAACGAACGCGCACCAATTAATGACGTTTCCCCGATCACTTGCCGGCGAGTTACGATCGAGGAGGGTTCGGAAAACTCATGCGGGTGAACTACCGTTAAACAGAAAGTAGAAGTCATTATCCACAAATTACCGAACACCCGAGGCTCGGTGCTCGTTTCAAGAGGCCACTAAAGCGGTATTAAAACTTTTTTATTTATGGATTTCTCCGGAAGAGTGTTTCTTGGCCCAAGGACCCCTTGCACAAGCTACACGGTCTGTTTAATTTAACATTTTAAGGCGCGTCGAATCACCGCGCCGCGCTGACTGCACGGACGATTTTTGTTGTCTTTTTTAATGCATCATTAAACGCACACCTCCACGCTGATAAGAAGAAGAGGAGCTTGCGAACGGAAAACGGAAGTTCGAGCGTAATATTGCAACACTGCGTGGACGAGTGCATAGAGAGAGAATAAAAAGCAGAGTGGAGACTTAGCCAAGTACGGAACGTTGCGATTGTATTGTATATGCACGTTTGCATAAATAATCCTCCGTTTTCCACCACTCTGTTTTTATCGAGAGATGTTCTCTCCCTTTTCCTTTATTCCTTCCTATTTCACAAACTTTTTTCCCTCCTCTCCTTTCACTCTTCTTTTGTAACGTTTTATCGTTAAGTTGATTTATCGTTCGTTTAATTTTCCAAACGAAGGCGACGGCAGTTTCTTTTCCATTCGACGTACACAAATACACGTACACAAGCAAACCAGGTGCCGGCTTTTAAACTCTTTATGAACCTTAAAGACTTTAAGGCATATCTCGTAATACTTCGCGAGTGATAATTGCACGGTTGCGAAATATGCTAACGTGTATTAAAAAAGCGTTTAAAAAAAGCGTTATTCCGATATGATTGCATTGAAAATTCCCCCAATAGAAAAAGAAAAGGAACAATATTGTAAGTGAGAAATCTTATCCTCGTTCCGTTTGACGGAAAGTTTAACGCGAGGTTGGAAGACGTTTTAACGCAGGGGCCAAAAAGTATTCGCCTTCTTGACACTAGCAAAACGGTTCATTAATTATCGACGGAAGTGCCAGGTTGTCTTTCGTCTGCGAACCCCAGGGCGAAAAATCGAATCGGACGCGCAACCAGCGACCTGTCAACGTCAACCGGCTGAATCACCAATAAAATACGAGCTGAGCTCGGAATAGCCAGAGGGTTCTTTCCAAACAACTGTACGGTTAACACGGGCCTCGCACTAAAAGATAAAATAAAATAACTCTAGGGGTGAAGCGGATCCGTTGTTTCGTCATCGATACTCGGTTTCGTCGATGAAAATATCAATCAAGTGGTATACCATGGCGATTCTTCGTTGACTCGCTCCATCGAACTTCCTCCGGCTACCGTTGTATATCTCTTTCTTCGCTCGAACAAGTAAAAGAGAAAAGACAGAAAAAGACGAGCAAAAGAAGGAACACGTTGATTTTGTAGTAGTACGTGACCGACCTACGGTTAAATAGTCACGCTCTAAAATCGCCCTTTTCATACTGACCGGCTGGCCATCGATCCCGTGTAAGCGAAAGGAATTAGGCCAACCGACGATGACATAGCCTCGTATCCCTCTCGATCATTCCTCGTATGCCGAGTAATTATTCGTGTATCGGCCAACTACTATCCTGTTCGAGTTCCAACCTTTCCATCCTTCGCTCGTCTCTCTCCTTCTCTTAGAGATAGAAAACCTATCTTACGACTTTCATAATCGTATTCACCTCGTAACTGGTCGCTGGTAACCAATGTAAATTTATGGTCCGAGGGACTCATGGTACGAAAACGTGACGCGTGCTCGTTACTCTTCGCTTCCATGACACGTGCGTAAATCGTTACGCGCGGAGACGAAGCGAACGATCCGGGACTCAGCCATTTGTCGATGTCCTCGTTGCGGTAAAGATGGAATTGCAGTTAGGCCGCTAGTCTTGCTATCCTCTAAACCGACTCCCTTCCTCGTTACTTGCTCTTTCACCACTCCCAGAGTCCTCCTTTGCTATGGCCCTCTCGTAGGACTTGTATTCCCGTCACGGAAGCGAGGTCGCGAGTATTCTCGACACGGAAACGAAAGGTAACGATGTCTTTGCGGGAAACGACATCGACGTGATATCACACGTGATTCCCAGTGTAGCTACATGCGGTACATGCTATACGCCGAAGCTTCCTGCTGTTCTCACCTAAACTCGTATTCGGCCGAAGCGATACCAAGACTTAATACAATTTGCTTCCGTTGTGTTTGATCGATCCATTAATAAATAATCGAGCCCCTTCTCTCTGTCGACCTGATATATCGTCGTACGATTCACTCGATTACGTTAATCACCGGATGGATGATTCGACTCGTTTCCTGATGGAGCAACGCGTGCTGGTTTCACCAATGGAACTGGCAAGGATAGGGAGAACCGTGTAGTCGTTTCAGGGTCCGAAATTGATAAGGACTTTGGACAGAGACAAAAGAAGGGACATTAGTTAAGGCTGGGAGGAAATCAGGTCGATTTTTATGGTTGCGTAGATGTTCGCTTGTGTTAACCCTTTCAGCGTGTTACTGTGACGAAAGACATGGGAGGAATGCTGTGGAAAATGTGCTTTGCTTGTTTATCGTCCACATTAGTTGTCTGTCTCTAGTGAATTTTAATAATTGTTTCGGTTTTAGAACGATGGGAAGTTTTAAAATGTCCAAATGCCCAAACGTAATAGACAAAAATGTGTAAAAGTGTAATACTCATTAAATACCATAAAAAATTGTTTTAAGTTGAAGCGAAACAAACCTATGCGTAAATTCCATCCTTTTCAATGTGTTCGTAAAAATATAAATTTGCACAAATATTCGCAGTTAGTTTAATAATATAACTTGGATATAATTTCTTTGTTACTTAATTTCTCATTACACCAGACTTATGGTCTCTAGCGAGGGAGCTAAATCACCGGGAGTGTTTTTTGAAATCGATAAATCATTGTAAATGCTAAAGGTTGCTATTCCTCAAAGCATATTTGATAAGCGTATAAGAAGTATACCGAGTGTATGCACAAAAAGCAATATGGTTGTTCTGATATCAATCCTCTGTAATATTAGATCTCGAAAGAAAGTCGTCGTATATTCCTTTTGATGGAAACAAACATGGAAAGCAAGTCGCCTAGAAACGTTAAAAATGTCATCGGGCTCTTCGATCCGTTTTCCTGTTGCTATGGTTTACGACATTTCGATGTAAAACTTCGACCTTACATTGTAATTTCTCACATTTACAAATCACGATCTTCCATTCCTATAATTTATTCCTTCTTTCTCATTACTCTACTTGGCAACAAAAATTATATTTCTCTCCTGAGGGATTCGTGTAAACAGATGTATCTCGAACCGGGTAGATTTGCTAGCTGCAAATTTGATCCCTGTGCTGATGTTTCGACAGGAGTTGGCTCGCATAACATCTATATCCCCTATGGTGCGTGTTCCAGAGGGTTGACCACAGGGATAAGTTGTACAATCTCACGCATCAACACCTGGTCATCTGACAAATTCATGCAATGCTACTGTGTAAGATTTATCGAAACCGGTACGATACAGACAACGTATAGTAAGAACCCTTCATTAGAAAATTGATCCTCGTTGCCAACTATGATTTTTCGCTAAATGCATACATTTTGCCGTGCGATCTCTTATATCTCTCATATATCTCTCTTTGTTTCCCTGTTAAGAACAATAAGGACAGACATATGATCTGCGCGATATCGCACGTTAAAATTTCGCTCGTGGAGTCCCCGCATAATAATTCACGTTCAGATAAGTGGATTAAACTGCTAGAAATTCATCTCATTGGACATTAACTAGAATTTCGTTTAAATAAATGAAGCTCGCATAAATGGAGTTTTACTGCACAATGTTGAAACTAAATGAAGATAATGTTTGGCGAAATCTTTAATGAGATCGTATAAGGATTTTACCTCTATTATTTTATAATTCTTGTAATTAACAACTTTCTAATTAAAACACTTTTATAATTTCACAATAGAGACATTTTCTGGAAGAGGGTCCTATAAGACAAAATGAATTGTTTATTCGTTCGAATTGATAATTATAATGGTTTTTAAACAATTTTAATCTTTTTATTTCTCTCGAATAAACAAAATATTCATAAAACGTTTCAGCTATCCGACTATAAATTACACGTGGCGCTTATACATTTACCACAGACCTATTTTCTTTTTCAGAAAGCTCGTCAATTTCATAATTAATGGCCAATGGAAAATTATTAATTTTCCTTTGAGGCATCGTATTTATTCGGGCAAACGCAACACGCGATGTTCCACATCATTATTACGTAAAATCAATGTGGTATATTCGACCAATTACTAGGTATACACGTCGTCATTAAACACAATGATAGATAGCATCGAACCATCATTGTTGCTAAATTACCTCGTTAAAATCGAATCGTTAAAATTTTATTTAAACCTCGACATTTGTTATCGTTATCGCTGTGCTTTTGTTCTTGTTTCAACAAACGTTAGATCTGTTTATCCGCTTGGCGTATTCACTGTCTCGCTGTGTCGAAAATTAAACGGTGATCACACACGAGAATATTACAATGTACATTAATGTCGTATCTTTTACGGTAACTGTTAACATCGACGACAGAAGAACAAATATACACAATGTCTCTGATGGATAAACGAAGAGCGCGAGTTCAGGGGAACAGTTCATCGCCGAGCGATTACAAGCTGTCCATCGGCTTGAACGTCTAACACATTTATTGTAAAGGTGTATCGATAATCCCTTGACAAGGTTCGGCCGAAGCTGCATTTACCCCTGACAGCGTAGCACGTGACCTCTTGATCCCCCGAATCCCATTTTTCTTCCGTCGTTCCGCGTTCACCACCGTATCGCTTCATCTTTTTCTCTCAACAGCTGTTCCTGTCTTCCAGTTCTTTCTGCTCGTTCACGTAACTACCAGTCTTTTTAGTTACGGCAGTCAATCCTTCCGTAAATTTCCGGGAACGAGCAGAGACCGTTTCTATTCGCTCTTCGTTCGCTTTTCTATTTCTCTGTTTCTCGCTCTGTTAAAATCTTAATTCTTTGGAGTTTTTAATGATGTGGAAACTGTTGGTAATTACCTGATTCAGTTCTATTTCTTAGAGAATAAATGTATCCTTAGGAAGCAGGTTTTTACCTTTAGACAAATTAAAATTCGCCCTTTCTACTTTTCCGTTTCCTTATCGAAATATTAATTTTCTGCAATTTTGTATGATATGCCAAGTGATGGTAGTTATTTGGCTGTTTCGTATTCTTAAGTGAACGGTTGCTTTTATGTAAGTTTGAGTTCGTTCTTCCTATTTCTTTGCTCCTGTATTTTATTACAATTTTAATTCTTTAAAGATTCGTATTATATGACGACTATCGCTGGTTCACTTATCTTTCTCCTGACTGAATGCTATTAATTTTCATTAACACTAGAATTATCACACCAGTCAAATTAATTGGTTTTACAATTTTATTATAAAATTCTTACTTCATGTTATATCTTTTTTCCTCAATGATATAATGACTTTCGCAACGATAACTAAAAGAATAATATAATGAATTTTATTTTGTTTTTTATGTATTCAAACTCAAAATAATTTTGTATCAAGGCTATTTGCACCAATACCAGTCAAAATTACTGGTATTTGTCAAAGTGTAAAAGGGTCCTGCAATATGTTTATCGAACCCCAATTAACCAATTTCCTCGTTTTGTACAACTTACCACGTTTTTTAAATTTTTACTGCGTACCATTCAATATGATGATATCGGTTATCAGGAAAATTCCAGATCGATCGCTAGATCGCTATATGCTAACACTAAAAATACCATACCAGTAAAAAGGATTGGTTCTACAATTTTATAAATGTGCTGATCCTCGTTTAGGGATCATGATCCCTAATGGATTAATAATACCAAAAATGTACTACATAACATGGAATTTTTTCTGTAAGAAAGTAATAAATCAATAAATATAAAAATATTCTATTATTACGTATCTTTTAAAGACCAATCATTTTGGCTGGTTTTGGTAGAAATAGCTTCGTGTTAACTATCGGTAGTTCTAGTGTTAATGTATTCACTGCTATTAAAATATATCTTCCTCCCATATTATTTTCACCAGAAAAATCTTTATCAGAAATAATAATATCTGTTTAACACACTACTCGTTATTTTGTTCATCTTCTTTAATCATTTTTACGTGACATACAAATTAATTATAATTAGAATCTAACGAATTTATATTAATGTAAATGATGATTATCTAGTTCCTGTGATATGTTTTCCTCATGTCAACTGAATATTCAAAGAGACAATGGTCCCACCTCCCATTTATCTTTCATAAGGATGGAGGATATACAAAATTCTTGTTCCTGATAGGCACTTGGATTTTAATCAATCGGGAATTAGCAGAATTCTCGAGCATTAGCAATGATTATAAATAATTGGTTATCATGAGAATACCAACGCGATGCATGCCTCATCTGATTTAGGCAAAATTCAGGATAATGGTATCGATCGCTTTTGATAGTAGAACTTAAAATTGCATGAGTTTTTCACACATTGATCGCTATTACTAATTATATCCTATTGCGCAATTATTTACTAGATATCATTTATTAATGATCAATATTAGCGAATTGACAAATTACAAGCGATAGATTGTAGATATCCAGCGAATAATTTTATAGATTTACTTCAAATAATATAATCAGATGATTTATGATTTGTCCAGTTTTGTAAAACTTTCGTTACTACGGTTATAATTGTTATACAGGAGAATTTATTAATACCGGTAACCCGTAATTTGTCAATTGTTAAATCTCGTTAAATTGAACATTAAACGCGTATTGAAGTCTTAATCTCAAAAACAACGAAAGAATCGCAACTTCAATTACTCCTAAAACTATTTTTCTCTGTCGCATTTACTTATAACCAGCGTCGAACAATGGCAACGGATATCTGTTTAATTCCGATTTTCCTGTGTATTGTTTCGGCTTTACATAATTAATAACCATCGCGAGGCGCGATTTCGTATGCGATTTAATTTCCTATTGTATCGCGATCGTCGGGTTCCAATTACTGCGGTTCAATTTGTACACGGTATGCACGAAGAAAAAAGAAGAGAAAGGGTTTCTCCCTCGTCGATTCGATACACGCCGACGGCGTACATCGTTTGTTGTAACGCAATTTGCAGGCTGCTTTTTTTTCGATAAAGATCGATTCATCGTACATGCGATTACCCGCGATATCGCGTAATCGTATTAACCAGGGCATCAGCGAGCACGTCATTTATTGTAATAATGGCCGATATCGGTAATTTGCGATTGGATGCAATCAGGGAACGGGCCGCAGACCATCGTTTCTCTCGTACACGTGTTTATAAAGCGGCGACGTCTGTAACGGAAGAGAAACGATGATTCTCTCTGCAGCAAATTTCTAAATATGTACATATATTATAGAAGCTGTAGTTCGCGTAATACAATGACACACGGGGTATGCTTTAGCTTGACATCCGGTCTGATAATTCCAATTCAAAGTCGACACAGTCAGGTGCGTGACTGGGCGAGCCCTCCAAGTCTGAGGAGCTCTTCCTCCGCGAGGAAATTTACATAATCGATCAAGTACGTTCCAGCGGAGCAACGTCGGTCGTTTCACTTTGCCTCGAAGTATCCAACCGCTTTGCATGATCGCGAAAAAAGCGAGGCTTCCTTTGTATGCCATTCGCCGCATCCTCTTATCCTTCGTCATTCGCCTTCAATCCCCGTCTCGGTCGTTGCTCTCTATTTTCTCACCTAGTTTTCGCACTCCTTCACTCTTTTTACTTCGGACTACGTGCTCATTTCGTTCCTGGTACACATTTGTCTCGTTCAACCTTCGCGTCCTCCCTCCCCTCCACCGTTCCTCTTCTAATCCTTTATCTCTTTCCTTCCTCCACCTCACTAACAGAGCGAATCACTTATTCACTTTCCCGTTTATTTACCGTCTTTCGTATTTTCATTTGCCCTATCTCGAATATTGGCTCACTCTGCTTTTTTAATCGCCCGAATTGCATAGACCATCGTTCCTTCCTCTTTTTAGGAGTTTTATTCCTTGGCTAGCCTTTTAAGATTAAATAAACAGAATCGCGCTCAATGTCAATTGTCGTACATATGTATTTTCTACGGGATATACATTTCTCTCTTTATTTGTCTTCTCTTACAGTTCACAAATTTTTATTTCGGTCCAGGTAGATTACCAATATTTCCACGATACATCCGATCACGTTTGTAAAGTCTTGGATGATATTTATTATACTTCCTTATCTTTTAGCCTTATGATATTTACTGAGTTATAAGACCTCAACCTCAACTACTTACTATCACTCGCATCTCGAATGTTCAAAATTCATAATCGTCAAATTGATGCCCGTTTTTCACAAATCCCTGAACCGTGTCATTTTCCATTTTATTTTATCAACTAATCCGTATATATTTGAAAACAGTTAAATGTATTAGTTCCAAGTTGATTATACAGCGCATTAAATAGAACAGACGTCTAATATGTCGCTATTCTTCTTTTTTCGTATCCTCAGAACGTAATTTCCGTATCATCCATCTTATTTGTATCTGCCATCTACCGACCTGAACACCCTCACTCATTTTCAGTAGCAGATAACAAACCCGACCCTCACGTTCCTACAGTCGCAACCCTCTTAAAGGAAAAATGCAATGCGCATCGTATGTTGCATTGCTTCAACCACGGCCTTAAACATTTTCACGTCTCTAATTTTCCCCCACCAAACTATACGTTCTGCCTTCCTGTTTCGTTTGTCATGCCAACTTCAATTCAGACCTGTCCCACTTGTACGTTCTAGTTTGCGTATTTCTAAATTGTCCTGGCAATTACATCGTTATGTCTATACTGTTCAATTAAGCCTAGGCCAGACGAGGCAGCCAATTACGCAGGGTGGAGGATTTAATTGCGTCGGCCTGGCCGGCACACTGCCTCCACGCGGGCAGGTATCACCACCGCCTCCGAGGCCGCCTCTCGCGATGAAGGTATTTTCGTGCCGCGTGGTATACCGTGCCACGGCCGCGGCTTATACCGGAAGTTACCGTCGAACGCCGCCATACCGATGGTCAGACCGGTGATTCTCCCACGGCAGAATTCACTGCCACGTATAATTGATGTGTGTATGCGACAGGCATAGCGATGCCTACGGTCTCGGTGTTGATACAAATTGCAGAGAAACTTGGAATTATTGCCGTCGCCCGTGACACGAAAGGCTGGTAAAACATTTCAGTACGCCAATTACGCGTACATATGTAGCGAAATAAAATGTCTACTAGTACACACATAAAAACAAAAAAAAAAAAGGAGAAAGAGAGAGACAGGAAAGGAAAAGGCTAGACGGGCAATTCACTCGCGTCGTTTTACGACAAACTCAAATTTAACGTAGCTTGTCGTGGCTTTTCGCGTTTAATGCCACTACCGTCACCATGGTCGCGACAACAATTATTTTGTTCGAGATAAATGGCAATCGCTACTATATTCGATCGTTTCAGCTTCTCTTATTTTTCGTAGCTCCTTTTATGAATTGTACAATATATGACGATGATTTAAAGCAAACAGATAACGTTGAGTTTCACCGCGTCGCGTTCTATTTGTCGCGCGTACTTTCCGTCCCCCCTCAGCTACGTACCATCTTTCTATTTTTTCGGCTTTTTCCCCTGTTTTCAGTACAACATACTAAATAAGGTTGCGTATAAATATTCTGCTTTAATTAAAGCGCCGTGTATACAAAGCGCGTCGCTGCGTGTACAAAATAAAATGAAATCAACATTAATGCTTTCGCGAACGCACAATCTCGCATTCATTAGGACGTAAAGCCGAGCACAAATCTGAGACGGGGTGAGAGGCAAGGGAGGGAATGCTAAGAGAGAATGAGAGAGAAAGATGAGGAGAGGGGGGAAAAGAACTCGAAACAGAGAGCCGGTTAAAATACAATTAGTACAGCATGGTTTCCAACAGGATGGCAGTCGGACTTATTGCTACAATCATTCTCCGGTTACGCAATATTGCTAAACACCAGACTCCGCAGCCAGCGTGGTCGAAATGAAGCGCGTTCGTTATATTCCCGGAACGAACTAATAAAGCGAACCAACTATGAATTATTCCTATTCAATTCCCGTTTCGCTTAATTAATACGTAACCCAACTTTCATTGAACTTCCGTCCTTGGATCTTGCTTCTCCTTCGAAGACACGCGTTCCAGGATAGCACGTTATCTAACGTCGCGACGTTATACTACAACGATGCTACGCTAAATGCTCGTTTACCTTCCTTATTTTTCTGCTACTTTTTTGGTGAAAATTTCAATTTTCCAAAGTTTTGAATGGCATAGAAAACTATTGGTAATTGTTCATCTGTATTTCCGAGTGGATAAATGCTCCCCTAGGGCGCAGTTCTATTTTATACGAGTTCATATTTATCCTCTACTATTTTATCGTTCATTCCTTTTTGTTAAAATCCTCTCCTCTTAGAGCTTTGAATGATACAGCAACTATTATTAGTTACTTCGCTTGTGTACATATTTCTGAATAATCGTTTCCCTAAAATACAGATTTTCAATCTTCCTACTTCTTTGTTTTTCTCTTTTAGTAAGTTCTTAATTATTTAAATGTTCAATAATACGCCAACTATTTGTAATCGCTTCATTTGTCCCCGTTTCTCAGCGAATTCCACTAATCGTCATTAAGGTCGACAAGTATAAGTTATTCTCGTTCAATTTCCGTTTCGCCAATTTAGTACGTAATCCAGTTTTCATTGACATTTCCCTATGTTCTGTCGAGACATACGTCCCACGATTGCATTCGTTATCTAATAGCACGATGCTATTGTCTGATGGTATACATAGTATATACCACTATATGTATATATATAACGTTTTTTTTTTTTACTATTTAATTTGTACTTTACAATTTGTTCAGTCGGACATTTGGTAAATTTTTAACTTAATTGCTAAATAACATGTGGATGGCTACCCCCAGCGGGATACCATTTTCGAGTTTGACTATTTTATTTCTTTATTGAAGTCAATGAGGTGTTATATATATAACGTAACAACCACAGTTGGTCCTTCTAAACGTGTTTCTTCGAAAATTGTTTTCTCCTAGATCCCTTGTAAATATCCACCGCTTTAAATTCTTTTGCCGGCTCAGACCGCTTATCCAACAGCTAGCCGTGTCTCGGTATCTGTGTCGCGATATCCGTGTCCCGTGGAAGAAGCCTCCGTGCGAAAGGCGTCGGAATTCAGCCACTTAAGTATAGTTAACACGAGTAGGTGAGTTACGTATATCTATACGAGACTAGATACAGTTACGTAGACTCGCGGCAGCTCAGACGACACCCGGGGAATCCTTATCCCTCTCGCTCCAGCATCCCTTTTCAGTTGCTCTGCCATCATCCGCACCCTTGTCTGCCGTCTGCTTTTCTCCAATGTTGCGCGCGGCTCTCTTGCTCTTAACGTTCTCTATCCTTTCTACGCCAGCCTGCAGTCGCCTCTCCCTTTCCCTCTTCACAACCACGAACAATCCCACCGGCGCCTCTACTCTCGACGGCGCCCCGGGTCGTAATTAGTTTGTGGCTTCACCGGAGTCCGTCATCCCCCTACTTTAGCTCGGGTGGAAGAGGGACGACGTTGGCTGGCTTGTTCGCTGGCTGGCTGGTTGCCCGCCTGGCCAATCTACGACGGCAGCTGGGAAAGAAACGGACGAGCGGAACGACCGCGACAACGAAGATGACGACGAGGTTATGCACGTTCGACGTCGCGAAGAAACGGTGAGCGCTAAGAACGAGAAGAGCCTCGAGACGAACCTGCGAGAGGGTACTGTCGTTGGAAAATTAATAAATGGAGGGAGAAAGAGGGAGAAGGGAAGGAGGCTCGAGTAGCTCTCGTGAAACGGTAGGGTTGTAAATATTAGGTAGTTCTGAGAGCTACGGAATTCAGCGGAGATTTTGGCGGGATTTATTGTATGCAATTAACCCTTTGATGTTTAAACGTTCGGAAAGAAATGTATGTTCGGTTTATTGCATCCCGCATCCAATGAAAGGACGTTTTGTAGAAATGTGGTTCCTTTTCATTAAGAGGAACAAAAGGAAGTGCACTAGGACAATGATTCGTTTGTTGTGCTAGATGCGTAGTTGAAATCAGAAGTAGTAAAGGAATAAGATATACAGACTGTGATGTGACTCTGTGTGTGACAGAAATGACCGAAGAGTTGAAGCTTACATAGAGATTTTTTTTACTCTTTAAGTACTATAACGAGTATTTCGCAGTTTAATTGCGAAGATCTTAGCATCAAAGTTAGATACGTACTTTAGATATATGTATGTATATATGTACCTAAAAGCATAATAATTTAACGCGTTATAAATATATGAATATATGAAAATATCCTGGATTTATATTTTCTCGTTATATCTCAAATGTATAGCAAAATCTTTATAAAATGGGCAATTATCGGAACAAATGAAAAGTGCATTTAATTATTTATTCATTCGATGTTCTCGCGGATATTTTCGCGTTTGCGAGAGCTTCCCGCAAGTTTCGCGAAAGCAGTCGAATTGACCCGTGCGTGTAATTATATTTAAGTTTATCGATACATTCGCCCGTTTCCATCTGGATCGTGTTATCAGAGTTAACCAATAGTTTCTCAAAAGCGTACTTTAAACCAACGATAAAAGCAACTAATTAAAACACAAAAGACCGAGTAACCAGCGGAATATCTAAACGATGCGGCACGCTCGATTTCCTCCTCCCAGCAAACCAGATTCGCCAGTCGAACAAAAGGTTAACACCGGCTTTTAACTCTTTCGATCCCGTGCGTTCTCGTGATTTGTCAAAGAGCCGTGTATCTCGCTATTTTAAATACAAATGAATCAAATTAGAAAACCAGGCCCCCATTAAAATCGCTCTAATTAAGTATCTCACGCGATCTGTCATCGATTTTTCGCGGCAACGGGGGTAACGAAGCAACCCTTTCAGCCACGTCTCCGTGTGCGTCACGCAATTTCCGCCATCGGCGTGTGTGCATGCGCGATTATACACAACGGAACGTGATATCAGCCGCCAATCAATGCAACGTCGCGTCTCCGTGTGCCTCGTAAGACGTAACAATAACCAGTGGCGCGACGCCTGTTCTTGTAATCAAGAAGGAAGAAAAATATTCCCAGGAACCCGGGGGGAATTCTCGAGGAAGCGTGAGATCGAACAAAGGTATCGACGGTTACCAATACCTCCCCAAGGAGACCCGGGCTAAATTGTTCCCGAAATGCAGCGTCTGTTACTTCAACGTTTTATTCCATCCTCCTTCCACCTTTCGGTCTTTCTTTTCGAGAGAGGACTTTCCTTCCGTTTCTCGTACATCCTCATCCCGTTGATTCTGTGTGAGTTTAACGATTGTCATTCGGCTCCTACAGTTTAAGAGAGATAGGATAGCGTCGCCTGGCTTAGCTAAACCCTTGGCTAGATACTTGGCCAGCCTCTCTTGCCCTTCGTCCGATGCCGCTCTATCTTAGATATAAACATGTCGCTCGTCGTGTATAGCTATTGTATCTTAACAACAAGATAGGAGATATCCGTGAATCTTTCTTTCAACCCTTTGTGTAATGATGATACATGGAACACCAAGTTACATAAGGTTGTACCTTCAAACGACAGTTTCTCCCCTCAAAATATAAGGAAAGAAGAGTTCGGTAAGACGTTGATAAATCTATTGTAACTTTCCGCTTCTGTAACATTAAGAAGATGACTTTTAGGGTATATTTCTAGACTTTCTCGATTAGGTATCACATAATTTTTCAAATTGAAGCTTCTGCATATTTCTATGATGTTTTCACGTCGAACGATGGGTAGATAAATTTAGCAATAGGAAAGGTATTTTCGAACTTGCCATGGTAATGCAGCGGATCGAATATTAATGGAACAACGGAAGACATCGATGTTATGTGAGATACTACTATTTTTGCATTAGATTCGCCTATCTCTTTTTCAACTGTTTTTGTTTCATAGCAACGATGTTAAAATAATTCCTACATTTTATACCTCGAACAAGGCAAGTTAAATACCTAAGACTATTTAGACACACAACTTACATGGAAACAACATACTAAATCAATTATAGACAAAATACGGATAAAAAGAAGACAGATGTACTGGCTAACTACTCGAAACTCTAAACTCAGCATAGAAAATAAACTAAAAATCCACAAAACGATAAAACCAATTTGGACGTATGGAATAGCACTATGGGGGACAACAGCAATAAGCCACATAAATAAACTAGAGTCGCTACAATCGAAGATACTGGGAACAATAGTCAACGCCCCATGGTATGTCAGAAACGAGGATATACTCAAAGACTTAAAAATACTAACGGTCAAAGAAGAGATCGACAGGCACGCAGAAAAATACAAGGAAAGAACAGCAACATATCCAAACCAGTTGGCTGCTGAAGCGAGCAAAACTCTCATAGAAAGAAGACTAAAAAGAAAACACCTCACTGATCTCACTAAAGAAATAAGATAGTCAAACTCGAAGATGGTATCCCACTGGGGGTAGCCATCCACATGTTATTTAGCAATTAAATTAGAAAAATTTACCAAATGTCCGACTAAACAAATTGTAAAATACAAATTAAATAATAATAATAAAAAAAAAATATTTTATACCCAAAGTTCCCATTCCTACGTTAGATTCGACGATCTTTTCTTCTATTCTCATCGAGCAACAACGGGTTCTGAACGTACACTAAGCATACAGAGGGTAGACATAGTCGGCGGAGATGTTGGCGAATGCGTGATAGTCGTGCGACACCGAAGCACACCGGATCGTTCCCCGTGCAAAACAGGATGAAAGTTTGTCGCGTGGCAAGGAGCTAGGACAGGAGAGAGGAAACGAGCGGAAGGCTGAGTTTAGTAGGTAGCAGCGGCAGAGCCGGAGTTGGTTGGTACGGGGTTATATTCATGGCGACAGCACCAGATGTGCAGTAACGCCGCTTGGACGTTGAACGTCCCGCTGCTTCCAGCAGGATATTTATTGTGCCTCGGACACGTTACTAGCTCCTTGCCGAACGAACGTGCTGGCACGTTCCTACCTTTGCTCCTCGCTGCCTGAATTCTTCGATACCCGTTCGATCTCCTTGCACGATTTGCACGGATTTCACGCTCGGAACGATTGACCGATGACGATCGTTCACGGACCCTTGTACGGCCGAATTATTATACCGTTTTATCGAATGGTCCTCCATTTTAATTGAAATCGACGACAGACATCAATACAATAATAGCGTCGTTTATTCTCTGGCTCACGATATTCACAGCTTTGAGGAAAATGGCTAAGGTATTCAGGGATACGAGTGGAAAACTTGAATAAAATCTTCCTTTCCATTTTCAAAATACGAAAAGTTTACACTTAGAAATTGTTAATTGTATATTACTTTACGCGCGTTGTTTAAAACGGTTTTGTATCTTTATTGCGTAGCAGATCTAGGCATATCTTGGTTGTCTGTATTTAACGAACATCCACCATTGTTAATCTATTTATTCTTTTCTGATATGATCACCAAACATCGATATATTGAAATCAATTGTCACAGAAAGAAATATTTTTAATTAATATTTTAGTTAAAAAAAACATAACCGCTGTGCAGAGAACGAACTGTGCTTTTCAGACTTTAATCAGATCGAGCATTTTGATCCTTACAGTGAAAACTACAATCTCTTTATAAGTCCACTTCTCGACAAGACAAAATCGTATCACAGTCTATATCTGTTTTTACTTAAGACAACTTCCTAAACTTATCGACGATGTTCCTCGGTCTCGTTGTGGGGAATATTCTGTATCTTCTCAAAGTGTTTTCTCTTGAAGTGGTTTTAATGGTATTGGATGTTAATGTTCCGAAAAATCGCACGAGCTGTCCAGCTGTACTCTCTGATATCTCACGCTCGTGTCGTTATTTCATTGGCAAGAAAAAACTTTCTGCTGACTGTGTACAGATAATGAAAGTTATTCTTTCCTCTCGTAGTGGTTCCTAGAAGCTATCGATCAATTCTTAAAAGCTGCTTTTTCGAAAGCGATGTGCTTGAAAAATGGAGAGAAATTTTGAACGTAGTGTCTTCTAGGGTGGTTTATCTTCCCTGTGATCTTAGTGGATTTACGATGCATGGTTCTTGACAATTGTTACCTGCCTTGTATAGAATCCGCTGGGAATATGTACAATGCTTGAATATAGAGTTTCTGTTACAACGATGCCGTTTCCGTAAAATGATGCGGCAGAATAGTCAGTGTAACTATAAAATATTATTGGAAATCTCTTATCTTTACGATGTATACAATATTGCAACTGGGATACTAATTTTATGGAATTTGTAATAACGTTGCCTTTTGCTATTTGTCGGTTTTACTTAAAATTGTCCATTGTTATTTACGTTACTCTATAATATTGTAGTTCGCGCTCCTTTTTCTCCTTTCTGTTTTATCTATTTCCAACTTTCATCTCTTTCGTATTATCATTACGTAATTGGTGCCTCAAAGAATTATCATTATATAAATTCATTTATATTTATCGATGGATAATCGATACTACCCTGTTAAATTTTCTTTTACGATTAATTAAATGTATCGAAGAAGATATTTGTTACAAATCAGGTATATTTGATATTAAGAAAATTTAGACTAAAAATATTAAAATTATTTTATTGAACAACAGGAATAATTAGAATATTCGTGTTATTCTCTTACGTGAATTCCAATTTTGACAAAGTGTCGTGAAAGTTGCTGAAAATATAATGTTAACGTTTGTGGAAGATCCATTCTTCAGTATAAAGTATAAATTATTTTGTAAGATACAGTAACAGCACCATTGCAAGAATTTTTGAATTTTAAATTTAAGTAACATAATATTTTGAGGAGCCTACGTGTGGTTGCAGTTTCATTTTAAAAAATGGCATTTGGTATTTACCCAACCTAACGTTCTTACAAAAATAATTAATGTTTTGACTAGATTAATAATATAATTCCAATATTTATATCTTGAAGCGTTTAAGAAGAAATTACGAAACATCGAAGCGAATTATTCTTTTACCATTATTCTTATATTTCAAGTTTATCGTAGCTAATATTCATCGCGAAAGAACTCGTTTATCGTATTGTTTGCGTTATCGTTTACATTATATGTCACATCTGAACGTAATTGGCTGCGGGTGCTCGATCGGCATTATTCCGTGGCAGATTTATTTCTGTCGGTAGATTCAATCTGGTTTTCATACCCGCTCCATCAGGGACAGAAATTGCCGCGAACGCAATAATAATTCTATGAACGGTTCCGCAGTTATGCAGTCGAATCTATCGGGATGCGCATTTATTGTTGCCCGCGAGTGCTATCGCGATTCTGGTTTCCTCTAGTTCTGTTTTTCTACCTCTCTCTTTCCATCACTGTTTTTTTTTTATTTTTTCGTTTTCGTCTGACTAGTTCGATACAGATCGTTCGATCCATATTTTACAATATATTTCGACGCACAAACAAACGCTATTATTTTTTTCTACCCTCTCGAAATAATCGAGAACACGATTTTAAATTGCGTATAGATCTCTACATGCTGTTTGTGAAACATTGTAAGATCGTGTAGAATTTTAACGTATGTACAACATGGAATTCTAGCTCGAGGCGTTGCACGCTGTTGCATTTATCGAATTTTCTAAACGTAACAGTTCTCTTTCTCTTCTTTTTATTATTTTTGTTATTTTAACGTTAACATCGATGAGTATTATCAGACCGGTTATAAAGAAAATCGATTGCGAATTTTCCGGCATTTCGACCGATTTCTCTCCTTGTTGCGTTTTTGCTAGACGGTTAAACAAACGAATTACACGGAATATCTCGCACGACACTTCTTGAAGTTTGATACCTGTAACCAACTCACCGGAAAGTTTTCACTACAGTTACAGCGAATTTGTTACGATTCTCGCGCTCTTTTCCCGGGAAATGAGGTAAACGTTAGGACAACTCTGCACGGTCAGTAGTTTACGACGCGTTTCGATTTACGACGGTGTCGCGAACTTCTTATTGCGGTTCTGGAAAAAGTGCAAACGCGCCGCTTCTTAACTTGTGCGAAATGACTATTTTAAAGTGACTCGCGTGATGATGTACGAGGAAAATTGTTTCCGTACAAAATACTTTGAATATCTTTTCATTTTACTATGATCTTTCCGTTGTGTGCAGAATTATAACAATTATTGTATTTGCAAAAAAAGGATAGCAGATAGTGAAAAAGGTTTTTCTGTCTAAACATTTGCTGTTCATGAAAGAAAAAATAGCTTGATTTTGCAAAACAGATTTCATTTTATCGTAAATTTGTAGCTTGAAAATTATATTTTTTTAATATCCCAGTTGTATGATTTATATTGACCTACATTCAATATGATTTAAATTATACCTCGAAACTGCAATTTTATAGCGTTCTACTTTAAATTTTCAATAATTCCGAGTCGAAAATTACGAATGATTTTTTCTGTTATTTTCTATAAACTTGTTTAACGTGGCCTGATGATTGAATAAAGTATTACGGGAAAAATCCATCTCAACGATACTATATCAGAGTTTATTCGATTTGATTTCCTGTTCTACGTAATATTCACCCTCTCGGAATATACGTTCTCTTTATCTTTCAAAATAAATTTGTTCTTTTGTGTTCAATTTATATACTAGAAAATAACGTAGATAATTAAGTCTTCAATGTCGATATCCCTGGTGACCACACAAGTTCCTCATCTCAAATTACTTTTTGTCTGAAACACTGTGGCTCTACTAGAATCCTCGAATTCTTTATACTTTAATTAATCTTGCCTTCGTTTTAATCGAATATCATACAAAGGCTGATAACGTCTTAGACGATTATTGATACGAAATTGAAACGAAGAGAAATCACGCGTATCGATGATTCTTCGAGAAATACAATTCGGTGAGAAATGGTGGAGAAAACGCAATAGGGTTAATACACAGTTCGTAAAGCACGAATTGCGCATAAACGAGTCAAACAAATCGATAGCCCATCAAACAGAAATTCGGCAAACCAACGGCAGAAGGATAGATGCTGGAATTGCTACATTCGACAGCACTGCTTTCAAGAAGTTTCGAATGCAAAGCTGAATACACAGGTGCGGTTTGACGCACTCGCTCGTAATCCGCATCTAACCCACTTTACACCTTCCCATGTAACTTCTGTTTCGAATCACGCATGCATAATCGCATGTTTAATAAGCTACGTCGATGGAGAAAAAAGAACTAAACCAATGCACAGCTCGTTGCTTGTTCGATTTCCTTTAAATCGTGCTTTTCGTCCTCGTCGCGTTATTTCTACCATCTAACGCGGGTAATAATCTATGCAAAGCCTCGCTGACGACGGCAAATATGAAGTTAATGTTTTCTCAGTTCAAACTCATTCGTAGAATAAATCTGAAAACGCGTACGATCGAATTGGAATTTATAAACAGCGAACAAATGGAGAAAAATGAGCATGCACGTGGTTAGAATCCACGTCGACTAACTCGACAATTGGAATGTAAAGAAAAATGGTTGTATTACAAGCGTTATCTTTCAAATTTATCTGCAAACTTACTATTATTTACATTATCTTTTTACAATAAACGAATTTATGGTAGTCATTTGTTTTTTCAGAATTGAATGCCGATCCTGTACATGGACGATGAAATGAAGAAATTGATAGATGCAAGTTTACGAAACGAAACGGCGATCGTATCGTTGTGAAAATTTCTGTACCGATATTACGGAATTTGTTTATGGCGCACGATGCCATTGGAAAAGGAGAGTGCAGAGTTCTAGAAGCACGTAACACGTGTGAGGTATGTTCGGTTGACAGAGGTGAAGCTGTATAAATCAACCCTGTCGGGTTACGTACGAGGTATTTTGCTCTAACGACGCACGTATCCTACTGATCTTTACTCCGTAAATGTTATACGAGGCAAACGGACATGTTAGTTGCGTTAAATTTACTTATTACACGAAGGAATTTATCGTGATACGTAACTATAACATACGACAGTATTACGCTGGCCGAATTCATATCGATTTATTTTACGATCTCGGTGGAGCAATTTTAGCGAATTGAAAGACAAAAAAAAAAGACGAATAGAGCGATTAATTTAGCTATTTTCTTCTGAAATCAACAGCCTTCAATTATTCGGAATGCCACGGTATTATATCGGTAATACTTGTTTGCGCAAGCGAGCGTTAAAAAAGAAAGGCGAATAATTTATCGGGGGCGGGGACAAATAAAAGTATCGTATACATTCGGCGTTCGATAATAAAAACAAATTGATTCGCGTACGTATTCGCAGTCGAACATGCTTTATATCGTTTGGCCGACCACTTAATATTCCATGCGCAAAACGAAATCGATTTACAAAAATTATCGCGCCGCCGGTGAATAACCAACGAATGCAATGTATCTTTTCGCGTTATCGTTTCCGACGGTGGCGGTACACACGGTTTTCCACGGAACGATTTCAATTTCATGCAATAATTGGCATAAATGGCGCGAATATGGAAATGCATCGTTTTACGCGTAGCCCAAGTTTCGGCCAACTTGGGGAATAGTCGACGGGATAATGACTCCCACCCCATATAGAAAACTCAGTTCCCATCTATTCAACGTCTAGTTCTGGCGCGCGGAGAAAATTCAGGAAACACGCATTGCTTTGCATATATTAAAACTAAGTGTTCAAACGGCGTAGCCTGCATCGCGTTCGTGATATCATAAGTACATGCGGGGCGATGAATCGCTCGTTGGGTTCCGAGAACAAGTCTTCCGTGCCCGGCGAAGTCGTTTAAATTGTGTTATTGCGGCGCGATAAATTACAGACGTGGAAAGAGAGGGTGAGAGCAAGAAGAGGCCACGAACGCCACAAGGTGGGAAAAGAAATTTTTCGTAGCAAACGCGCGAAAACTTCTCTCTCACGGGCGGCGATAACTTTCAACGTTAGGAAAAGTACCGAGCCATCCACCGCCACTGCCGCGCCGCGTCCTGGAATTTAACTTTCGTCCTGATCCACCTGAACCCTGTTTAATCTTCAGTTTACCTTACCTCGATCTCACGAGCCGCCGGTGAACGCCTCGACTTTTCCTTTTTGCAGAAATTTCTTATATCGTTCATGGAACCCTCGTTTCCTACATCTTACACATAACACATCGGTCGGGCTGAATTCGTTTCGAAACTGGACGATCGAGCTTCGAGATGGCTACGCATTGTATGTGATAAATATGGTGGTGGATGTGTGTACGCTGGTGGCTGAGGGCTGAGATAGGATAACTGTGACTTCTCAGACAGTAATTTGTTAAGCTCCGGATCATATTTTTCTCGAGAACTTGTGCGTGGCTGGAATTTCTCAGGAAACTTTCTCCAGCAAGTTTTCAAGTTAGATTCTCTGAATGGTAATTAATAAATCGTTGGTATACGTGAGAGTAAGGATTGACGATTTGTGACTGCTTTTCTTTTAGCGCTGAATGTGAAATATTGTTGTTTGAAGATTTGGATATTATAGGACGATATTGGCTATTAAAATCTATTCCATTGATTCCGTTAATTGATCGTATTAAAGGAAAACATATTTACTGTAAGTAGGAGAATAAATTTGCTAGATATGGTCGAGTCGGTAACAGAATGACGATGTGTTTAAACATTGATTTAAAAATATCTTGTTGTCAGTCGTCGTAAACAATGAGAATATACGTGTGATATTTTTGCACGGATTTAAACTTGGCAAAAGCACTGTAAAAGTAGCTGAAGACATTAATTTGGTTTGTCTAGTAAATATAAAATATCTAGTAAATATAAGAGACAGACATGCAAATGTTAGGACAATTTAAAGTAAAGCTATGTTTCGTTAGAACATGATCCGAGAAGAAGCCTGGAGAATGTCATCGACGTTTGAGATAGTCAAGATATATTACTGGAAATAATTTACGATGAAAAGCAAGAGAAATAGCGTTTCAAGCGAAGGGAAACCATTTTACCATTAGGCAGATTAAAGAAATACGTCAAAGTAACGAAAATGGGCTGCAGAAGCTTAGACGAATGGAGATAACCTTGTTCGATTCCAAAGGAATAAACAGGATCCGTTTTTGAAGCGTATTATCGCTTGTGATGAAAAGTGGACTTTATTCAATTACTGAAAACGTTTGAGATAACATTTTGATAAAGATGAACATGCAAATTTCATGCCAAAACGTTGTTTCGCTCGGAAAGGAAAATAATCGCGACACAATATAGAAATAAAATCTTGTTAATATTAAAATCAATCTTTTAATTCGGTTAATATTAAATTCGTAAATTAAAATAATTACTAGTAAATCGGTATATTAAAGAGCAGTTTTATTAATTCATTATAACGAATTATAATGAATAATGAAACATCTCGAATACGAATTCAAATTAAATAGATTGTATAAAGTGGAATAAATTTTATCGAAATCACTACTTATTAATTATTATTGAAATTATTCTTGAAATTAAAAAGCTGGACAAAATTATTTTTTGCGTATAACATTTAAATATTTAGTTAAAAAATCATGACAAGCTATTCTCTTGTAATATTCATCGTCCGTATCCTATTCGTTTTCTACAATCAGAGAGCGAAATTATCACAGAAATATATCGTAAACAAACAGATGGAGTTAATAAAGAAATAACCATGCGTTGGCTAACAAATGGAAATTAAACCTGCTGTATTCCTCGTGCATATCGGGAATCATCGTACGAAAATTCCAGGAATCAGAATATGAAATATAGTCATATCTCGTCTATATTATTTTCGTGGAAAAATTTCCAAATTTGCAGTAGAAAATTTGTTAGCATAAAAATCGTTTCAAAATGAGGGCGCTGTAAAAATAGTATCACGAATATTTTTATAAAACTAAAGTAACACAATTAATTAGCAATTAAGAAGAGAATATAGAAAATACAATTTAGAAGATGTATCTAGCAAGAAAAATATAGCATGCGACGTACCGCAAGAAAAGCATAATGTTTTGCAGGGGAACCATTCAAAATCCACTTGTAGAACGACGACGTTTTTTAGTATTTATCCGAGAAATTATTTCAAATTTTCTATTGAAGTTTATTATCATTACAAAGACTGCTCGTCTTTGACTTGTCCAAAAAGACAATTTAGTTGCTAGAAAGACAAAGGCGTCATTACAATATTACTAGGATCGATCGAGGAGCTTTCTGACGATCGCATTATTATCAACTTTCTATCTTTTTTGTACGATTGAAAAGGACAAAGTGCTGTAAAAGCTGCTATATAATTATAATTAAAAAACCAGAATTAAAATTTCCAGTGCTATAAAATAAAGCATAAAGTTTCTCAATCTCGTTTACCTCGAAGAACGAGCATGAGATAATTTGCAGATAATATTTTTCAATTTCGACCCTGGTATTAAGTTAGTCGAAGATCCTTACATTTCTGTATAGATCAGGTATTCCGGTGTCTTGTTCTGCACCCAATAAAGATCAATGTATCGTAAAGCCACGACATGCTAATACAGTCGGTAGTTCTGACGAATTTACAACCCTTCAGTCCACTTTCCCTAAAGTTCACTCAGTGTAATACTCTTGCGTAAGAAACTTGCAGGCCACGTACCGCGGTATAAGCCGATGTTGCAATACGGAAAACCTGTTCAACGATAACCATTTCGATCGTGTTATTTCTGTATGATTTGAAATTTGAAGCAGACACAAATGTTGCAGCATCGGTAGCATAAATTGCTCGAGAGCGTACTTGGCGAATTTTCTTCCATAATTTATATGCTGATGTAGCAAAGAATTTCAAAAATATCAGGAGACAGCCAATTAGGTTAAGAGCAAGTAAGAAGAAGCTTTTATATCCGAAGTAAAGTCGCGACAAAGCTACACAAATACTACTAGCTGTTTTCTCGTATTGCTCCTATCGTAGATAAGTACAATGTATCTGGTATGCTGTATCGAGATTAAATTTTTGTAACCTTATGATAAGAACAAATTGTACGACAATAAGGAAACATATGAAATTTATGACGGCTCATTATTACGGAACGATATGTACCATAATATTATTTTGTATAATTCATATACTCATAAATAATACAATGTCACTCGTTGTACAACAGCAAAATTGACTATAGTAGCCAACACGTTGGGTAGTTAGAGAGTAGTTGAATTCATTGCACAATGCATACGCGTTGAACAAGAGTAATTGGACTCCCAGTGAATTTATCGAACGAAAATGCTAGAAAATAATTTATCATTTTCAACGTGCTGTTACAAATTTTAACAAACTACGGGCCAACGGATTTAAAATACTCCACAAACGTGACTGATATACGCATATCTTTTTAACGGAGATATAAAAATATAAAATATGTAGAAACCGCGAAACGACGTCGTAATACCGTAATATGTTTCATAGTCAGAACTCATAATCACTGAGTTTTAGAATCTTCATCGCTCAAACACGAAGGATATTTGACTCTTCAAATTAATGAAACGTTAGATATTATCTCAAATAACAACGGGGATAAAGAAAAGAATAAAGAGGATAAAAGATCTCGTCAATGAGAATTTCAAGATCGCCAAAATTACAGGCGCATAGAGCTAGATTGAACGCCCAAGTTGTAGAAAAGAAGATGAGGTCTTACGACTATAGCTACGCGTGAGGTTTCATGACCGAGATCTGTTCGAGTGGTGTCTTACTGGGCAACTTCCCACAAACAACTCGTAGATTCTTATTGGGCAAGATTCCACGACTTCCAGATCTCACTGGCCAAGGTCCATCGATTTCACAATCTTACCGTGCAAGGTTCAACAGTTTCAGAATGGTCTGAGCCGATGATCTGCGACCTTGGGGTCACATTGAACAAAGCAGTACGAGTCTGGTACGTTATAGAAGAGGTACATAACTAATTACATACGAATCTACATAAAAGTTGTATTGAACAAATTAGAATGAAAGGTACGTGAAAAAATACGTAATGCAAAGGACAAAAAGTATTGATCAACAGATGTCCATAAAGTTGGGAAGAATACATCGTTGTAGATTTATAAAGCTCCCGTGAAAAATCATCATTCTGACTACTCTGATAGTTTTAGCCTTAATGAAAGATATCTCACGATTCCTCGATCTAACTTGGAAATGCGTTTGATGTTTGATTAACACTTGGAGCGCTCGAACTTCTTATAATTGTAAAAATTATATGAAGATTGACGGTTAGGGCATTTTGAATATAACCGATAAATAGAAGATACTTTAAAACCAAAGGTGCTCCATTAAACAATTAAACATTTTTATTAGAACATCAATAAAAAAAAAAAAAAAAAAATGAGAACAAATCTTGCATCTAACGGTGCACTGTGTTTGCATCCATATCTTTGGGGGGTAATCTACGAATATTATCATAAACACAGCTTAGAAAATAATCGTAAATTCTGCTTTATAATCATATATATAATTGAATTTAGAAGTGTGCACATACCTTACTATTATATATAGAATGAGCAAATACTGTTTATTAATATCTTCTACATGTTTCAACAATATATTCTGCACGTTTTGTTTACGACGAAATAACGAATGCGAATGGTTTGTTGAAATAAATGAAGCCTTGTTATAATATGTCGCTATCAATTGTTATCAAGGCACCACGGTGATCACCTGTAACGACCAATAAAATAAACGGTCCATTGGGAAGAATATTGCCTTACATCATCAATTTATTATTATTTTGCCATTATGTGCTTTGAATAATAAAAGTATTCCCGTGGAATCCTGAGCGAAACATGTGATTTCGGCGTGGCAGTCAAAGTGTTAAATGAGATCCTCGAGTCTAGAGTCTACGACATTGTTTAAAGTCTCGAAGGTCCAACAGTTAAGTGCCACCGTTTTAACGCGTCACTAACTAAAATAATATAACACTGATTGTAAAATCTAGTCGAGTATTGCGTGGTTCTGATTTCTCATCAAGTAGAAACTCACTACTCCAGCATTTTATAGGAAAAATCTACAAATGCCAATGTTTATCAAAGTCCCACAATCTCAGAACTGCCCAAGGCAAAGTCCCACAGATTTGGATGGTTGCGGATAAGATACTACGATTTTAGGATCTGGTCGGGCGAGATTCCACGATTCCGGAGATTTAGTGGGCGAGATCTTGCAAGCTCGGGATGGTCCGCGATCGTGTCTCACGGTGGTAGTGTCTAAGTAGGTGAGGTCCTATGACCCAAAGTTTGGCCGAGGTTCCACGACTTCGTTGTCTAGTCTGCTGGAGTTCTATGACTCTAAGTGTGTTCGAGGTAAGTCTTTTAACCTCATGGACATCGAGAATCAATTAGCGTCTAATATAAATTTATACGACGAATAGATGACACTTATATGATATAATATGAAATATATGGCAATCTATGCTTTTATGAAAACAGATACAAAAATAAAACCTAATAAGAGATTTATTTTATCCTTTAAGTGTTACGAATGTACGTTACTCGGAATATTTTTGATATCTTTTACTCTTAAAATTTTATTCATTCTTGGAAAATCTTAATTGAAAAATTTCAGAAAATAATGCATCTTTAACTCGTACTTTGTTCTAAAACAAAGAATATACTACAAAATGACCTCTTCGTAGAGAACCAAATTGCTTCAACGTAAAACAGACTGCAATATTACTTATAATTTTTCAATTATAGTTCGAAATATGAATATCAACTTCGCGGACGCTTACCACCGTCTCCTCCAATTACTAACTTCACGACAATTTCGCTTTTGTCGTAATGATAAAATAATATTAACAGAAGCAACGTCAAAGTATTCTTTGTGGGGGAGCAGGAGCGCCGTTTAACGCGTGCTACACATTGGTTGGTATAACGAGGAGAAGCTCTACCACGTGCCGCAACTTTATGGCACTTACAATGGCGGAACGATATTCATTAATCAGAATGTCCAACACGTGTTATCGAAACACTGCTAGTTTGCATTCGGAAAAGTTATTGCCAAACTAAATTTGGCGCTGCGTTCGGTCATGGCTATGGAAGGATAACGAGCAAGTTCGTGCCGAAAGTTTAGCTCCCGTGGACCGTATCAGCTCGACCGTATTAGTATTTCTAAACATAACGATCATGGTGTTGTTGGTCTTGCAGCTTGATTAACTCTTCGTTCGCCATAGTCTTCGCGGAACGTGGAAAATCTGACGACCCGAAGATTGTTTGGGATCGTCGAAGATAAAACGAACGGAAGAGCAACAGAGAACCAAGGACAAAGCAGAGAATGGTAAAAGATAAAAGAACCAGGTGAAAGGTAATGGAAAAAGGAAGAGGCAAATGAACCCTTCTTACTCTCTGATATTCAATTAATGTTTTTATATAGGAAGTGCGCTGCAGTCTGATAATTAGCGAAACTGGAGTAATTGGAAGCGAACGCTGAATGTATAATATTCAACGTGATATTATCGATATCGCGTCAGAATCGGCGATATTGGAATATATATATATATATAATATATATAATAAAAAATACAACTGATAATCGGATGGAGCGTTATTTTTTTCTTTATTCTTTTGTTTGCCGTTGTTGTTGCATTTTCTTTCTTTCTTTTTTTTTTTTTTGTTTTCTATGTTGGTTACTTCACCACAAGCGAAAAAAATGATTAAATTTTATTAAATTGCATGACGTAGTGGTATTCGGGTTTATAGGGGAATAAAAGAATGGCGGTTAACTCTGTTTCGCCGCGAAATTGGCTATTCTAGATTACCAGAAAGGAAGTTTTTCCATAACGGCGTACTGTTGCTCGCCTTTATTGCCTCGGAAACCAAAATGTAACTTTCGAAAATTGAATGCGGACGCGAATTCTTATTGTATTCGCGTAAAGATTTACTAAAAACGGTCGGTGCAACAGATGTTCTCGCGCTGCAAAGTTCCGCTGCTGGTACATACATTTGTACGCTCAAATACGTGGAAAATCGGGAAGTTTTACGGATATCGTAACACGGGCCGAAAAACACAGCTCGTTAGAACATATTTTTTAGGCAGATTACGTAAATACAGAGATTTAGGGGTTTCCTGTGGTGGAGACGTAACTGGAAATTTAATGATACTGAAAAACTGAAAACTGCACGGCGCTCGCTACTCGACGAAAATTGTCGAGAAACATCGAGGAAAATTATTTCCCCAATTACTTGGTATTGTCTCTCGAATTATTTGATGTACTCTATAATATCCTCGAATAAACTCCCGGCAGCACAAGTTTCGAAACATAAAATAGGTTAAACTTCGTAGGAGCGAGGTAGATTTTATCAATAACGAGGTTTGTTGGTTCAAGACTAGGACTTATCAATTCTGAAACAAGACTATGTTGGTCTTAAAGGTTTCTGATGATGAACCAAACCGATCTTTGTTTCCTAAACTAACCTGAAAGTAAGTCGAAATACGAGCAACGTTGAATTCAATATTAAATATCCTTCAGTATACAATATAGCACTATTTTTATACTTACTATTTTATACTATACTTTTTATACTTACTATTGTATAGTATAAACTACAAATCGAAATATATAAATAAAAATCGTTTACTGCGTAGTTCCTGCAAAATGTTAGATAATGAACTAATTCATATATTCCCAGATAATTCTTAAAATATGTATGTACCACGCTCACAAATGCTCTTAATCACACCGATAAATCACTATAACAAACTTTCGAAACATATAACGAACCAAACTGCCGTAAAACAGCAACTTCCTGATACTACACCCCCATACTCTACTCGTATCGTACTGGAAAAGTTAACATCAGCTACGAAATAACAACACAATCATACGGCATAAAAATACTATTGTGGACGTTGGTTAATCAATTTAATAGCTGACAGCTATAGAAAACCATCGTGGATTACTAAATAATCCATCTTTTCTCTTTCCTCCACATCGTTGTATAAACATTTTTTTCAGACATTCGCTATTTCTATAAAAATTATCTCTAAATATCCATATGTAGTGTTTTAGTAAATGTAAGACATAAAAATGTTGAATGCAAAAGTTGTACTTTGTTCTAGCTCAGATCGTAATTAATACCAATTAACTACAAAATTGGCTACAAAAGATATTTGCACACATCTTTACTATCCGATGAAGGGATGTTTTATCAGATTCTATATTTTGTGTTCGTGGTATTAATTTTTGCAGTCATATGAAAATGTTACCAACAAATGCTGATAAAGTATTTAAGCGTTTGAGTGCCAGGGATCTTTGAAAAAACAGAGTCGAAAATCCATTGCGAAGAGAAACAAGCGACGCAATAGCGCTCGTCGTATTTGTTATTTTTATGAAATACGTCTACATTATTATATATGCGTACTACTAGTTTATAAATATTTCAAGTTTTGTTCAATAAAAATTATTGAGAAGATAACAATGAAATACAAAATACCGCCAGTCGTCCGTAGCATTCAAATGTTTTCGACATAAAATCTAAACAGCGCGGTCGCGCTGCTTGCGACTCAAACGGTTAATATACCATGGCATATACAATTAATACCGCAACAAATAGCGTCATGCAAAATTCTTTTCGTAGTGTCTGTAAATAATCACTTCGTGAAGTCGCCATAAAGCAAGTCCAGCGTAGCTGTCTCGTTCAACAAAAATATATTTGTATTCCTGAAAATATAGATATAACGAATCTCGACCAGATTTCTTTCCACAAAACTCCTCGATTTTTTTTTTTTAATTCTGAATCATTACGAACCACCTAAAAAGATCTTGCAAAAAATTTCGAACGCAAGATTTGACTAGAACACAGGCGTACGGACTCTCCAACTGACCGATGACAAGAATAATAAGAAGTTAGGGAAGACGGCGAAAGAAGGGAAAAAACAGGGAGAAACAAAAAGAAGGTTGGCTTTCATGAACCACAGAAGCTGGAGTGCGCTGCTCGGTGGCGAGCGAGTGGCGTGTGTTGGTATGACCCACCCTGTTCGGGAAACGTGTCGAGAGGGATGGCAAGGGTCGGAGTTATATCGGGTTTCCACCACCTCCGGGCGAACTCCGCTTCGATGCCCGCGTCGTAAACAAGCCGGACAGACCGCACGAACACACGAGGAGCAACGTGACGCTGGAAGACGACGCTCCGAGCGGAGAAGAGAAGACGAGAAGAAATAAGAAAGCGGGTAAAAAAGAAAAGGACACGGAGGAAAGTAAGTAGCAGAAACGTTTTGCAACCGAGCTACTTTCTCCTCCTTTTCCCTTTCTTTGTATTGCGTTGCGTTTTGCCCTGACATAGCCGGTTTACCCAGACTCGACGTTTCTCCTCTGCTTTTCTCCAGCCCTCGGCGACCGCTCGTATATCGCGATAAATAAATCATGGAAATTTATTTACCGAATTATTGCGACGCGCTGAATTCGAATACGTTCGGAGAAGGTGGAAGATGTTCCGCTTCGGTGGAGGATAAAACGTACGGGGATAACGCCTGCGAGAAACGGGAAGAAAATGGTGATGTAGGAAGATCTTTTGTATGGGAGTTAAGTTACTTTATGGTACCAGATTTAGGAGGTTTTTTTTTCGTGGAATGAAGGGTTGTTTGATTTCAAAGGTCGTATTCTGGTATTTTGGTAAATCTTATTTATGATATTCGGCGGCACAAGTGGATTTTTTCCACACAGCAGATAAATATAGGAAATAATACATAATGGTCGTATTCGTGTAGGGGATTATTTTATACGCACAGTCACTGTTTCTTCTTCATGTGAATATGCTCGACGTAATATTTTATACGTCTTTGAAAATTGTTTGTTGACTCTAGCATTTTCTTCTAATATGTTAGAAAACGCTTCGTCTTTGGTAACAAAACATTTCTTTGTATCTGTAGCCGTTTCTAAGCTAGCTTTTATGGGGTCGAACTTGGGAAGGTGATTTCATCCCTTAAACATGAGTTACCGCAGATAAAAATATACGTATCTGCTACTTTTGCCTCTTCTTCAGGCCTATAAAGTTTCATCCAAATCGGACCCGGATGTGACCCTTCCTTGAAGGTAAAATTACGTTGTTATGTTGTTACAAAGTAATAGCTACGTATTTCATACTGAACGAAGAAATGCGAAAATGGCGTAAAGAATTTGACCCAACATCAGCTTTCTTCTGTTTTGGAATGGTAAGTAGAACATTTGAACTAAGTATGATAACTTACCATAATATTTAGAAATGTATAGATTTTTTTTCTTTTTTTATTAGACTTCAATTTTATCCCAATTTCTTAAATTAAATATTTTGTCACCCGTACCATTTTTCCTCGCATTTGATAAACAACTTAGCGGCAGCTGGTAAGGTAAGGAAGTAGTAGAGGTAAGAAATATCGCAAACTCAGTGGAAGTTATCGGCGTTAAGATAGCCGTGGCAGAATAGTAAATTAGGTTTCAAGATCAGCCGATTTTATTTCCTCGGACTTCCATTCTCTAGATCGCATCGATGTGACCATGTACACGGAAAAGATTGGACCTTTTCGGATCGTAAATCAAAGAATAATCGAGCCGTTCAAAGTAGCAAAAGTCATTAACCAAAGCTCGTGCATCCGTAATTCGACAGACGGAGGTTGTGGAAATAAGAGCAACGCGTACAGCTATTTCTAAGTTAATGAAACGAATAAACCGTGACCATCTGTCCCTGTTTAATCCAGTGCCTCGTAAAATGGCGCGGATAAAATACGTGAGAACGTTTACGAAAATTCCTAATACCTTCCAAACAGGCGATTACTTTAACAGGGTTTGGTAAATAAAAATCAAAATCACAGAAACAGGCTAAATCTCTACTAAGCTAATTTACGTTAATTTTAATTCTGCGTGTTGCTTCGCTAAACAGTTTATTACGATCACTGTTAATATTTCGAAACTAATCTATGCCGATTGGCTGATATTTTGCCTATACAGAGAACTGTATTCCAAGTCGTAACTCGTCTCACTTACTAACTGCACGCATATATCCGAGAAGCATATCTTATAAACATAAACACGAATCGCGTAAAGTAAAAATGTTCCTACATGTCTAAAAGTAAAACGGTCTGTAAGTAAAAAAATATTTGTTTAATACTTTGACTGCCACGTCTGTCATATATGACCGGCCACGGTTTCTCCTGTGACGCCACGGTGGTCATTGGTGACCAGAGGGCTCGAACTTCTTATAATTGTAAAAATTATATGAAAATTGACAGTTAGGGCATTTTGAATATAACCGATAAATAGAACATACTTTAAAACCAAAGGTGCTCCATTAAACAATTAAACCTTTTTCTTAGAACATCAATAAAAAAAAAATGAGAACAAATCTTGCATCTAACGGTGCACTGTGTTTGCATCCATATCTTTGGGGGGTAATCTACGAATATTATCATAAACAGAGCTTAGAAAATAATCGTAAATTCTGCTTTATAATCATATATATAATTGAATTTAGAAGTGTGCACATACCTTACTATTATATATAGAATGAGCAAATACTGTTTACTAATATCTTCTACACGTTTCAACAATATATTCTGCACGTTTTGCTTACGACGAAATAACGAATGCGAATGGTTTGTTGAAATAAACGAAGCCTTGTTATAATATGTCACTATCAATTGTTACCAAGGCGCCACGGTGGTCACCCGTGACGACCAATGAGATAAACGGTCCATTAGGGAAGAATGTTGTCTTACATCATCAATTTATTATTATTTTACCATTATATGCTTTGAATAATAAAAATACTTCCGTGGCGTCCTGAGCGAAACATGCGATTTCGGCGTGGCAATCAAAGTGTTAAACTTCGGATTACTTAATTTATTATTTGCTTAGATAAATTGTCGAACGATAATATAGTCTGTCTCGAAATTTTCCATTTCTTCAAATATATAGCTAGGATTGCTTCGTCGCGTTATCCTCTTTTCTATCAATAATTATCTCGTATCAACGTCAAGGTAGATAAATTTTCTAATTTGCATTTCTTCGATCCATATATCACCCTCAAATAGAATCTAATTTTAACTATTTATATGCATCCTTCTATATGCTAAATGGTTATCTGGCCATAAATAAGTAAGTGGACAAGTAAATACAAAATTGACGTCGTCCCCTTCCTATTTAGAAAAATATTTGTAGAATAGAGGTTCAAAATCTCGTATCTACAATTTTAGTCCCGGTCAGTGCACACACGATCTTTAACAAGACTACCGACACGAAGAGGAAAGGCGATTCTGGGCAGAGCGTATAGGAAACGAGACATTTTGCGGAGAATTCTAACCCCGGCGACTTTTCACGGAATTACTTGACGGCCGTGCACGTAATTGTTAACGGTGCTGGCTGTTTTCACGGAAGGGAAATAGGATTGAGTTTACCTTTGACGTACAAACAGAGCTTTCAACGGATTTTAATCACATACGCCGTGTCGGCTTCCATGGAAGCGGATGTGTGTCTTTTTTCTTCGTTTCTCTTGTTTTATACGCTGTTCCGTGCTCGCCTTGGAACAACATGTTTGCTTGCAGGCTTACACGTCGGCCGTTTTTACGCGTGTCCAATTTCTACGGGGTTCTGCCTGTCGAATCCGATACCGGGGAACCTTGTCGGACGGGATAGCCGCATCGAGGGAAATACGTAAACGGAAAAATATATTAGAATCGCTGGAACGAATAATTTCTCACGTTCGAACGGTCGTATTGGTTTTATATACAATTTACTGAAACGTATCAACGAGATGGAATTACCGAGGTAAGCGAGCCAAACGAACATATCTGATTTTTCCGATCATGACAACGATGGCGATTTTTCAAAACGTCTGAACGTTATTCTAAGAAGAATCGCAATAATACACCAAGGACAATTCTAGGAGGAAAGGCAATTCTGCACGTCGTTTTCAACCGTACGATGGTTGCATGCAAAACAGATTTAAAACTGGATACCAGTTCATTTCTGCTGAAACACCGGAATCGGAGAGTTTCATTCCCTTTGTTTCTCGTTGGCCATATTTGTTCTTTCCTTGTTTCCTCTGCATCTTCTTCGCCTTTTCCTTTTTCTTTACCTTTTTCCCTTAACTGCTTTCCCTTCTTTTATCTTTTTCTTTTCCTTCTCTTCTTTCTCATTTTCCTCCTTTCGAGTTATTCTATAAATCGAACATCGCGAAACGATCTCAGCTATTCTTTTACAGATAGAGGAAAAGAATTTTCACGTTACACGTTGATCCTAGGGGTTAACTGAAGTGTTAGTCTATCCAATCATAAAAACTGCTGAATTTCATTTTTAGGATTCACTTATTGTTTCGGCGGTGCAGCGTGATCTTAAACGAAGATAATATGCATTGATAATGATAATGTTGATATAATACAACAATATTTAGGTATTTTTCAATGTTTGGTTTCATACACGAAATATTTCACTATGTCTGAATTAAAGATTACTAATTTATATTTCTATATGTGTCCATGCCAAATGTTCGTGCTAACTATTCACACGCATTTACGTTACATATAGTCAAAACATATATTAATGTATAACAACGTTTGCTAATTTCAGTTGACTTACCGTGTATTAACCCGGTACATATTAATGTAGCTGCGTATTATTCTGTAGCCATGCTTTGTTGATATAATGTTTTCAATCAGAACACGTATTAACGTGTGTAATTTCAAATTACACGTGTAAACCATATCAATGTGTCTGCATGTTTGTCTCCATGTTTCAATACGTGTATACATTTTAATGAAAATAAATACATTTCTCTGTTATCTATAGATCAATGATTAAAAAATACATCTCTTCTGCTTTGAAGCGCTATAAAGACAGAACAAGTTCGAAATTTCTATTTCGAGTAATAGATATTACAACTTACGTAAAATTACGTAAAATTTGATGCACAGAGACTATTTGTATTTTCAACATTCCATATTTTATTTGGCCTATTTTAGCCAAAAATACGAATACTAACATAAGTTTGTTCATTGTCTTATCCAAAAACAGACGAAAAGCTTTCAATTTCTAACTTATAAAAGAACACCTGTAATAGATTAACCGTGTGTTCGTGTCCTGATTTAGAAACCGAGACAAATTCAATCAGAATCGCGAACAAAACATAATACGTATTACAAATAATACATAATACATACATAATAATAATACATAATACAAAACGTAACATAAATTAATCAGAAGGTGAATGAGACATGACGAGGTTTTTTTTTGTTGTCAAAAAGACGAAAGGATCGAATAAATTAAGCGAGGAGAAATTTCATTCCACGCGTATTTCATTGTATTTAACGAAAAGTGATAGCATCCGGCGAGAAGTTCAATTCTCCCAAGTTCCATTGTAACAAGTATTTGTACGTTTCTGGAAAGTGCCGACAGTTCGAGGGGCTGAAGAAAGACCGCCGCCAGGTGGAAGAAATTGCGGCACGAGCAATTTGCGAACATTATCCGAACGGAGGTACGAAGACGTTTGGCAGCGAACGGGAAGGACATTCTTTCGAATTACACCACCGCCGTTGTCGGCTGCCAACGGCGAAATTACATTATCACGGAATTGCATGGTCCCGGGACGAAAACCGGATGCGATGAATACGAATTCACTTGTACGTATCATCAAGAAGAAACAATTATCAAAATACGAGGAAAAAAAGCAGAAAGCTAATGTTGGACCTAAATACATGGCAGGTGGATTCGATTATTAGCAAACTATATAACAGTAGTTACAAAAAGTATTTGTACGTAACGTTATTTTTCAAGGAAATTTTTTTTATCAGGTAGCACATTTCATCTTTGTAGCATTAAATTTCTATAATCAATCATATTATACCAGAGTAGTACATAATACTTAGTAGTACTATAAAATATTAGTATATAAGTAATTAGTATATAAGTATATTAAAACTTAATATACTTGTACTTAATTAATTAGTATATAAATACAGTAATAAATACAATGGTGTAGAAATACTTTTTGTAACCACCGTAGATTGGAATTACTCAGGTTTTCGAAACGAAGAAAAAATACTTTCAGGTAGATTGGATCTCTGCGTGAGTACTCTGAAAAATGATAAAAGTACTCGCAAGCAGAATCGAACATTGGATGAACAGATTCGAAACTCGATCAGCATCTTATTAGAAATTCTCCATTTTCTTTTAAAATCATTTTTGTTGGTTATCATTCGTTATTGCAATTTTCTACAAAGCATTGTAAATCAAATATTATTTCTAAATAGTTGTAAAAACAAACAATAAAATAGAACGTATAGAACGTACTGCGATTTTCTGATTCTCGTGACTCGATTAATACTTGTAAAACTATCGATCCTTTCTAATATCGAAGTAAGTGGATTTTCGAAACTTGCAGGTACTCGTTCTCAGATTCGAAACCAGCTTACGAAAGTCGAAAATTTCACAAGTTCAGTGAACGAACCATTGTATGTTATGAGTATTATTTAAATCTTATGACGCGGACGTATGGATTTGATTCGAATTTGTAAGTGAACACGCTGAACTTGATCCCATCGCTAGAGAGGACAAACTAGAGCAGATCATTGGAAGAGAAGGTAGGAAGCGAAAAATACAACAGAAGGAGCCAGAGAGAAATAACAGAAGAAAGAACGAAAGATGGAAGAAAAGCTTTCTCCGAGTGAGAAACTTTCGCTGTCTATTGAAACACACGACTGTTCAAAAATTTAGCCAGACCTAGAAAAAGCGTGGCGAACTCGTCCCTTCTGCAGGGCATGAGCAAGCCCTGTCTCCGACAGCTGTCGCGTAAACGTCTACTTTGAAATAGTAGCGGCCTTAGTCGACGGGAAGACTTAGATACGCGGGGGCAAAATTCTTGAAGTTCGACTTTAATGGCGGCGACCCCATTTCGAAATAGACCGTCTATTAGCGAGGTCTTAATATTTCAAGAGTTTTACGGAATTTTTAAAGAAGTGGTTCAGCCTCGCTAGCATCATCTAACGTTACATTAACGTTACGAGCCGACTTACATTCTTCTAGAGCCACGTATAGAATGTACGTACCCACCTAAAAGTCAAATAAATTTTATTTCTCAACGAATTCTTTGGTTTGTATTTTTCTTTCTTTTTTTTTTGCATTTACCTACTGGTAAACGTTGCAACGTCTAGCAACAAACGAAACAGCTAAAGACTAATAATTCTTGGATATACGTGTTTGCAAATAAAATCTTTGCTTGCGATGTTTGCTCGTGAGTTGCCAGCTTGTTGAAGCAAAAGTAATTGATATGGATTGCTAGGAAATCTCTTGTATACCTAGGCAAATTCTATGCTGTAGGAGTTTTCGAAGGATAGAATAAATTATAGCGCTGTAAGGCAGTTTAGCATGTTAAGAATAGCTTCAAAATGTACGTATAAATATAAGATTAATATAAATAAATACAATAAGTAATTCTCATTTATACTATCCAGTACAAAACTGCACTTTAACAACGAAAACGATTTATCGATTTAACGCTAGTTCTCGTAATCAGTATCACTCGATAGTAATTCATCCTAACGACCACGAATTCTCCGTTCGTCTATTTTAGAATCTCTTTTATACAATTCAGGCATTCTCGTGTCTTATTCAGTTACGTCCGTTTCAGATCTTGGACAACAATGTATTCTTCTTTCATTATAATTTCGAGTAGTAGATTATGGATCTTCCACATCTGAAATTCACCCGCTCGCAATAAGCATTAACACGAAATTTTTATCTCCGCGGTATTTTATTCTTGCAATTGCTGCGATCGAATTTATCTTTTGTTAATTATAGAAACTTAAAAGCGATAAAGGTTCCAAATATAACCGAGGTCGGAAACGTCGTTGTAAACAAGACGTTCGAAGTCGAACATAATTTTTCATGTATTTCTGTACGTAAATCGCGAATTGAAGTTCCCTCTTTGATCTCAATGTACGAAGGTCGATTCGATAAGTTCGTAGCCGTGAAAGACAGAATCTTGACAAATCGGCTGTACCATGTATGTACGCAGGCAAGCGAACCTTTAAGAGCACTCTCTACTTTTATGGCAAAGCTCTTAAGAGTACATAAACAGAGAAATCATTCGTGCTGCAGTTAGTATGCCGCTTATGTACGTTCGCATTAAAATCTCTCTGCCTTTCCGGTCGGTGGCCTTTCCATTAAAGAGAAAATCTCGCTATGGTCGAAAGAAGTGAATAGGTCCGTTTCATATCCGGGGATATATTAAACACGAAGCGATTAGAGAGAATCGATCGCGCAAAGAACTCATTTTCTTTTCTCAAAAGCACACACACATAGTATTTAGCTAGCAGCTTTTTACCGGCAACTACCTTATACTACAATTTCTGCGTTGCTCTTTCAGCATTTTCTTCAAATTCCACTAGCGTTCCATGAAAATCAACATTTTCTTACATTGATTCGATATTCTTTCTCCGTCCTATTGTCAAGAGAAGAAAGAATCACATAATGCGCTTGTTAGCTTCTTACAACGTGGGTAATATTTTCTCAACGTCTTTGCTGGTACGAATGAACCATTAAGAACTTGTTACTTTCACGGCCTGCTCCTACGCTGCTACGACTATTCCAGACTTAATATCTACAAATAATAGAATCTCCTTTGACAAAACTGACATCGTAGCAGTCTAAGAATCGCTAAGTCTGTTGCAGCCTAAGTGTCCCACTTGAAGATACAAGAAATCCCTGTTTTTTGGCTCTTCCTCTGTAAGGAAATAAAGAAGCATAGAAACAATATCGATAGAAATGGGGAACACTACCATTTACTTCTTGGCTAAGTAAAAAGCACTTGATTGGTAACCAACGACCCACGATGTGAACAAAAATGATGCAGAGTTGCGATGAAAGAAAAGTTTTAAAATTGGTACACTACGTGTATCAGACATATTTTCTTCCATGTTGATAACGGTCCATTTCTAAATCGTACATCATATCTATTTGTTACTCTCGCCAAATATAACTACATTTTCAAAAATTACAATTCTTTTTTATAACTTTCTATCGCCTACATACGAATTCAAAGTGCACCCTTATTCCTTATCTATAGAAAAAAAAAACTACCTATGATGCCGAAGAATTACTCCTGCGAGTTCCAGGTACCATAATTTAATTCGAACGCGACTGTTCCAACTACTACAACATCTATATTAACATAATTTAGATATCCAGTGAAACAGTGTTCACGACTGCATCAACCGGAAAGACGCTCTCCCGTTCTCAATAAGTGACACTTTTCCACGGTACTACAAATCGGTGAGCACGTACGCAGAGCGAATTTTCGAACGCGAATCAATATGGTATGCATCCGTAAAGTAGGACATACTTCCCGATGCATTTGCCGGTGTTCTCGTCGCCGTGCCGGTTACGGTAAACACATCGATGTGGTTAAATCGACGAGATACCGAACGGCGTAGCTTCGCTCGAAACGTCCACACAGGAGGTTCGGAAGGTATAGCAAAGGTAGAAAAGAAGATCCACGGCCAGGAACGAATTTATTCAACGACGTTTGTCACTTGGTTCGATCGATCGTGGCTTAAGGTAAAACCTTAGAGCGCGGCAAGGCAGAGCATCGCTTGTGCTCGAGCAGATTTATAGCGTTATCGAGCAGAGGTTTTCCACGGGATACGAAGTCTCGAAAGACGTCGATCCGGCCACCACTACTCTCGACCGGGACCTTATCCCGATTCTTCTTATATCCCACTTTACCTGACTGCACCGCGCTACTCTCGTCATTGTGGACGCATCGGGCCGGCTCGATGTCGACATCGATTTTCTCATAAGAGTACGGTGAAACTGATACTCGAGCTCCCCGGAGTATCCCCAAGCCCTTGAATCTCTTAAAAAGTACTTCCTACCTGACCGATCTTCTTCCACTTGTCCTTGGAACGGGACGCTCAGTAGGTCGTTGTAGATCTCGAACGTGGCGGCCGCCGTTTAGTTTCACCGTATGCGGAGTTTTGTTCGATCTTCGGCTTTCCCTTCATCGCCACGATTTCTTTTTAACGCTACTTTCAAACGTTTCATTTTCTGCAAAAATTGCGACGAACATCAATGTGCAATTTTTTCAATTCCTATGAAATTCTAGATCCTAATATGGATTGAAATACAATGATGGATTATTGACAGCTTGATGCGTCGAATGTTTCATACTAGAAAGGTCTTGGAATCCGGATTTTTGTGAAATTTTGAATACCTACGTGAATTAAAAGCGCGTCGGGTCACTGACGAATTTTTTATCTCGAAGATTCGATTCTAAGCAAATCGTCGATCTTTGTATCATAAATTAGATATCGCTAAACGATACTTGTATTCGATAAAGCTGCGGACATTTATTTTCACTCATTACAATATGATATATTTGCATTTTTATTTTCATATAAAATATGAATTTGCATAAATATACGCAGTCTATTGATAAATCCGAATATTTTTTATTTGAACACGCTCGCTGGATACGTCTCGTATCGGTGTCGACATGTATTTTTATGATACGCGTAACGATGCTGACTCGAATGCGAAATATAAATAAAAATCAGATTTTGTAAGCAACTTTCAACGTGTGCAAAATTTTGCGATGTGCAAATAAAATTCCATATGAAACTTATTCGTAAGCATATAACGTGAATCAACAGAAATATATAATCAATAGGATAAAATGAAATAAAATCAACGGTAAACGTTTGAAACAAATAATTTGTGGCTTTGTAATTCAAGAGTTTGCTTAAGATTCCAGTTCCGTGGAACTCTGTACGATTACACGTTTATATATCGGATAAAAGTTGCGAAATTTGTTCGATGTAATATATTCGACTTTTCGAATCAACTAATAATTACCATAAGGATTTACGACTTGAAAACCGATAAGGAAAGTTTATCGAGTCCAGTTCATTAACGTTGTTTCAAAAGTACAATCTTTCCTGTCTTCTTCTCAGCCATTGAAGTAATACAGTTTGAACTGTTTGAAGTTACTCGGTAAATCACATCGGAATTTCATCTAAGCGAGGACAATAAGGTTGCCAACAAATTTAAACAATTTTCTACTTTTTTACAATACGTCAAATGGATAATAAGAAGTTAATTTTCATTTCGTTATAAAGATTTGGTCCGAACTTTGCAATATTTTTTTTTAATATTTCTCAACGAAATAACATTTTAAATATATCTATTCAATATTCTATCAGAAAGAAAGTTAAAGAATGTTACTAGTGTATATGTATATTAGTAATTTTTGTATCAGAGATTTTTTACTATCCAACATATTTAGAAACTAAACTAATCAACGTCATTTCCTTCGAAAAATTTCTTAATCAATATTAATTGAATATTAATTTAATTCTCCAGAAATGGAAACATTAACTGGAAAGATTTAATCTTGCATGGAATTGACGAAACATGAATTTTGTTTCTGTATAATACAGATACCGCAGTTATTCATCGCTTCTGTCAAATAAAATTTGTTTTTATAAAATTGTGGCGTTTACATCTGTCTCTATATCTATTTATATGCTGTATTGTATATTCTTGAAACTTCCTGTTGCCTGCTGTCGTATATTTATCCGCTGCAGACAATAATAAGCAGAAGAATAAATGTTGAATCGATGTTGTGTTGCTAGTTCTTGCAAGTAACTGCTTTTGATGCTCATACGAACAGCAAGTATAAATCCCTGATTGAGAATCGGACTAAGCACGTCAGCAAGCGACTCTGGAAACCCAATGCAGTAACGTCGAGTTCATGATTCCCAAGACGTGCAGAACAAACTATTTTGCGGACTCGAGATAAATCACGCCCGAGACTTTGTTGTAAGAAACTTGGGGTTGCTAGATTTTGAATTTGTATCGATATAACAAGGTCTCTACTCGTTCGTTTCTCGATCCTTCTTATAGCTCATGGCAAATATCTTATATCGTGTCGTAACATAGAAGAAGGACAATCGGTTAAGAACAGTATTCTACGATATTAAAAATTCTTACAATTTGTCTATTCTACAAATACGAATCTTTATGTTCTGTTCCTATTTTATTTCTAAGTATCTACGTATATTTCTGATCTGACGATAACAACAGGATGACATTTCTCCAATATTATTGACTAAATTAGTCCAGAAATTTAGAAATCGAGTTTCATGTTTCATTAAAAATTGCTTTATACGTCAAATATAAAGTCGAATTAGTAGTAGTAATAGGAATTGAAATTAATAGAAATATTATATCAAATTGTACATAAAAGCTATCAGTAAAAAATGTAAAATGAAGAATAAAGCGGGTTTATTCCAAAATAAATTTTCGCTTTTAATTTTTTATATTCTAAAATATGTATTTTGTGTATTGTATCTGTACCGGCGTGCAGCAAAAATAGTGTCTTCGTTAATTTACAGAGTGATATTATTCTGAAATATTTTTATTTCTTACGTTAACCGGGTCGCTTCTTAAATAGAAACTTTTCTCTAGAAATCTAGAAATTAACAAATAAATAGCAAAAGTAACGTCAATTTCGATTAGGCCGGTTTTTGTCTCCTCTATACGTAAATATATGATGTTTATTTATAAGGGAAATGTCATGGAGATCTGACGTCTCTAAATATAAAAATTATATCCAGCAAATTGGCGATCTAAATAACGAATTAATCAGAAAACTGTTCAAAATAGTAGAAATGACCAATTAAAAATTCTACACAAAAACTTTCTAGATATTCATTATTTACAAGAATATATTTTTCGAAGATTTATATAATTTTTAGAACGATATATGGATATTGGTTTGTAACTTTTCATACGTTTCATATATTTAAATATTTTTCCAATCCCGTCTCTTCGACACAGATTTTACATTTTCATCATAATCCCAGTATTAATGATTACCGTACGTTCTCAAATTATTCGTGCATTTTTTCCAATTCGCCCACTATCGATCCAATTCGGTGAAGAAGAAAAATTGTTTCTAAACGGAAATGTGTACACGCATTCGTTCTACGATCAATCGTTTCTCGGTTATTCGAGTTTGATTCCCGGATTGACCTCCTTCCATGCTCAACTTACATATATTTCCTTACGAGCTTCCGTTTAATTGAACAAATACTATCTCGGTCGAATACCGACGCGGATAACATTTCCCTTCGTCTCCGCTGTCAAGCTGGGACTTTTCCCTTTTTTCAATTACCTTTCGGGGGCTTCGGCGGCGGATAACATTTCAAATACTGATCACTTCCCTTGCGTTATCAATTACAATGGTTGCCGGGGGAATACCCTCAAGTACCGGTCTCCGTTATCTTACTGCTGTTGTTCCTCGAGTTTATTATACCATAAGGCGTTCCCGTAAAACATCTTGGAACAATTCGCGCGATATTTGTTTGGTACTTTAGCAAGTGCGATGTTCGAAACAATTACGGGACCACGTTTCTGGACAATTTAGAGGAACAAGCCGAATGTCGGGGATGAAGAAACTGCTATTAGTAGAATGGTATATGTGATATATCGTGGTAATGCAGCAGCGTAGTAATATAGCATTACGATAATATAGGATGGCCTGGCAACGGGGAAGAATGTGATCCCTTGTGCGAGAGTAAGTCAAAAGTGGAGAGTTATCTAATAACTTGAAATTATTCCCGTGAAATTGCTTTTCACCAAAAGGTCAGGCTTATTGATTTTTGCAGCGAGATAATAGTACGCCACGGATAATAGATAGTTTGAATAATGTGGACTATTGTTAGATTTATGAAATACCTTCATCACGAGTATTTTATATAATTTTCCGTTGACGATGCTTCGCAGAAAAAATTAGACACATATATTCAAATGCTCATATGTATGTACGATCCCATCTCGTATAATAATATAAATGTGCTATCATAGTCATATATCGTTGTATTATTTTCGTAATGATAATATACGTAGGATGCCTTTTAAACATTGAAAGCTCCAAGTATCAAACAGTAAGCCCTGCCGGCCTAATTTCAGCCACGATAATATTAACCAAATACCGTACTAACCGAACTAACCATCTTCCGTTAACAAAGGAAAACCTATTATAAATAATTTAAATTTCTTATTAGAAGAAATTTCGTACAAAAAAATAGAAAGAGGGAAAACAAGCGAGATCTGGAATCTTTGTGACCGAAGACAAATAGCCGATAAAAGGATCCCGGAAATAGGCGATCTACTGATGGACGCTCGACGACGCGACGATCTAATTTGGCTGGCAGAAGGCGGTATTAAGCGGGGCCCGAGGACTGTCGGTAATTAATTCATCGACGCAATGCTGGTCCTCGGTAGAAAGTCTGAAGGATCCAACAGTCGATTCTCGGCTGTTTGCTTTTATCCTTGTCGCCCGACACCGATCCTCTCGTCTTCTTCTCACCAACCTACGCCTCTTTTCCTCACGGACCATCGGCGAAGTTCGTTCGCAGAGTTTAACCAGGGCTCCGCTATCGACCTGGCGAGCAACCTCGGCGTCTGCGTCGATGTCTGCGTCGCGCAGACGCCCCGACACGGGCCGGGTTCCCTCCAATCGATTTCAGATTTTCCAGCATAACGAGGCCGACTGCTGCCCAAAAATTCCTCTACGCGCACCTTCCTTCTCTGTCTCGTCTTCTCCGCCAGGGCTGTCAACCCCTTTCACTCTATTTCTCTCGCCTGTTTCTTGCACTTTCGTCCCCCTCCTTCTCACCTCTCCCCCTCCTTTTATGCTACCGCTCTGGCTTTTCTACGGGGCCACGAAAGTGGCCCCTGCCGATCGATTTTCGATACGGATAATTGTGGATCCAACGTCCAACGTCTATTGAAAGTTTCGTTTTCTCGCTCTCCTTTTTTCTTCTCTTCTCTTATCCCCTCTAGTTCTTTTCCTTTCTTTCACCTGCTTTCTTCTTTCTCGTTGTCACGCTCGCGGATTGTTCGCGCATAATCCGAGTTCGATTCTTTGACGAGAGTCCGATTCATCGGGATGCTCTTTCTTCGATTGATTTCCACGAAACTTTGTCCGGCTTTTTTTCTTCCTCGAGGCGTTGCTACGAAAGGTGACTAAGAGCGAATTGTTCTCTAATTCTGGTAATCGAGAGCGCCAGATTACGCTTCGAACTAGTTATTCCGTTAACAATTACCATCGTCTGGCTCTTAGTAATTAGCTTTTTAATTCGATCAACAGTCTCTTCACGCGTTTAAATAAATTTAGATGGCGTTCGATATTTTCCGGTTGGCAATAGGTTCCCTCGTAAAGAGCAAGACAAAGGCATCCGGCCAATCGTAGAAATTATGTCGACGGTGCAAAGGCGGACTGGAACGAACGAGTCGAAATAAAAAGGCAGAGGGTCAGTGGGTTTCGAGTATCAGAAAAATCTTTTCGATCGTCCCTTCGAGTCGCTCGCCGTGTCCCTCGCTTCGTGTTTCAAGAAGATAGTAGAAACGTTCCGATTATGGTCAGACGTGTGCCGCATATATTCTCTAGTCTTTCAACGGTAAAACGATCGCTATCGTTTCTCTTTTACCTCTATCATGATCTTGACACGTTTCATCCTAACTGCTATCGACGATAGAGAAGGTGGATGCATTTGAAAAGTGTCACGGGACTTTTTTTATTTCGCAAACTACGGAACCCGGCTGAATTTGTAATACAAGACAAGTCGATACTAGATGGCTCCTCCTAACTCGTCAATCAGAAACGCAATGACCCATCCATGTCGACGATTTTTCACATTTCTGAACGCAACTTCTTCTTTGCTTTTTTCTTCTCGCTCTCTTTCTCTGCTTCTCTGTGAAACGTGCGGGTTTCTGTAGCAAGTTACTTGGCGCGTTTCGTCAATTTCTCCTTCGTAACGTTCACGCGCTACAACGCGCCCGATAGCTCGCGAGACTCGCGTAAATATTAAAAAGCCTTTCGAATCCGCCGGTAACAAATATCATACTAGAATTTTAATTTTCAATATTGCCCCGAAATTTCAGACGCGCCATCCGTTCGTCTCCGATATCGTATCTCATTCCGTGCATGTTTATGCATTTTTATTTGCATCCGAGTTGCCGGTGTATTCAGGGTTAAAATTTCGTAGTCGTCACCCCTCTGAGGATCTACTCTACTCTCTCTCTCTCTCTCTCTCTCTCTGGATGCACCCCTCCGTGCCATTGCGAGAACACGCTTAACCCGGCCGAGCCGCGCAATGGAAATTCTGATTGCGATCAATCAGCTTCCGCTGCTTCAGATCTTCTGCTACTGGGAGGAACAATAAAGCTGACGTCCGCCAAATGCGTCTCTGACCTCCTTTGTACTTCCATCATTGTTTTCCACCGGAAAGCACTCGTCTGTTTTGCCCTATTGCCGATGCGGAACGAACGCACCGTGGGAAGCTTGTTACACGAATATCTTGTGCCCTTTCCTTGTTTATGGATTACAAGTAGCTTGGCTTGAATCTTTATCGAAATCAACGGTCGTTCTTCGTTTCGTCCCTTTCTCTATATAATCTTACTCGGAGGAGAGATACTTAACCAAATCGATCGTTCATTTTTATTGACTGCTCGGTGGCAGATACGACGAATGAGCATCAGAAGCCACGGAGAACGAAGAGACGAACAGATGGAAATTCAATTTGATTCGATTAGCGGAACCAAAGTGGAAGGGTAGGGAGAGAGAGAGAGGGAGAGAAACAATTGTGGCCGTGGTTCGAATTCTCGAGTGACCCTATCTACTCTGGATGATCACGACCCGAGATTTCGATAGTCATTCGATACCAGCCATTTAGACGGTTTTCGATGCTTCCAGTTTTCCTGTAATGATAGATACGAGCGCGGCTAGAGGCCGATTCTCATCGAGAATTTTCCGCGTCCGGGGACAGACGGTTCTGAGAGAGGAATGCAATGTTTATCGACAACGTCGAGAGACTCTTATTATATTTTGACGCACGAGAGACCGAGCTTAGTCGAGTGAAAATGACGTTAATTAATAATATCGACGGATAGATAAATGAATTTCTCTTTCCGATTATAGCAACGATTTTAAAAAGGGGTAATTAAAATCATTTTTTTCTCATTATAGTAAGAAAAAAGAAAAAAGAAAGAAGAAAAAAACATGTCACGGTTGACGTTCGGTCTTGTTTTAAAGCTTTCCCCGCAGCGATCCTTTAGCAACGTCCAATTTTATCAAATTAGAGACCACTTTGAGCACGAAGACGCGACCTCCGGCCACGAGTTTCTGTTTGACTTCTATTTAAACCTCCAGAGAGTTCGTCCACCCTTTGGCCATTACCGTGGCCGCAGTGTATCCTTTTAATAATCCACCGTGTATAGTTTCGCTGTTGATACTGGCACGATTTCGCAGTTAACGATAAATATCTGATACGCCGCGATGGAGAACAGCGTCGCTGAATATTTCGCGTAACGCTTATTCACCGAATAATAAGCTTATTCGCCGAAACGAATGCTTTCTGGCTGAATAATTGGACTGACCTACTTCAAAGGGTTCGCTAATTACGTAAAGATATTATCTTATTCGCGCGGAACCAAGTAAATACAACCACTACGGCTCATCTCCTTCAATCTCGGAACGGTTTACTTTTCGGTTCAGGATTTCGATCCTCTTGTACTACGTGTTCTTTACTTTAGAAACACTTGCATAATGTTCTCGGAAGGTTATCGATATTTACAGCATATGGGTTTCCACTAAACTCAACTCGGATATTTGAACGAATCTGAATAATTCGAATGCAGGGCCGCGTATTCTGATTATTTGAAAAAGCTTGACAAGATTGGATCCATATGAATAATTTAAGCGATTTCAAAGCTCGACCGGCTCGCTTCTGTTGAAGCTACTCGAATTAAAACAATCAGTCGAGTCCCTTTGTAGTACATTTGCACAGTATGAAGTTGTAATATACGAAATATGTCTACGCAATATATATTCGATTAATTTAACTCTTTTGCAGTATAGCACGAGAATGAGTGAGATTAAATTTCACATTTTCTTTTTTAAGTTATTATAGATACCGAATGTATTACAATTTGTTTCTTATGAAGGAAATTTCGAAGGTATGTATTTGGTATATTGATATCAAAACTGCAAGAGAAACCTTGGCTATGCAGAAATAATTATTTTCTAAGGCGTTCACTGTCAATTCTCCAATTTTATTTTATTATACGTACCTGCGAGAGAAAAAGATTTCTTAGAGTAACGAAACGAATCAACATGCTGCTGTGCCTGAAGAATGAAAACTTATTATCTATAACACCAATAAGCATTCTCGTTATCACTTGAAATCTTTCAATTGTTTCAAAATCGATCGAGCATATCGGAGAATTCATGTTATTCGTTTGATCTCGAATAATCTGAATATAAGCAAATTTCCAATCACACGGACCAATCATTCAAATATGAAATTATCCCGTGCTTATTCGAATATTCAAAGTATTAGCGCGATAATCGAGTGTCGTTCAGTTTGAATTTCAAATATCTAGACAGCTCTATAACAGCGTTCGCTTTCCACCCCTGTCATACGTACCCACGGATAGAGTATCATGCTACATGAAACCTGTACGGCGAAAAAGGAGTATCAATTTCATTTAATTAAACTCATTTAAACGTAAATGAAAAGCGTTTCCGTTCGCGCGGCCGTCCGGGATTCTATTTGAGCACCATAATCAAAGGAGTTAATTGACTTCGCCGCGAAGCCAGTAACTTCTCGTCTTCTTCCGACTTCGAATCGTATCGACAGGATATCGATCCTTTTATTCCCTTCAAACGGAATAAATCAGAAAAGTGTATTACGTTCTGACGCATGATAGCCCTAGGCCCCAGAATTCGTAAACCCTATGGGTCACTCCATAAATCAACCCCTTCGAGTATGCCAAACCATCACCCCCTACAATAAAACTCATTTCTTGCGAATCAATATTTCATCCGCCGCTCAAATCCTTTAATTCAATGATCGAACAGCTTTCTGGGAAAAGCATATGCAAGACAAAATAACGAATTGCATTCAGATTGCGACTTTTAACATGCGTATACGTTACACCTAATTAAGTAGAATTAAAGCAATATGAGAAAAATAAGTACAAGTTCTCGGTAAAAGTAAGCATTCGTGTTATCAAAGACAGTTGCATATTTTCACTAATTGCAGAAACAATTGTTTTGATTAGTTTAGCCAGGACACGTTTAAATCGATAATTTCTATATTGTATATTTATATATTTTATATTTGTATTGATAATTCTATATGTACTAAGGAAATAAAAATTCTATAATAATTCGACCATTTGATTAAAAAATACGCTCCACTCCTGTGTATATTTACCATTGACCTATAGATCTCTTTTTCAGGAAGCTTTTCAATTATTTCCTTCGTTGATTCTAAATTGATCAATCACGCTACACTATGACGCACGTATATATAAATACTTCGCTAAGTCAATAAGAGTTAGATTTTGTACTAAATTCAACTTCGACTTTATCTCGATTAAACTGCAATCCTATTTTGTGTGTCAACGTTGAAACAGCGAACAAAGCTGGTCTTAAGGAATACATATTAGCACAAACCGCGCACAATATCAATCAGTTTCGACGAAACTCTGTTACATCCGAGTGTAACAATGACAACGGGTCAGTCGGTCGAACTTACAACTTGTCATCAGCCACGTTCATCCAGTGTTTTCAAAGACAGTTAACTAGGCAAGAAGTTTGTTTGTCGGCTACTGACGTTTCCGATCGTTTCGGTTTTTATAGAGCTAGAGGTCGTAACCAAGGCTCAAACGTTGGCTGATTTCCATCATTTAAGCCTCTCTTCTTCCTCGCAAAATTAGTTAACGCCTCTGAAAAACATGACCGAGAGTATTGTCTTTCGAAACGAACTTTGAAAACAAGCTTGTATCGGTCCACCCGTACAGAAGCCATAAAAGGAACGAGTTCTGACGTAAGACGTTAATCAACTCACTGGTGAAGGATTTGCTGTCATTCATCTTGTTTATCGTCTATTGGTGAAAATCCATTGCCGATATGTGTATGTATAACGTAATCGATAGGAGAATACGAAGATGAATAAGCGTGAAATATAGCAACTGTAAAATATAATATAAAGATATCGGTGAAACTAAATGCAAAATAAAATGGAATAAAAGAGTTTTGATGTATCGTTTCGATATATTGATGTTTTGAAAAAAAAAAAAAAAGAAGATAATTGATCTATGGGGAACGAGTTTAGGGAGATTCTGTTGCATAAAGATAAATATTACACGAAATAAAAATACGAGTGTCGATATGATCTCATTTGGATACATATCGGCCTGTTTCCCAACCGTCTTCCTAGTTATACATAAATATTGATTTTCTCGAGCAATCGAGAACGCTCAATGCGGCCGTATGTAACCTCGAAAGGTCCTTGACATTTTTACGTGCTTCAAGAATATAGATACTAATTGCGGCGAGCGAAAGTATTGTTACAGATATGATAGGATCGCTCATGAGAAAGTCAACGCATGACATAATCTATCCATATTGTTTCATCTATGTATATGTCATAGCCTAATATCTTCAACAGAAATACATGAATCGTACGTATAAGAAATATAGGAATGAAATATTGATGGGAAATAAATAATTGATTGGAATAAGACCGTGTTTACTATGTAATTATCGTAGCGATTAGCGATTACTTTTTAATAATTTCGATATTGCGAGTAAGATGAAATTATCTGGAATAACGCTTGAAATGTATTCGGGATGAAATTATGAATTTTAATATCTTTAAATGAATTTCTTCCTTAATAAAGAGTTTTACCGGTACGCGCCATAACGTTCGCTTTTGTTTTAACGAATTATTACGAGGTAATTAATTAAATTCAATAATACGTTTCTGTTACCTCCTGCCTATTTTTCAAGCTTCTTCCTAGATTGGCATTACGCTTTCAAATACTCAGACGATTAATTACAGTCGACAAACTTTCCTAGGAAAATTATGAAAATCGACATCTTCGAAAAATACGTTGTTTTAAGCTTCGAATCTGTTGCGAATAAAATAAACGAGTTTCTAAGTTTCATAGTAAACGAAAAATGAAGTACGAATGAATTACAGTGATTCAGCTCTGATATGTCTGACTACGACTTATGAAAGTATCTGCGCACATTAAATACAAAGTATTAAATATGAAAATTATAAAACAGCTTTAATACATTTACTCTTTTCATTTATTCTGAATACTAATGTAATATCCACGACATTAATACCGATTAAATTAAGCTAAAGATTAATACGATATCAAGCAACGCCGACGAGTCATCAATCATGGTCAGGAGACAGGTCCGTACTGCAAAGGTTTAAATTGTGAACGTCGATCGGTCATTTATTTTCCACTGCTCTAATATTATAAAAACTATTCCGATACGACCGAATTGTAATTCGTTCAGTGCACAAACATGTCTGGCGAAGGACTCGGATCTGAACGGAACAGATTCGATGTCTTCGCCACATCGATCGCCGTACCACGACAGAATACATATACACGATGTCGAGGTATTAAATCTCCATTGTCCGGCGCGCCGTCGATACTTCTGAATTACGCTCGACTGGCTGTTCGCACGTCACCATTTGCAAAGCATAAATTCGCTTTGATTCGCGAACGATTCACGACACGTCGAGCACATCCGGAAACCGCTGTGTGCTTTCACCCTTTTCCACGCCACGTTCCACTCTCGCCAGACGCACCGAGAGCCACGGCCAATCACGAGGGACAGAGCAATTTGTTCAGCAAATTAGGTTAAATCTGAATCTTGGTGGTCTCGTTTCCCCGCGGCCTCTTGCCATCGATTATCCACGCACACACGCGCCTCTTCTGCCGGAAGAAGGGGACACAAAGGATGAAACGAGAACGCCGCGTGTCCAACCGAACGGAAAGTGGAGAAAAATTGCGGGCAAATTACTTTGAGTATATGTTACAAATGGTGCGGTGATAGGTCGGATTTTTATGTAAGAAGCTCATTTGGCAAATCGAGTAACCTCGTAAAAAGTGGAGAAAATTGATGAAATTATATAAGATAAGCGTGGATGCTTCGCGATTGAAAAGGTATTGCGCCGGTTATCTAAATATCGTAATTATACGTAAATACAATATTTTCCTTTGATCTGAGTTTCATATTAAATTTTTTAATCGAGCGTGTGGTGTTTTTTCAGCAATTAAGAAGAGTAATTATTATGTGAATTTTAATATATAGGAATTGCTATTAAAGGGAGCCATGAAACCTGCTTGGGAACCAGAGAGTAATTTACGACTGAAATATCCAAGGTAAATATTAAACGCAAAACAGTTGATAGGAATCGCGGATATGAGCTTCGTGTACGAAAAACAGAGAATAAAATCGTATCAAATTCATACAAATTAAATATAGCATATAAATTTATACGATATAAGTATGTAATAACGAAATACGGTAGCACCGTTATTTTCATGCATAACATAATTCAGCGTATTTTAATCATCACCGACGTTAAAAGTCTGTTTATATTTCGAAATTGTTTAATATCCAAATAAATTAACTGATTAATTATTCCGACGTTTAATTAAATGATTTATCGCTATTATATGACAACGCGTTATTGACGGCAAAAAATGGATTGTACGGAATGATGTTGCAGGTTAATAACGTCTGTCAATATCGATAAATGGGTAAAAATGGATTTGGCCGTATTTTCTTCTTTATTTTATAAAAGCGTTTAAATGTTTATGTATGTATATGTAATCTTTATAATACAAACTCTACATTGTATCATGAAAGAAGCTGTCGTAAAATAAATGATCACCCTGAACAATTTAAAACCATCTTTCCGAACATGAGATTATATAGATTCTTCTTTTTCTTTTTCAAGACGTATATAAATAATTGACAATCAAAATTTCGACTCATTTGTAGTAACATTGCATGTACGCTGATGCTCCTCGAGTCTTAAATAAATTATCTATAGCGGCAAACTACTGCAAAGCTTGTAGCATTTTCTTAACATTAAAATTTCCAATTTTCTCTACTTACAAATCCTCTATGTACATAGATGTTTTTCAAATTCTAAATAGTTTATTTACAGCAGCATAATTTTCTCTAATTTCTAATCTGCCCCGGTATTTCGTAATTTCCAATTTTCCTCTCTTGATAGTCCCTAATTTCAAAGCTTCCTTTGCCTGCTATATATTTCGTAACCTCCAATTTTCTCTTCTCAACAATATCGTTCTGTCTCAACCATCGTATTATTGTTTCCCTTGCACATTTTCGCACCGGTGTTATCTCGATCCTTTCCAACACGTATGTGCTTCTCGTCAGAAATCTATATTCCATAATCAACCTTATGTCAAGCCACAGAGACGAGAAAAAAGGGCAATGTCATCAGCGAAGGAACTGAAAACCGTTGTCATCGGTCGGCGAGCAAAAAGGATCATCGTCTTCGTACGTGGCTTCAAAGAAAAGAAGCATACGTGGGCACAAGAGAAGAAACGGTGCACGTACTCGGAATAGAAGAAGCAGTGTCGGCCATTTATCGGCAGGATTTACTGTTCTACGTCCCTCCTCTCTACCGATTGTCCGTGAATTCGAACGGTTATATCACTGGAATTTCATTTCTGTCCGACCGCGGGACATTACCGTCCGTTTGCTCTGTCCCACGAGTTGTGAGAGATTTTCCTGTCCGCCACCCTCATAATTTCCCCTCTCCGCCGTCTCTGCCATCCTTCAAGGACCACCGGGATACCTCAAAACGACGTACATAATAGCCGGCGAAAGAACAACCGTATATATTTGCGGAAAAATGCAAATCATCCTCGATATGAACGAAATCAATCATCACGGTTTGATTAAAATTTTTCATCGCTGAGGAACTAACAGGATGTTCCGAGTTTTAAGCAAACTAAACACTGTTCTGTGCTAACTAGGCGAGTTTTTATAGACGATAGTATCGAGGGACGAATGGTTTTTTTGAACCGTTCAACTTGGACTTTAAGCGACGAAGTTTTATTCCTTGTTGGTATAATCACGGAATCAACGGCAGTTCCTTAGTTTTATTAATGCTGCGAGCAGCTTTGTTAAAACTTGAGAGCGGACGGGCTCTTTGTAGAGTACACCGAGTGTAACGGAGAGATTACCCTGACACGGTTGCGTTAAAAATCATATCGAAATTTTTCATTCTCTACCGTCTTAATTCAAAAGTATAAGCGTTGGCAAAAAGATATTTGCGTTACATAAATAACGATAGACAATTATTACGCACTTAATTCCGTTGACATTTTTCTTAAATTTTTTTAAAAAATTGTACAAGTTCGACTTCTGGAATTATTCGAATACGATGTTCCTAACAAAATTCTGGTTACCTAATTCACTTTTCCGACTCGCAGATGCCCAACTTCCCCATACCACGAGTTCAATACAGCATCAAGCCGCGGAGGTCTGGCTAGTTTGCCTATCATAGCGGATAATTAATCCGGCAAATCATTGGCCAATTGCAATTGCCAATGCGACCACGTTAATTAACGATCTACGGCTAATGGATGGACTGCAAGCAAGTGCATTGCGTAAAACGTTGATTTGCTGAACATTTTCGGCAAGTATTATTCCATTGACAATTATCACGTGCATGGAAACTCGCGCATGTACGGGCACGAACGAGATCTCCTATTTTCATGAGAGAGGTCAACGCCGAAGCCACGTACCAGTAATAACATTACAGTCTATGACGATGCTCATTACGAACCCGATATAGTGCACACGAAGTCTGATACTGCAGAAGTAAAACTAGACGTTCTTGTAAAAATGTCTCATACAGCAAAGAAAAAAAGAAACTATCGTAATTAGGATCGTAAAGGATAACAGAAGCTGTAGCAATCGGTTTCAATCTCTTGTCCACCTTTTATCTATTTTCTTCTAACGCTTACGAAAATTAACACGGACCTCCTGTATCGTGCAAATCCTTTGCTACTTTCAAGATTAAGAACCATTACATGCGCTTTCATTCGCAGATTTTCAAGTCGAACTTAACATGTTTATACACGTATAAATATATCTATGTGAAATATAAAAATATATAAAATAGAGAAAAAAATATATAAAATAATAAGAACCATTACATGCGCTTTCATTCGCAGATTTTCAAGTCGAACTTAACATGTTTATACACGTATAAATATATCTATGTGAAATATAAAAATATATAAAATAGAGAAAAAAATATATAAAATAATAAGAACCATTACATGCGCTTTCATTCGCAGATTTTCAAGTCGAACTTAACATGTTTATACACGTATAAATATATCTATGTGAAATATAAAAATATATAAAAATGTGATCTAATTACTTTTATGAACGGAAGCTTGACATTAACGCGGACAATAGCTACAAGATTTATCTGAATTTCATCAGGATGAAAGTTTAGGAAGTCGTTGACCTTAACTTTGAGATGTTAGCGTACGGCTTTTAACAGACTCAAGGTTCCATTGATATGAAAGTTTTATACATAGAATCCAATAACTATTCGGTGCACGTGTACGGATTTAAAAGATTGCTTATATTCTTATAACTTCAGTGTTCTGGTGTAACAGTCTAATATATAGTTCCAAGAATCTTGACAGAAATTTGTTTAAAATTTTAATTTTTCAATTTTATAACAATAAGATGATCTGCCTTAATAAATGCTTTTCTTCGATTTATTAAAAGAAAGAAAATAATATGAAATTCAATCTCCGTTGAAACTGCATCTTTTTACCGTAAAGTTTGCTGTCTTTTTTTTCGGGAGAAAAATATCGAGTGAAACATTTGCGAGGATTAGATGAATACGTGACATTAGGTATAAGGTAGATACTTATTATTTACTGTCAGGTATACTGTACATAATATTTCTTTTGCCTTACAAATATTATATAAAATTACAGTCGATCACGGAGAGTAACCTCGCACACAGTCTCACGGACGCACTGATATACCCACACGCACGGCAGGCGACACGTACACGCGCACACATGCACACTACACGCGAAATACTCTAACTCACATACCAAGTAGACGTTATTACAGATTCGCGGATCAACTCGCCGAACCTTCCTCCTAAATTTACGTACAGATACGTGCACGTTATAGCTAACTTGCCTTGTAATATCAGAACACGTGCATCCCTCGCGTCCTCCCGCGATCTCTTCCCCTCGTTGGTTCACGCGTTTTCACTCCCCTTCGATCAAATTTTGCCTCGTGTTATCGTTGTTTGGTAAATGACAAAATTTGGAAACAGATAATTTTGCACAATTTGCATCGCGGTTTCTCCTTATCGAAACACAATGAGAATAATCGTATTAAAATCATTTACAAGCAAAAGAGTCTGAAAATAGAGAATCAAGTTACATGTAATGCGCGCCACGTTAAATTTGAATTTCGATCGTTGATTCTTAATTTGTTCCTTATCTCGGTTTTTCAGGCCAAAAACAACCAGGAAGAGTTTAGGTCACACATCGATACCTCTAGTTTCACGAAAGGCAGCCTAACGGAAGAGAAAAAAAGAAAAAAAAAAAAAAGAAAAAAGAAAACTCGTGGAAAATTACGTTTTCTAGTAAATCCGAACCGTATAGAGAGAAGAACAAGTGCTATCCACTCGGCAGACACGTAACATAACCATTCTATCGCGTTTCCGGCGAATACTACGTGGGACAACCGGAACAAAGAGACAGAAAGAACCAAGGCACGGGTAAAAGGTAGGAAAAAAGCGAAAGAAACACGTTCGTTGTCCCTCTCAACGAGTGGTACTATCGTCGTCGTGAGTTAACGGCGAAAAAAGACTGGTATTTCAAGCGTGTACGAGACGCGTTCAGGACTCTCTTTCGCGTTTATTGCCAGCTTCTATGGGCTGTGCTCGATGGAAGGAAAGAACGAGAGGGACGATAGAAGGCGGAACAAGGTGTCGCGCGTTACGTGCATCACCCTGTTTCGATTGTTCGTTGCGTTCTTCGTCCCCGCGACGGCGACGGCTATTTGGCTCGTTTCACGGTGCTTCGTTCGCTAATCCCTGCTCTGATTAGGGCGCGAAAACACGCGATCGACGTAAACGAGAGGAAAAAAAGGTCTATCTCTTCGATAGAGATTTCTTCGATGGTCTGTAAAAAGAACCGGATTGACGCAATGAAAGGAAAGCCGGAAACTCGCGGGATCAAAGAGGAGAGCGCTGTTTCGTGGATCGTCGCGCAATTATCCGCACGCGCGGCCAGAGAAACGTTCCTTCTTGGTACACGCTCGAAGGTTCCCATTGAATCTATCGAAACTGTCGTACGATCGTCCTGGTTCCATGTGTCCGGAACGACCGTTATGGGTGCAAGTTTTTCGCTTCAGGACCGGAAACTTGCGCCATAGAGAGACCCGTTACGAGTTACATCGAGGGAAGTTCGAGTTGCGAGAAGAAACGTGGTTACGTCTACAAGACGCGTATTCCGATTCGTGGTGCCACAGTCGTAACGGAGAGTTCTGCGATACGCGTTATCCGTCCTTAAGGTCGAGTGGCTTTCCTCGTGGCGGATTTCCGCTCTTCGCGTATTCGTCTCTCTGACAGTACCGACTGATCGTTTCCCTGGAAGTCTTGCGTGATTCTGTAAACTCTATCCAACCTTATCTTCGATACCCACTCACGCACACACGCGCGTTTAGTACGCGCGACGCATCGCACCCTTGCAACACACGCAGCCAGGCAACGACACAAACAGATAGCGGAAGGATGAACGCGCGAAAGAAGGTCTGAACGCAGCGCTACGATACGCTACCTATGGAAAATCGCGACGGTGGCCGCGTTTTTTGGCCACGCTGGATGGACGTACAGGAGGATAAAGGGAATCGAAAGGACTGAGAGAAGTACGCGCTGAATGAGAGCGAATGGAAAGAGAAAGGTGAGCGTGGCAGGATCGTGAAATCGCTGAAAAAATCGTTCCGTCTCGTGAAAATTCACCGACGGAAAAGAACGGAGATTTTCAACGGACCTCGTGACCTACGTGAACGAAAAGAAAAAAGATTGAAGCTATGCCGATCGCCGTAAATTTCTCCGTTCTCTTCGATCCTTTTTATACAGATATACATACATATATATATATATATGTGTGTGTGTGTGTGTGTGTGTATATATATATGCGTGTGTGTATATAGGCGCATTTTATTCAGTTTCCGAAGCGTTTTTGGAAAACGCGCGATCTCGCACCGATACATGCACGCGACGATGTATCGACTTGCAATATTCGAACCGAGCGACGCAGGAACGAGCCGCTTATTGAAATTTTTTTTACGCACACCTACACAATTTTTGCACACGTACTTCTACGTATATATATATAAAATCATATATTTATATATGTATATGTATATCGTCCTTCGTCTGCGACACACCATCATGCCTGTTCTCTCTAACTCATTCTACGTTTATCACACATACACGCTCGCTATTTTGTTCGAAGAAAAATAACAGGTATGTATATTATACATATATATGTACACACACATCTATAATATATGTATATATATGTATAAATACAATGAACGGAGTATCCAAGTACGTCGCACAAACATCTTCCTTCGTAGAAGGGAACTACGAACCGGCGCATCCAACGCCAACACATTTTTCTTCTATCTAGGCAACGATCTGCTAAAACGAAAGATCAGAATTCGATACATCGAACGATCGACTAACTTCCTCTTAACAGAAAGAGAGATAACAGGGAGGAAGAGAGAAAGAGAGAGAGAGAGAGAGAAAAAGCACGACGAAATTGGATACTCCGATCGCGCGATCGTGATCTTAGATTTTACGCCAAGACACAAATGGGAAGAACCTTTCAATATCCAGACGTTTCGGTGTATAATCGTTGAACATTGGATGACTCCGTTCCTTCGTTTCCCCCTCAGCCCTCGATCGATACCAGACACCTCGAATTTCGCAGTTTCGACAACCCTCGTCGACTTTCCTCGACCATCTTCCACGGCGTCGTTCGCAGTGTATTTCGTGCATTTTCCATTCTCACGCACGATGCTCGTAAAACGAAAAAATCGACCGCGTGTATACTGCAGGTACTTGGCGCGAAAGTACGCCCTCACGTTGGCGACGATCGTTCGACGAATGGTTTACGAACGATCGCCGACCAGATCGGTACGGGTGAACGATAAAACACAGGTTTCCTCGAAGACAGAGTCGAATCACTGTCGCATCTATAATTGTAATAAGCGTATTTCGTAGAATTGGGCCAAAAAACTAGAACGATACTTTCTCCTGTTGTCTCCGTAGTTATTTAAGCGATCTCAATTCATCGTTTTACTTAGCATCGTGTTCGATCTAGCTTTTATTTCTTTAGAAGAGATCGGGGAGTAAAGTCGATGCGGGTTTAGATTCTGGTGATCGTGCTCTAATCGTTGGACCAACTCGAGCGAGTATGATCCATGAAACGTGGTGAATCAAGATCTCGAAGACAAAAATATAGAATGGAGTATGATGAGAATCGTCGTCGGCGTAGCCGCACGCGATGAAGCTAATTAGGACTTTTAGGGGCGATATTGTCATGAAGAGTACCGTTTTCTCGCGCTATCTTATCGCCTATTTACAACGCAGGTCGGCCCAACGCACGGCAGAGTGAAAATCTCATACGAATCGATCTTATTCGCTCTTCGACGCGATCGATCGCGAAAAAAATCTGATCGATCGCGTTTCCTTCTATATTTAATCGACGACTCGATTGTGAATCAGACACGATTTATTAAACGTTATTGCATCGATAACGCTGATAACTTGGAGAAAGCAATTTTCATCGATTATTCGACGCTAGACGGATTTCGAATACGTGAAATTTTCGCTCCATCTCGAGACGGAGGGTCGTCGAGAAAATTGCCGGTGTCGCGACCCATATGTCGGTTCTTTTTCGTTCTCGTTCGCTTTCCTCCCTTCACGATCGAGATAGATGATACGTTTTGTGCGCTCGATACTAGCACGAAACACCTTTTTTTTTTTTTTGCACAGTAGAAGCGTAATGCGTTTGCGTAAAACGATCATTTACAGATACTTTTTTTTATAACGATTAGTTCTTACTCGTTACGCGGTTAAAAAGACTACCCAGCTGCGCCACGGTGAAATCACTAACACGATTTACAAGCTCTAGATCAAACCGTGGCTGGCCTTCCTAATGATAAATTTCTCGCGAAGATGAAAAACAGAAAGTGTTCCTTACGGGCGAAAGAGCCGACGATTCAACAACCGATCTCGATAAAAGAGACAACAGACTAACCGAAACGAAAATCAACCTATTTTCTTTTTCTTTTAGTCAACTTTTTGCTTCGAGAACGCACGATCAAACAACAAACGGACTTGTCCAAAACCTTTACAACACACTTTACACACTGAAATTAACAGTAACGTTTTCAGCATAAAGAACGTTTAACGTTAACCAACGTGTGTTCTCATCGTGAGCACGTCCATTATCGATAAAAAGGAAATACCGGAGAAAACGTTTGATGGTATTCGAAACGTTTCAAAATCGCAAAGAAATAAAATACGGCAGTTAAGGTGGTGAACAAATTGACAAAATTATACGATTCGGTAATTACTTCGTGAATTCTCCGTCCCATTTGATTGATATTAACTGTGAAATTGATTTCGAGCTATTAAGCAGCTAACATTCTAAAGCTTTAATAAGTATCATTTAAGAAATAATTGAAGAAAATTGTGCTGGTATCAAGTACAAGATTGCTAGGAAACCCTGAATCGATATTTGAGAGAAACCCCATGGGACGGAAAAGAACGAGTTTCGCTGTGTACGTGAGGCGTATCGTAGGTAAAAGGGTGAATAATACTGATTAAGATAAAGGAACCTTTTGCATAATAACGCGTATGTTTATCGATCGATAATGTACGCGCCCGTGCATACAAATCCGTATACTCTTGCACGATACTTTCACGATGATTAAAGAACACAAGGCGCGTCGAACGAAGAATTGTTTCGACATCGAAGAAGGGACCGATCGAATAGAATTCGTTCGAATGGCCGTGGCCAACGTCACAGATGTCACGAACTCGAGAAAATGCAATAACATTTCAACGTTAAAAGACAGGCTACTACTGCAATCTGCGTAGTAGAACAAAACGTACGTCACAACGATCCTATCCTAATCAGTGTAAAAATCGATCAACCGTAAAACGAAAGATCTCACGCTCGTTCGGCTTGAGCGTTAAAAAAGAACGACGCGCGAAACATGAACATGGACATTTAAAAGAGTTGAAGTCGCTAATCGATCATTCTAAAACGAACGTGACACGAATTACGTAGATTTCGCGAGTCGATGAAAAAAAAGAAGAAGAAGAAGAAAAAGAGGAAAAAAGACAAGAAGAAATTGCAACGTTTTGGAAAGAAAAGAAGTCGCGTGCCCTTTTCCGAATTTCCCGGTTCTAATGCTAACAGTTACTTGGATAAAAGTCACGCGCGATCCGATGTAACGCGAAATGATTCGATTTGACCGTTCAAATCGCTCCATAACGCGTTTCTAAAACATATTTCTACAGCTTGGAACATGTATGTATACCGCATAAATATTTCCCCACCTCTTTTCCGCGAGCAAGATCCTTTCTCTGTCGTGGCCGATCGTTCGACGAGATTTACAGCGAGCTAACGAAATATCGGTAAAATCGTGGGGCATAGGTGAAAAAAGAAAGGAATTTCGATTTTTTAAAAAAAAGTAATAAAAAGTAAAGTAATCGAGTGCATCTTATTCTAAAATATTCTTAATATCTCGAAACAGAAAGGGGGAGGGAGGAAGGGAGGGGAAAGGAGGATATGATTTTGGTAATTCGGTGAATACAAGCATAACTGAAATATGAAATTGATGGGAAACTGATACGCTTTGTCGTCGAATTAAAATTAAAATAGCACGATGGAATTTTCAATTAAATGCAAAATAAAAAAAGCTAGATAAATTAGAGATGTTGGAATAAAAATAATGTTTCTTTCTTTCTATTTGTGTTTTTACTTTTTGCGAAACACGACCTCGAAATATTTTATTCCAACGTCTCGCTCGAATAACTTCACGACTCTTTCAATTGTTGGATATTCGAGTCTGACACGAGGACGCACGACAGAAAAACAGACCAACTGTACGCTATAGCGGTGTATTAAAAAAAAAAGGTGGAGATGAGCATAAAGAAAGCGGAAACTTAAAAAAAGAAAAAAAAAAGACAGAAAAAAATAAAAGAAGAAAAAAGGCACTGGACGACAGGGGAACTAAAACGAAATCGTAATAAATCTCAAGTAAAAAAAACCGTCTGCTCAGTCCGGTGCATACAAAAAAAGTCTTTGTATATACATAAGTATTCCTGTATACAAATGTTTTCCACGTATGTATGTGTAATCCGTGTGTCTATGTAATATCTATACATTAGTACGTATTCGCTCGAACGCGTTTATGTATATAAAGGAGTCTCCCTGTATGAAAAAAAGTAGCCTAAGTAAAAACTGATACGAAAGTACATAATTGGCAGGCCGTGTGTGTGTTTGCGTTTTATGTATTTTATCAACGGAATATAGGCGTGTATAAACCCTACACGGCATATATCGACAATAGAAATAATCTTGGTAACGACTCTCGTAAAGATAACAATAATAACAGATTATTACGAGATACTCATTATCGTATATATCGGGTGACTCGAGAAGTTTATGCCGCATTATATTTACCTAAAATGGTTCTACTTGTACGGGTATGTTTAGGCATTATCCAAAACAAATCGCTATTCTGGCGAGAAAAATTAGAATTGCACTCTATGAAAAATACTTTTTAACGAGTAAACAAATTTATTTAATAATATCAATATATCGCAAAGTAATATCAAAGGAGATTTTAATGGAAGATTAGGAAAGATCATTAATGATTAATATGTTTCTGCCAGAAAGAAAAAAAGGAGGAGGAAATAAAGGAAAAACAAAAGAAGCTGTGGAAGAAATTGGTTGATTACGCTTTTCATGCATCCAAAGATACGATTAAAATATTGATCGGAACAACGGTATAAAAATTGGCACGAACTTCTCGGATAACCTAATAATATATGTACAAGCTACAATTTGGTTTCCTCTTTCCCTCTTTCCGCGTGATTCGAATCACTTGCTTGAAACAGCGATTCGATAACTATCTATTGCATCGCGTGCGCGAGTATTCTATGTAAAAAACAAAGTTAACGGAATATGTCTGGCAAAAACAAAATCTGACGAGGTGACTCGTTATCACTTCTTTTCAAGCCATCGATCAATGATATTGTTCTATACACCGTCTTTTCTATCGTCCTTTTTCCATTATTCTGCTAACGAAACAATACGAATACCTTCCTTTCTAAACCTGCGGTTGTCAAAAAACTCAGCATAAACTTGCGCCTTTTCTAGTAAAAAAAAAAAGTAGTTATTATCGTGTTGATTCACGCAACAGTCTATAAAATCTGTAAGAAGAGCGAAGAACAAGGATAGATTGTTTTCAAACGAACCGATAAAAAACTTGAAGTAGAAGAAGAATTTAAATGCGACTAAACATTTGTAACAACAACCGATGATCCTTGTCTAGTTTTCCCTTTTTCTTGACAAGATAACTATCTTAACTCTTCACGTCGATGGTACAGAGAAATGAAACATGATGTATCAAAATGAAGAGATATTCTACTATAGAATACCTACAAAATGTAAATGTTCTGCTTCGATGGAGCTTTCAAGACATCTAGCCTGATTGACACAGTCTTCAATAAAAGGAATGCATTCCAGGAGAAAAAGTTTATAAAATGAATATTTAATACATTTCACGTGAAGCTATATATTCGCGTAATTTGTTAAACATTCTTTAGAAACCCCTGAAAGCTTTGCGACAGAGTGGAAAAAAAAAATATATATAAATATATATATATATATATAAATATATATATATATAAAGTATATATATATGTATATATAAAGTATAATATATATATATATATATATATATATATATATATATATATGTATATATATATATATATATAATGTTTGATCGAATTATCAGCTGAACTTCGTGTGGAACAAATTACTAGACCTACCTAATATCGTGTTTACTACTTATTTAAATTACTAGCGGCTTGCCGATGAGACCAGAAGTAAGACTCGTCGATTCGCTGCCGTCAGTCAACGCTTCACAGCGTGTGTCATGTTGCTACACTTGACGATCATCATTCTTCGTGGTAACGTTTATCGTGGATGGTCATACCATTACCATGTCTTCATCGACACTGATGATCGTCGGAAATGCATTGTCTGCAGAACTTTGCCTCTGGATAGGTCTCTTTCTTACGAGTCCGTCTATTGACAGACATAAAGCAAAAACCATAAATTATAATGATTTAACTTAAGAGAAAAGAATCTAACTTTAATCAGTACTGCTTGCATCTATGTTTCAAAATATCATAAATCTTTAATTTGTCCTTATTATCATAATATAAAAGATAATGATCTACATCATATTATTTTAAAAGTATATATTAGAACATGCGACTAAATCTTTTCTTTTTTACACTGTATACACGTGCACGCAGGCAAAAATGAACTGCTTTTTCTGGACGCATACGTGCATAAATAGTATTCGAAAGATCAAAATTAACGAAATTATAATAATTTACCGGCAGAAGATGGAAGAAGATCGTCAAGAGATCCATCGTCCAAGTCTGTGGCAGATAGAAGTAGGTCGTCGTCTGAAGAAGCTCTCGTTAGGCTGGGAAGAGTTGAAGTTAGTAGGGCCTTTTCCTTCTGGATTTCTTGTATATGATCGACGAGAAGCGCCTCCTCTTCATCGCCTCGATCTCTCTCTCGATCTGTAGTAACACCTCTGGCAGTCACACTTGGGGTCGCCGCACTTAACTCCTCTGGGCTGAAGATTTTCGAAGATCGTAAACTGGATAAACGATAAGTCGCCGTGTGACAAGCGGATTCGAGTGTATTTATGTCGGCTAAAGTTGCTCGCACGACCCTCAATTTCTCTTGTACGATCGTTTCGACGCAACAAGTCTGCCTGCCAACATCTTGTAAAGAATCTTGCGCGGGCAACGTCCTATTCGTCCTTAGAATGCACGGCGCGAAGACTATTGCTAGGGCTGACGGAGACATTCGATTGTCGACTTCATGAAGCGCTACTCTAGCTAGATGAACGATCAGTCGTTCCATCAAGTCGAAGTTTGGCTTCGGCAGCTTCTTCAAAATTGCAAATAGCGTACTGATTCGATCCCGAGGATCCGTTAAGTTCGCAGCGTGCAGAAAATCATCGTAATACTCGAAAGTGAGGAGAGGCTCTGGCATATCTCGAAAGAAACTTTTCAATACTGCTGCGAGCACGTGTACTTGATAATTCTCAAAGTCCACTTTCTCTAGATCACCTTCGTCCATTTTCACTTTTAATTCCTTCACTTTGGAACTGACACCGCTCTTTCGATATATACCTTCCGTATACAGACCATGCATCTCTATGGTTGTAATTAACCGATCTACCACTATCGGTACTTTACCGTCACCACAGTCCAATTTATACAACGGTACACCGAATATTTTCCGTGAGTTCATTTCGTGCAACGCCTCCTTCCCACATTCTGCTGATGCTTTTATATAACACTTTTTGTGACACGTTAACTTACAATCTAAACATAAAAATGTAAATACGAATAAATAAATGCTATAAAAAAGAGGAGAAATATGTATACTTACTCTGACAGACAAGTCCTCGCTCGATAGGCCACATAAAGAAAGATGTACACACTTCACAAGCTGTAGGAATGTTTATAATAGTTAGCTGGAACATATGATTACCATGACGTATTGGTTCTTCATGTTTTCGTTTCTTTTCCTTCTTACGTTTGCTTTTGCTCTGTTTCTCTGGTGCTTCTGTTTTGACTAGCGTCATAAATTCATTCATGAATCCTCTAAATGCATTTACTCCCATCGTCACGGGAAAATCTTCACTGGTATTTTCTTGTTTGCAGACTGTTTCTATTACGTGCAAAAAGTTCGCAATTAAGTCAGTGTATTTGATGTTGCCTTCCACACCTTGCTGAATAGCAACGCTGTAAGTGATCACTAGGTCGTCTTTAAATTTACGCAAAGCCTGCCTAAATACACGATCGACTTCGCTTGGCTTCCTGCCTTCCTCTTGTCCTTCCATTATGTATATCTTCTTCGTAATAAAATCTTGCATGAGAGCTAACTCTTTCGCGTCGGATATAATCTTATCAGTACTGTCAGAGAACGCGGATGTACCGGTTAAGCTGAATTTCGATACCACTACTTGTTTCGAGGCATCGTATGGCGTTCGTGGTGGTTTCCTGTGTTTTCGCCTACCTGGAGTGTTCGCTAATATACATGGCATTTTAAGTACTCCGCCATTCTGAATACATTTGACATGGTATAATTGTTTACAATCAATACATTTGTACCCCTGTGTTACGAACGCATCCATCTTTTCGTGGCAACATACGCACACATCGTCTTTGGCAAACCTTGCTACTTTTCTAAAACAATGACCGGCTAACGTGAAAAGATTGCCTTTCCATTCTAATAGATTCATTCCAGGTGCGAGTTTTAGGTCATTGGGACTTGTATCAGTTCCAGGTTTGTCTTCGCTAAGTCCTGATATTTTAGTCGCTGGGTCCGAATTTCTTCTCCTCAGCTCTAGTGTTGTTATAGCGTTGGATCTCATGCGCTTTCCAGGTTGTTGCATCTTAGATGTAGCTTCATTTTTGTTTACAGGCCAATCTGTTATCGATCTGGATGGTGTATCATGTGGACTATCTTTCCGAGGCCTTATAGTTGTTGCTTTATGTAGGTCACTCTCTTTGATCGTACCCAGAAATAGACTTTTGGTTTCTCCACTGTTGGTTTCTGATACACTCTCGCCCATAGATCGACACTGGACTTCCCGAGTGGGACGATTTCTTCTGGCACTTCTGACAGGCACGTCGGGCTCGCATTTTTCCTTTGGTTTCGAATTTTTCTCCTTGGGCGAAGTTCCTTTCAACAAGGGACTTTTTAAAGCATTTTCATCGTTCACAGCATCTAATTTCATAGATGTATCTCCTTCCGAGTTTTGTCTTCTCAAGTAACTAAAATCTTTCATTTCTTTACTGTGGCCATAACCATGATCACGTCTGATAGGTGAAACTGGGACGCTTTCAATCCGCTCGCTCGGTACACTATTATCACTTAATCGACGTTGTTCTCTAGCTGATGAACTATCCATATGAATAAAACGGTCACTATCCAATTTCACATTATAATTCGATGCTTCGTTTGGTTTGTCTTGTTGCACTTGCTCGAACATGTTATCCGCTATACTTCTATATTGAGAAACATTTGGAGAACGCGTCAAGGTTGATTTTTGAGGACCAGGCAGTAAATAATCACTATAATTAATGGACGAAGAAAAGTCTGCTCGGCGACGCCAGACGTCTGAATTTGGACTATGCGTTAAACTCATGTTAGATTGATGGTATGTAATTTCTCGTGGACTTGGAAATGATGGAGTTGTGTTAAAAACAGGCGGAGCACTTTGTACTGTACTCGGAATTTCTGTATCAGTTTCTCCATCGCTATATCCCGTCGATGAACTGTCTGCTCGTTTATTAACAGACGACAATCGGCTCGAAGCATTTACTAAGTTTGTATTTGCGGCAACTACTGGAGATTGATCACAGCGTTTCGTTCTAGTGCTCGGTACCGGTTTGCCATAAGAATTGTCTTGAGATTCAGAACTGTTGCTCACTTGAGATTCATAGCTTCTTAAACTAGTCAAACTTTCCAAGCTACTTTTACGCTCATTAAATTCATCCGAAGGAAAAGAATCCGTGTTTCTTAAGATCGAGCTAGATTCTTGTAATATTCTTGTATTTGGTATAATTTTACGCTTTGAATATGACATACTCGTATCAGCTGTACTATCTCGAAGTACATTATCCACTCTACAATTAACACATATTATTGCGGTTAAGTATCAAAAGTTTTAACGTAAAAAATAGATATTTATTTACCTTGCTGACGTAAGACGATTCTGAGATTCCGTTTTACGAATCGTATTAAATTCCAACAAGCCCTGATCTGTGAGTGACCTGTAAATTAAACACAAGCATTAATAATAATACAAGTACTTGTAAATATACATATTATAGTTTTAATCTCTTTTGCAAGTACTTACTCTTCGCTATTCCTGAGCCTAGGATATACCTTACTGTTATCATATACAAGCTCTCCTTGATTTTGAGTTTCTTTATATTCTCCGATTTTATCAACAAGCAATTTTTTCTGTTTTTTTAATTCTGCGAAAGTCTTCCTCGCTCTATTACCGCGAATATGAGCTTGAAACATAATTACACAGGACTTAAGTTTCTTAAACCAACTATGCTGTTTATATGCCCTCCAAGCAGACTGGATGTGAATGACAGCCTCGATTCTAGTACGTAAAGAATGCGCGAATCTTTGGGCAATGACCATCCTCCAAAATGACTGTATTTGCACAACTGCATTTTTCAATCTAAGGAATTTCCTTCTTTCTAAACACGCACGGAACCATTTTTGTATAGTTGTAATGCTTGTAATAATTTGTTGGTGTAATTCAATGTCTAGTTTAATTTTTTCTGATTCTCTAAGAAACACTTTAGTTGTTCCAAGTTGATAATTATCTCTATTTAAATTTAGTGTCAATAGAAAATCTCTAACGTCAGACTGAGAACTTAATAAACCCTTAGGTAATAACATTCTATACAATTGAATAAATTCTTCATATGTTAATCTAACGTTAAATCCAGCTTGTCTTATTCTGACTGTTTCTAACATTCCTGTATATCTTAACTGTCGTTGCACTGTTTCTTCATCGAACTCGTTTGGTACCTTGTTGGCATTGCTTTTAATGCATCTAATGAAGAAAGGGTTTGCTTGGTTTAATGTATCCATAAGACTATGCAGACTTTGTTGAAATTGTGCAGATACTGTCATAGGCTGCTTTCTTGCTTTTCCAGGTCCTGAGCCGTAACTTTGCGTTCTTCCAGCAAGTGTTTTTACAGTTTGTAGATTTTTTAGACCCTTCTTACCCCGTTCTCTTGGTCGAAATGATTTATTTTTCCTGTAAAAGTATTAAATTTTAATGTGTTATTATTGAAAATTATTTCATGAATTCCTTTTCCTATTTTTTAATTTCTTATCAAAATAAAAAATACACATAAATTATATGTTTAAATTTTAAAGGATATTAGTATTATTTTAGAATTATTTATATATTTTGATATTTCTTTTCTCTAAATTATTATTAAATATCCTGACATAGAAAAACAGGAAAAGGAGAATTTATGATTCCTATAATGACATGTATGGCATTGCAAATAGTAACAATTAATTATTACAAACGTACTATGAAAGAGAGATAGCAAACATTTAGCAGAATGTCATTAGAATTTATATGACTAGATTATGACAGCAAGTATAGAGAAGCATACAATATTAAGATTAATTGTGTACAAAAGTAGTTATCTGCAGATTTAGAAGTTTTTAGAAATTCTTAGTAATATAAGGAAATATAGTTTGATAATTGTGCACTAAATAAATACATGGATTAATATGAACTATTAGTGTTAATGATAAGCAATTTGCATTCTTTACGAACTACTAACTTTATGAGTTATGGTTTTCATTAGTACATAAATGTATTCTTATAAAAAATTTGCAATTCGTTAAATTCATAAAAAAATCTTATCGTGCAATTAATTGTAATTAATTGCTAGCAAGAAAGGATATGTTTATAATATTGGGAGCTTAATGCTATAGGATCTTTTTGAATTGAATATATATGCTGTATCAACCAGCATGTAATGTAAATTAACCCATTCTTAATTTGTATAGAAATTGAATCGAAATAAATGCATTATCGATTTTTAAATATTTCTTAATTAAGTTTATTGTAGGGAATAAATGGGTCAATTTAAATATTATTAATTCAAAAAGTAAAAAAACTACTATTGTGAAATTAACATGCATTAATTGTAGCTAAGATTATGAACAAATAAATCATTAAAATGTGATGACTAAAAGACGACCGGCGATAATGATCGTGAATATTATGGTACATCAAATAGAATGATTTTGATGACCTCTAAAAAATATGTGAAAGCTTCATAAAATAACGAATACTTGTAGAAAGCTGTGTATGACTGCATGGGAAGACCATTAATGTCCTATTGAAATGCTATTACCTATGCACAAAGAAATCCTTCACCCAGAATTACTATAGAGCACACACTACCTTTATTGTAGAGCAGTGAATTTTTGTAGCTTAAATATTACAATGTTATGGAATATTAAATAGGTGCTGTTTACATACATGACTATTTGATTAGCGCGTTCCATGACGTTTGCTTCGTCTTTTGGAAGCACCCTCTCTAGCGGGTTATGAGTATCCCGTCTGAGTTTATTATTACTATGAGGCTGGTCTTCCCTGCCCCTTATTAAGTAACCCTTCATCGTGGTTACATTTGTCGGGTGTTGCGTTTGATTAATGTTTCGAGATTGTGGCCACGACAATCGGTTGTTGTTTACATTGTCGTTGTTTTCGAGTTGTATAGAAGATAATGTGGTAATGGGTATAGTTGATGGTATGCAGACACTGCGCTGCTTCTGATAGCTTGGTGGACGATTATGTTTGTGCAAACTGAAAAAGTCTCTCATGCTTAGTTTTTTTTTTTAGTAGTTTTATGTATTTAAATAGTAACCATATATTGTTCAATATCAGTATTTAATTTAAACTTTTAAACTTTGCTTGCTGGTGACTTTAGGAAGAAAATGATTTCATTGAAGACAATCTGTTTCACGAGTGATGACATAATGCGAATTTTAATGATTGGCATGAATTGTATAAATAAAAAATTATTGTTGAATTGTTAATCATGCTTACGAATAATAGCAAGTAAATTAATATATTTTAAATGACAGAATGTAACTGTATTACGAAAGTTATGAAGATTGCACTCTAATCACATTTAATACAAAAAGTGCACACAGAAAACTCTAAACAATTTCTCACACATAAGATTGGAAAAATTATATGGATTTACAAGCTGTTTATAACTTGCAATCTCTACTTTGTATTATTATAAATCGAGTAAATTTGTATTTTAAGCTTTGCTAGTACACTCTTACTGTAAAGCTAAAGATAAACATTGTAAATCCATAAGACATCTTAGCATAAAAAAAGGTAATATTTGCCAAAATGACACATACAGTGGATCAAAAGACCACTTACGCGATTCGGTTAATAGTTAGATTGACGGTCGACAACGTCACAAGATGGCTACAGGGACAAAAGACATGTGGCCAATGTAAATATAATTAACGTTTGCTTCAATTATAAACACATAGGAACCTCTTCAGCTTGATGCAAATATTATCAACGCACAACGTAGATTTATATTTTGTAGGGTGAGATAATATGCAGATAAAACATATTCAAAAACAAGCGCAATAACATTGCCATTTGTTTATCACGATCATTATTATATAACTAATAAATATTGCTCTATATTATGAGTATACAAGCACTCAAATATTTCGTCACCCTTTACGAGAGTAAAGATTATATAAAATTAGACATGAAAATTATGATACCTTATTAAATTCTCGTTCGGTGTCCTATACCTGTTTTGTATAGATGTTTTTGTACCATCAGCTAGAATAAAAAGAAAAAATCTCCATATTATTAGCATGAAGAATTTAAATATAAATAAAAGAATATTCCATATCATTAAAAAAAATACTGTACCTCGACCATGTCTATGAGCTCGACCAGCTTCTTGGAAAGCAAAATGAGCGCGAAAAAATGCTCGAAGTATTGCCCATCTAAATACCGCAACCGGATCTGCACCCACTAATTCTCGAACAAAAGCAAGGGAAGAATTCTTCAATACACCAACAACACCATCAGGTCGCATTAAATCCAGATTTTTTTCTCTCATATTAGCAGCTTGGTACTTAACAGATCCTGCATAATGACGTACAACAAAGGCTGCTTCGCGTCGTTGTGGTGCTTCATAAAATGGATTGTCTTTATGTACTGTATTAAATTTTTGTAGCAGTGTCTCATTCGTTGCACCCGGAAAGCTGCAATAAAAAAAATTTAATTGAAAGAAATGCGAGGTATTGTGTTTTTAAAAAATAAAGCCAATGCTAAATACTAACTTGCATTGATCATCTAAAAGACAAAGAAGGCCATTCGGTTTCCCTTCTATTAAATTTAAACAACCTGAATTATCACTGTAGCCTATATCTGTCCACCTAATCCCCTGTTTTCTGTACTCTCGTTGTTCATATTGGAAAACATGTTGATTGAAATAATGTTGTAGTTGTTCATTAGCATAATTTATACATAACTGTTCGAAGCTATTGCACATTTTGAAGTCTTCAAAACCAAAGATATCTAATACACCTATGCTATTGCCTTGATGATCTCTGAGGGTATCTTTCTTTGAAAGTAAAGCATGATTCACCTATTAACAACAAAATATTATCTTATAATTTTTCAAAAAACAAATTTCAAGCCTAAAACCATAATATCTTACCTGAAGTACAATCCAATCAAATAGAGCTCCATATAAACACTTAGCCATAGCATCTCTTGCTGCAATTGCTTCTGGAAGCCTATAGTTAATAACTAATGTTTCTCCAGACGCTCTTGCACGTTTAGCAGTAAGTGCAGCCAAAAGAGTTTCTTGTTTTACTCGCAGAAGTTCAGATATCAATGCAACCACTTCAGGATTTTTAACTCCCACAGCTTCATCGTGATGGTGATAAGATTTTCTAGGCTGAAACTCCACATTACCTAAAATAATGTCATCCATGTCATTAGATTCTGTCATAAAAAGTCATTAAAATAATTTATTAATCACCAAGTAAAAGAACAGCTGACAGAACTGCAAACAATCGTCTCTGCTTTTCTGGTGTAAATCCAACCATTTCCATAGACTGTTTCAACCTTGAAAATTCATGTCGTTCATCAACATTTTCTAGTCCATAACAGCCACTTTTATTTAAATAATTGTAACGGTCGCAACTTTCTAAATGCAAAAGTTGCTTTTCTTGTTCACTAGCTCCAGCCAAAAGATAATAAAATACATGATAATTTCTTTCATTTCTTCCTTGAGAAACTATTCTTGATTTTTCCAAAAGATATTTTTGTACGACCGCCCTAAAGATAATTTTATCATAGTCTTTAATAATTATCAAACTATATAATCTTCTACATCTTATGTATAAGAATCTTACCCATGAACCATTCCATTTTCTTTATAATTCACTTGGATAAATTTACCAAAACGGCTACTATTGTTGTTATGTGCAGTTTTTGCATTTCCAAATGCTTCTAGTACTGGACCAGCGCTAAGTATTGTCTGTTCAACACCACTACCATGAGAACCTTTCTGACTAAGCGCTGTCAAATGATGCAGTAGAAAATTTGTTGACTCTGTTTTACCCGAGCCACTCTCACCACTAATAACAATGCACTGATTTCTTTTTTCTTTAAGCATGCAATGATAAGCTGCATCAGCTATGGCAAATATATGTGGAGGTATATCTGGCCCCAACCTTCTATTTTGATAGAGTTTTACATATTTTGGATTGTAAATAGGGTAAAATTTAAACGGATTCAATGCAATTAATATGCTGCCAACATATGTATATATGTTTCCAGCTAAAAACCTAGCCCGAAGGTTGTCCAATAGAGTTTGTTCATTAAGATCTGGAAGTTGACATAGATCTGGATACTCTTTATCTCGTGGTTGATATAGGAATCTATTAAAATAGTCCTTGAGAAGTTGTGGATCCATGGGAAACCTACTATCTGACCATAAATAATCTGGTTGTTTTTTGCGCAAGTAAAACCTAAAAATAATAAAGAAGTTAGTCTAACACATATATATTTCCTTATATAAAGATAATATTCATATAGTTATGACATTTTAAACAAATATATTTACCTGTAGTATTCTTGTTGCGCTGCATTTTTTGGCCATAATAACATAAGCGCCACAGGGCACTCACATGGCCCAAGTCTTCTTTCTTTACATTCTTGCCCAACAGAGTTTCCTACTACTTCTGCTAACTCATAACCATTTGAAACAGATGCATCAACTAATCCAAGTCTCTCTATAATACACTCCACTATTTCAGCTGAGGAAGTTTGTTTTGTAGCTTTAATTGAAAGTGCTTCATATTCTGGGCTCCATTCACCCACAAATACTTGCACTACCCCCGAGATACAACTGTCCATTTTTTAACCCTATAAAATTAATAATATTCAATTTTAAACCTACATCTATGCATATTGTTATTGATTTTATTACTTTGTGCTCATATACTATCTTACCTTGTTTTATATAGGGTTAACAAATTTGTCCTCTATCATCCAGGCAAAATTTCAAATGTATTGTTTCTTCTTCTTTTTGTTTCTCAATTATGTACAACCACTGATGTAAACGTTTAAAATAATTTTTATACATTTTGTTTAAAAATAATCAGTTACAGTTTCGCTAATTTATTTACAGGTAATTTTTACATTAATTTAAATTTGTCAAATGCACTCAAAATTACCCAATATTCATAAACTAAAAGACTTTATTTATATACATATATATCATGTCAAATCTTAATCATGAATTGGTTCAACAAAATAAAAGTTTGTATTTTTTCTTTCGTTGCAGTACAAATAATTAAAGTGCTCCTAAACTTCTCTTGAAGGTCGCATTTAATTTTACCATATTATTTCATCAATAGGACAGAATACCACAAAGTATTGTAATCATAAATTAATATACCCTTTCTTTTTGTATAATAAAACAGAATCATTAAAATTATTCTATTGTTTCTTTGTTTTGTTTTAAATTTATATATTCAGTCAATTTTATAGAATTCTGTTGATCTTGTTCTTCAATAATTAGAGTATTTTGAATTTATAGGATGATGTGTTTAATTCAGATATCATGTATTTAACACTGAATGTCCAGCAAAACCTTTCTGATAGCCATTATATTTTATCATGACATTTACTGTATAGTTGCAAAGAGTGTAGGTGTGCTATTGTTGGCAGGCAGTAACTCAGTATCTCCACTGAGACAATAATCCAAGGTTTTCAATGTTTTGTAAACATCCTCATGCCATTTGAGTATTTTAATACACTTATTGCAAAAGATTACAGATGTATTTGCATTTGTACGTATTATAGAACTTTTGTGCTTTAAAGAAGTATCTTATCTGAAAAAAAATGTATGACACATAAATATTTTACATCAAGTATTTGTTGCATTGTATAAATAATGTCATTGTTGTATTTCTCTATTACACGAATTTACTTGATTCAAACAATTTCATAATGCAAGAATATTTTATTTTTTTTTATATTTGATTTTACATATAAATACAAATTATCTATCAAATCCAGAATAAAATGTGAATTCCAGGTAATATTGTTCTAACCTTAAAACAAAAAGATTATATCTATACGTCTCTTTGTTACTTTAAAATCCCAATCCCTTTTTTTGTTTTTTCTCTATGAATTTGTGTTCACCGAATTTAAAAATATCCCCCTAAATCCTTTCGTCATTGCTGGTAAATTTTCAATTAAACAGTAGCGGATTTATCTCGACACAAAAAGAAGGAACAGTGTAGAATAATATTCTAAATAATCTCGAGTGAACGGTAATCGTAACACATCGATCATTCGTTGGATACACAAAGGATTGCGAAAAACGACATACGTTCCCGAGATACCGATTGCCTCGGACCTGACGGCTGACATTCGCAGGAAAACCGTCTTCCGACGCCGATTGGCGGGTCATGGACCACACCACCAATCAGCAACGATCTGCGAGTGTGAACGTCAACAGAGTAAACCGGGCTTAAATTCATCAAGAATTTCTCGTCCACGCATGACACTTACTGATTGTTACATATCATCGTTAAAGAATGTAATGAAAACATGCAAGTCTATTCAAGGAATATGCTGCTTTTGTTACCTCCTTTGCTGATAACAAGACGCTCGGCGTGACACATTCTTACATTCTTATAAATCATCAAAACCTTCGCATTCTTGGGCATGCTATCACGGACTGAAAATTTCACTGTAAACGCATTGCCGTCTGTTTTCACGATTTCGAATTTCCTTCTTTTTTTGTTCGTTTATCTAAAATATATCCCCTTTTCTTATAAATCGTTACAGAAACGTACTATCGAGAGAACGATATGATACAGCTGTGGCTCTCGCGCACTCGACATACACTGTTCTTCTGTTTTCTCGCACCTAGAGAACACACGTACAATACGGGCGGATTGACACTTCAGTAAACAAGGTCTACTGTCACCGATACTCCTGCGTTAGTTCAGTTGTCGCCAGTTTTGCTGAAAATTACACTAATATTCGTGAATAATCGTGTTCTTGAATTGATAATACCGATGACACGGATGATGGGCCCTTGCCCAGTTTATCGTCCTTCGTCTCCTCTCGGGATCCTGCGTCCCGATACGTCCACCATTTCGATTTTTCCGATCACGTGGTACGCAACGTTCGCTTTGATTGGCTTATTTCGCAGAACCACGTGACTGTTCGCTGAAGCACAAACCACGGTTCACGGGTATATAAACAGGTCTCAACATTCGTTAGAGAAAACCGTCTGTCTTTTGAATTGAAAAGAATCGAGACAGAGAGTAAGAAAAGGTCTTGTTCTGCGAAATAGACAGAGATGAATACAACGTATCTGTCTTTGCTGGAACATTCATAGTACCTATATATATGTATATATGTGTCACGCATGCGCAGAACAAAACTTTTCCTTACCCTCCATGTTGATTTTATTTAACTCAAACGACGGATGGTTTCATCAATGCTTCCACTATGGAAACTCCAGATCTGTTTATATGATCGTGTTATATATACATAAGATCATATACATAGGTGTACAGGTCTGGACAACCGTAGTTTGGCGTGGTTTGGACACTCCTATATTGAAAGCATAGAGACAAGTGTCCGCCAAATGAAGACAAAGAAATCAATATGGCGTCGATATCAGATATTGTTCTACACATGCGCAAGATATTGCGGTTCTTTTGAAATATAATTAAAATTCACTAGCTAGTTATTTTATATTATTAAAACAATTATAATAAATCCAATCTATGCCGCAAATACCTTAGTAACGAGTGTTGTTATAAACGAAATATTTACTGAGGAGGATATATAACTTTTGTATGCAAAGACGAAATTCTTACGTTACATTAAAATACTCTTGCTCCTACGTTTTCGATATAGGAGTGTTCAGATCTGTTTGTACGACTGTGGTTTAAACACGGAATAAATCGTTTTCCTTTGTATTAGAAACGGTTAAAGGAAAAAATACATTTAATCTCAGTTTGTAATTTAAAATAGATTTAAAGTAAAATAGCAATTTTCCAATAAAGTACAAAACATTTAATGCCGCAAATTGACGTAAAAACTATAGAGCAAGGTTTTTTAGTGGAGATCGAAATGTAGCAAACACAAAGTTTGTCTTGGAATTTTATAAATAATTGTAAATAATTGCCATTATAAATTGATTAAAATTTAATTTTAGAAGCATAGTTCAATCCTGCTGTGGAACACCTTCGATTTTAAAAGTGGAAAATCAAATGTGATAAACGTAAGAAGATTGAACAACGTAAAAAGAAACGATCCTTTACAGCTAGAATTCTTTGTTATAAAATATATTTACCAACTACAACAGATACACCAACCAATAAAGTTACTTCAACAGTTAAATCTTTTCCAAACCAAGCAACAATAATGGCAGAGAAGAGATTAATGTATAAAATAAATGAGAAGAAATTTTAAAGCTCTGCCATAGTCGCCTAATATACTATTATTTGGCAGTGTAAAGTATATCATTTTAATATTTCGCCCTTTTTATCTTTTTCTCTGTATTTGGTGGACTTACAGTTTTAGATGGGTTCCGAACCACCAGAAATAAATAAGACCATCAGAAATGCTAAAAATAAGCACAATACAACTACTAATAAATCAAGTTTCAGAGGCAATCGTGCCGTGAGCAACTGAAAATTCGAAACCTGGCTTAATCGGTCACGAGTACAAGCCTTAGTCAATCTAGCCAGGGCGACTCTAGTATTGAGAAATAAAATTTGTAAAATATAGGGATAAACATTTATGATTTGTCGCACGAATCAGCAGGTGAGCGATTTTTGAGAGCTATAAGCTATAAGCATCATGTTTCACGTTCAAGAAAAAATTTTTATATTGGTATTAAATATTTCTTTGGTCTTTTCTTCTTACAATTAGTTCATTAATGTTATTAATGAAGAAATTTTTATGATAAAGTTGCAGGAAAATCGGAAACGGAAATATCTTTTTATTTCTGGTAGATTAATATCGGTAAAGTATGAAATTTGAAAGGAATTGGTAAGATACTTTTCATTTCTGTTGTTACTTTAATTATGTTTAAATTACGGTCATATAAACAGGTCCGGACCATGGTCGTATACATAATATTACCGGATATTACATAGGCACGAGTGGTCCAGACCTGTTTATATGACCCATGATATGGCACAAACTTCCATTGAGAAGAAAGTTGTATTTAGAGCTATTTGTTGATTATTTCGTAGAGCACTTCATACAGATTATTCTGTACTATTCTAACATTGACTAAGAACAGGATAAACGTGACATTAAATGGGATTTTATGTTTCAGATTCTGATATACCGACCTGGAAAAAATGAGGCTGTTTTTTACGCCCTCTATGATTCGCTATAGCGAACATAGGAACTATGTACATAAACAGGCTTGATATGCAATCCTTTTTCGTATCCTACGTTTTGGCGTACATCTGACTCATTGCCATTTTTATGTCACATGCGACATTATCGATTCAATATAGCTGTTTGAATTATAAAACTAATAGATAATCTTCTAGAAAATTATAAATAAAATATGAAAAGGATATTCTACAATCGCAAAGGAAGTATAGAATTTTATACTTATAAATACCTCTGCCCCAGACAATCTCAATACAATTTATGGATAACTCAAATAGACAAATTACGCCCAATAAAAAGAGCAAAAGACCAACGAAATAAACAGAAATATCAACAAAAACTTGCTTCTGTGAATAAGTATATCGATCAAGTACATAAACCTTCATAAATATGCTAAGATTAAGGTTTAAGTCTTACGTGATATCTTGAGCGATATTTTACATCCTACACAATGTCTTCTGCTATCTTGCAATATCCCACAGAGTCCCATGATAAATATTATTTCTTGCCTAATGAAGAAAGAATTTTGGAAAGATATACACATTATAAAAGATTATACGTATAAAAATGTATATATATGTTTTATATGTAAAATATACAATTATATATATTTGTATATGCGATAGACTCTGGACTACAGCAGAACTTGCGCAGTTCTTAGATTGATATCATTTTTCAAATAGTAGTATTCGGAAAAATTAATACTCGTATCGCTTTCTTAATATATAGTAATATTTCAGAATATTAATATTTGAAAAACGCGATTCCAATTACATTTACTACAAAATTTTATTATTTATTATATAATACATAATCTATTAAAAAGAATTGAATAACTTACGTAAAAATTTCAAATTTTTTACAAATTATAGAAGTTTACATGAAAATAAGTATCAAGAAAATGCAATATCAGAATACTAATAGGACATAATACATACCCAAGCCATCTGCATCCTAGTGGTAGAAATAAGAATTAAGATTTGAAATAGCATTATTTCGCGCGGTGTTATATTGAAAGGTCATATTGAAGTAATCATAGAAAGTCCGTTATAAATATAGAAAATTTAATACACATCGGCATATCATTGCTTCAAATTGGTAAGAATCTTAATCACACTTTGTGGTCATTTATTTTGTGATTTTAGGATCATATTATTCTAGTGCTTGAGGCTGATCACAAAAATTCTCATGTTTTTATCGCATTGTTATTTAAAGAGAAACAGTTTAACTATACCCTAAATATAGTTAGCAATAAAACGTAGTCCACAATATATTAACACAATTTATAGTAATTTATGATATTTTCATATAAATAGGCGGATATCGAAATAAATTTCAAGAAAATTCAAATAGTATCTGGGTATTGATTGAAGGTAAAACGTTCCTGAACCAAGCGCAACCTGGTGGTAAATTTTGAAATTAATATTTGAAATTACACCATTTCGCGCGGCATCATATTGAAAAGAGAAAGCAACTGCCGAGAACTCGTCATAAATGTGAAAAATTTTAAAAATTACTAGATTGCCAACTTAAATTTTTATGTTAAAGGTTCAAGTTTTATAGTAATTAGATTTTAGTAAAATTGTAATTCTTTTTGTTATGAAAATTTCATTTTTTATTAGACTTTAATTTTTCATTATCTTAAGCTTTCTAATAATCAAAATTATGTTTTTAGGAAGAAATTATAATATTTCATGTGTTTTGTTACAGGTTTTTCACAGCTTCTGCTTTTTCCTGTTATCTGGGAAGGATGTAGTAATGCTTGAAATTTAAACACGTATGAAACTTTGCATATTATCGTACTTCAATGAATTCTATTTCTTGTATTTTACTGCAATTATTATTAATTAAATAGTAAAGTCTGGTTTTAAATTCTTGCATTAGAATCCCTATTCTTATCAATAGGTAACTAGAGTTTTGTTTCTTTTATTATTAAAGTTTTAAGTTTTAAGGTTAATAGATTCTCATATGTGAGTATTTTAGATTTTTTGAACAATCATCATTTCTTCTCAGAACAAATTATATATTTTGTTAAAGGTTTGCCACTCCTTCTCCTTTTTCCTGTTTCCTAAGAGCGGATGTTTAGAAGAAGAGAATTGGCGGTGCCTCAAAAGCTAAGAATGTAACTATGTATTTTGTATTTGATTTAACTACATTTCTTATATTTTATGTTAATTAGTATTAATTAAAACATGGAATCCGATTGAGAAGTCTTAATATCATCATTAGAATTCTTCATTTAATAGATGAGGTGATGGGCGTGATAGGTACTGAAGAAACACTCGAATATATTTAACAATAAGTATTTATTAATATATATTCTATGTGTACACTTATGCGTAGAACTCGCGATTACTATTATCGGTTCGCGATTACAAGTTCGAACTCGACGCGATACGTTTCGATGTGCGATTCAAGTTGGATGATGATTGCCTAAGATGTTGGAAAACTCGGGTCAGTTATTACTGCCAACTACAAACTAACAATTCGGACAGGCATCTAACGGCTGACTTTCCCTCACTTTTCAAACCAACGCTTTCCTCAACGAATCCGATGATCTCGTATCCTTAGACACACTCAATTATAGTTTTCCTATGCAGCATCATCATGACGGAAAGTCAGTCGTTAGACGCCAACAGGTACTACCACATATCGAAGACTTTGCGCAACATCTGTACGGTGAGCTAATCTTTTCAAAAATCAATCTCGTCCGCGCTTACCACCAAATTCCGATCACGCCCGAAGACGTCAACAAAACCGCGGTCATGACACCTTTTGGACTTTTCAAAGCAGCCAACATGCTGTTTGGGCTTTGAAACGCCGCCCAAATGTGTCGTATACGAAATTACGCCTGGTTTAGATTTCGTTTAAGCATATATAGACGACTTTTTAATAACCTCTGAAACCGAAGAACAACACCGCGAGCACTTGCCGATTTTGTTTGAACGCTTAAACGATTACGGTGTAGTCATCAACCCCGCAAAGTGTGAATTTCGTGTTAACGAAATCACATTTTTGGGACACACCGTAAACGCGAACGGAATAAAGCCGCTAGCCGAACGCGTCGACGCCATAATTGAAGTACCGCTTCTCGTGACCGTTAAAACACTACGTAGGTACCTCGGTATGATTAACTAAAACCGATGTTTCATACCGGGGACCGCGAAAATTTTCCAAACTCTCAATGACCCGTTAAAAGGGGCGAAAAAGGGCAACGCGCCCATCGAGTGGTCGGAGCAATCCGAAACTAGTTTCTGCAAGTCGAAACGCGCCCTCAATAACGCCACGATGTTAGCGCATCCGATTCCTGGCGCACCCATCAGCCTCCCGGTAGACGCATCCGACTATGCATTAAGAGCAGTCCTGCAGCAACGTGTCAATGACACTTGGCAGCCGTTGAGCTTTCTTACGAAACCTTTGAACTCAGCGCAGCGAAAGTATAGCGCATACGATCGCGAACTACTCGCAATGTACACCGCAGTCAAGCGATTTCGATACGCTATAGAAGGGAGAGATTTCATAATCTTCACGGACCACAAACACCTTACATATGCGTACAATTAAATCTCCGACAAGTGTTCGCCGCGACAATTCCGACACCTTGATTACATTGGACAATTCACCATCAACATCCGGTACTTAAAGGGCCTAGATTCTATGCAAAGTGTACATATAGAGTATATGTTAATAAGTATATATTTTTAAATATATTTAAGTGTTTCTTCCGCACCTATCACGACCTATCTACCTCAAATATTTTAACTTTAATTTGTCAAACTTAATGTATGCAAGACAAAGAGAACACAAGTATATTCCTTCACGTCTTCTCTTATCTTATATATATTATATATCTGCTATCTGTATATTGGTAGTGAGATCTAAATTTCATCATTTTCTAATATGGCTTTTCCCAAATTCAAATGTATTTCTAAATAGTCGAAACAAAATTCAATCAAACATACATTTTTTGATATATATTTCTGTATATTATAACTCAAAATCGTCTGTATATTACGTAGACACAATTCTGTTAGGACAGGGAACAAATGAAGTACACTAAAGAATAGTAGATATAGTATATTCAACTTTAAGTAATATCTCATAATAATAATAATAATAATAATAATAATAATAATAATAATAATAATAATAATAATAATAATAATAATAATAATAATAATAATAATAATAATAATAATAATAATAATAATGATAATAATAATAAGAATAAGAATAAGAGTAATGATAATGATAATGATATTAATAATAATAATAACAATCGTGGTGGTAGTAATAGTAGTAGTAGTAGTAGTAGTAGTAGCAGTAGTAGTAGTAGTAGGAGTAGGAGTAGTAGTAGTAGGAGTAGTAGTAGTAATAATAATGACGATGATGATGATGATAATGATAATGATGATGATGATGATGATTGTGATGATGATGATGATGATGATGATGATGATGATGATAACAATAATAAAAATAATAATAATAATAATAATAATAATAATAATAATAATAATAATGATATACATATGTATAGTCGTATAGACAATACCGGCGCAAATGTACAATATTTGAGAGATAGAATGATTACGCACAATTCATGTTAAAATAGTATTAGCGCTTACATGTACATATATAATGTAATAACCGCAATACGTAACACATACATCATACATTGGTTCATCCGTCATTTATCATTTTTCCATCACTTCTTTTTTCTTTTTTCCTCATTTCGAGTTTTCGTCGCTCGTTTCTAAGAAACAATCAATTCACTCGAATACATCTCGTTTTCATTTTTTTTTATTTTTATCGTTTTTGTGCTTCACAAAAAAATGTCGGAGGATGGACCGCAAAAAAAATATATATGTAGTTGTACAAGCTCGACTAATTAAGTTTCTTTAAGATCTAAGAGTGTCACTTGAATCCTTGACAGCGCGCTAATCAAGTTCATTTTCGTTTTTTCTTTTTTTTTTACTTGTTTGTTTGTTAATTGGAAGGACACTTGCAAAACATTTTTGCCGCGGAGAAGATCAATCGCGTTTGATCATGAGTGTCGAGAATCGTTACACACCTTTCTGCTGAATCAGTCGATAAAACAGATTGATCGACGAAAATCGATCGCCTTAATATTATTGTAATATCGACTACTTGTTACTTTTGCCTTTGTTGGTATCCCACTTTTAGACTGGCTGTATCGTAAGAGTAATTTTACGCAAATGTTGTTGTAAATATTTAATTTATCGTGCAACAAAGTTATATCAAAGTGTGTCGGATTTTAAATAAGTTATTTTATGACACTTTAGGTTTTAAAATATATAATTGTGTAATATTATTTAAATTTTATGGCTATTTAAACCTTCAGTTGTATCGTTTCTAGAAATGTTCATGAAGAAATATCTCGTGAATACGTTTTATAGAAATTTGTTTATAATTGTTTACGAAGCATGCCGTCAGCTGCATTTATGGACGAATAAATGTTGTATAAATGTCTCCTTTCTTTCACCAAATATTGCTACAGACTTAATATACTTCTTGCAGACAGTTTAAAAGTTATTTATTAAAAGTTTATTGCACAAACTGCTAAAGACCTGTATAATAAGGATACTGCAATCATTGCGTTTTTGAAAGAAAGCTTACACAGCTACTCTATGAACAATTCCTTAAAAAATATACCTTGGTTGAAATTACAGTGATTGGACTATTCGTCTCTGTTTGGAACTTTTGTTTCCGATTAAATCGTTTAGTTTAGACACTATCCGTACATTATTTTTATTTCCCCTGGCGTATAAATTGAGAGTTTAAAGAAATTTTCGCAATGTACTGCGACACATATCGATAACATAAATTAAAACCATTATTCATATTGGCTAATATTAAATTTATTATTACAAAGAGAAAATAAAACTTGTGAGATATTTAATAAATTTACAAGAATAAGGGACTCTTATATTAATATTACAATTAGACAATACAATGAATATTTTCCCGATCTTTTAATAATATTTGTTCAAACACAAATTTCTAGATTTTATAAATATTTCACATTAATAATATATAATCAAATACATAATTGAAACAATTCTTCCAAAATAAACGATTTCATCGTAAAGCATGAGGAGTTGAATACTTTTATATAAATCGGCAAGTTTGGTATCTACGAATTTACAAATATGCCCAGTCGATTTCGGCGGCGGACTATAGTTTAATTGCTCTTGAAATAAATACATATGTATTTATAACAAGTCATTTTCGCCTATTTACACTTATGCACGCATTATAATACAATTATGAGTATTGATAGGTAGTACGCCTTATACATATATACCTGTATAATTATATTTTTCAAAACCATATAGTGCACTATGTAATACAAGGATTGCTCTGATTTTCTTTGATTTCTAACGTACGAAAGAAAGGGATATTATATACGTTAAGCATAAAGTTGTTTCAGCTGAAGCTATTTTCTAATTTCGCGCGTAAATTTATATCCTAATCTTAAAGGCGGTTCAAACGCTATTTACATTTTTAACATTGAATTCGGCACAGATCACCTGTATAGTTAATAAAGAAGATAAAAGAAGTCACAGAACCAGCAGTAACTTTATGTTATAATTTATAACAGTTTCACTTGTCTACTAATCTCGTTTTTCTTCCCCTAAGTCTATCTAGTTAACAAGTTTTTCAATTATATTTCTCAATTATATTTGTAATTACGATTTACAATGTCATCTATTTGTATACATTAAATCATAAAATTTGATACTAGTTATTTATCTACGAACTATTATTTGATAATAGTAAATTAAGAATTCTCTTATCAAATGTTTTCTGGTTAGTAAAACAAATGCAAGGGAATGTATACGATATGGTATTCACCGTCGTATCAAGATTTTTATCAAAACCTCGCTCCAGGTTGAACACGTTAAACTATCAACGAACTATATAGTATTCTTAACGATTCTAGTATCAAGAGCACTAAAATCGAAGAGTATTGCTGGATTTGTTATTTAAATTGATTCACAAAGCGGGCGCCTTTGTACCACGGATCGTTACGTTCAGTTTCTCTAATCTCTTACTTTGAATTATTCTCACATTGCCATTTTCTTTAAGTAAACGGGGATGATTCGTATTTCTTGAAAATTGCTTCAAAGTCTGGAATTACATTTATCGAATAATTATTGCGTTAAAAAAGGATGTCTTTTTATATGCAATTTAAAAATTTTACATTGAAACTAGACTGTGAACTTCGAAGAAAACAAAAGATACGAGTTTACAAACGCAATGGATCAATGATATAAGAATATTTTATTTATTTATATTTCTAATTACTATCGTTTCCAAAATAACAAAACGAAACATTTTTAGATTGAAAATTTTCATGGAAAGAAATCCTAAGACTTGTCAAGTTATAAAGAAATATTGTACTAAATCATTGACTCAAGTGTACGAACGAACGTGTATACGGGAATATTTTAAACAAAAGCACACGTGTAATTACATGAATTAATTTTATAAACTTAAACTTTCCCTCGTCGTAATACCATTTTTTCACTTTCGAATATTCGAAATCAGCCACCATTAAAGATCTTGGCCCCACTTTTACTGTATAAAGCACGTGTTTTTAAGAAACATACAAAACAGGGATACGATCATCGGAATAGACTCTAATATCTTCGAAGTAATATTTTAATTACGTCCTCGCAATAATGGTCGGCCAACAATTTTTCGAACGTAGAAAAAGACACACAGCCAGTGCAAAAGTTGGACAAACTACAGCGTACAGGTTGAATTGCCGATTATATTTTTCAATACGTCGATCTCTGTATTTATCGATTACGATTTATCGGTACAGCGATAGTATAGTCTATTTTATATTGCACAGACTGTCAAAACGAATAATGTTGCTCAAGAACCTTTCGAGATTTGATTCTTAAAGTTTATGTACATCATATTATACAAATATTTGGTGATGTGCCATTGGAACGAGTTTAGTAATTTGACAATGTATCTGTATCACAACATATCGCTCTGCAATATTATTAAATCCCTTGGAACGTTCGTGTTAATACTTAGTTATACATTTGATCGTAAATATTCCGTCTTGTATCATAGCTTGCTTAATCTATCTTCATTTTAAATATGATTCGATTTAGAAATAACCCTATAATCTCTTCGATATTAAATATCTAATTTCGGATAACTTCGACATTATTTATACAAATTACCGTATATCGTATTAAATATTAGTGCGAACTTCCCAGAGGATCCATCGATTGTTTTACGAGTTCTCATAACGCCACTCTTGGGCAACACAATTCGCTCGAAACGTCTGTATTCGTGTATAGTAACCATAGTGTAAGTAAGTACATGCCATGTATTTACAGTAGAAGGAGTTAAAAAACCAAATGACGAGAATTCATTTTTATTTTTCCAATGATATTTCCAATGATATCTCACGCTATTACACGATTTCCAAATTCTGTCTGTTACATTGCTGCGATTTTTACGATCCTTTAACAAAATATAGATATCATGCAATAGCGGGAAAGCAGGTGTAGCTTATTGCAATATCTCAATATCGCTAAACAAATAAATAATGATTCGATTTTTTTATAAATAAATCCTTTTAATCCTGCCACGATTTCTGAGTATTTATATACCAATTTTGGATCTGTTTTAACAAACCAGACAAATTTCAATATAAAATACAAATCTGAAATTGCTCTTATAGACGATTTGTTTCACAATTCCCTTAAACTTAAGAATCCTTTTTAACATTGAAAAACACGATGGGACAAAAAATGGCGAAAAGGTCGCAAGCAGAGTTAATATACATATCCATTTTTTCGAAGAATTTATCATTTAGCTTTCCAACTCTTCAAATACGATCTTAAAGATAGTTTTGAGTGATCGTTAAGTATAATCGTAATTGATAGTCACGTTAGATAGCTCGTTTATTCAGTAACTATAATAGAGAGTAGTAGTAAAAACACAGCGCGTGTCAGATCGATCGCGGAAATCGGATTGTTTTTAAAGATTTCCGTGATTGTTCCAACCATTTAACGTTAAAAAGTCAACAGTATTGTCGACGAGCTACTATTAGCGGATAGTAGAGGCAACTACGGTGATATGATTGAGTTTCGTTTATCTCGTTTCCGTAGCTTCAAAAGATTCGATCGTGAACCCTTCTCGCGATTATTTTACTTTCTTTCTTTTCTTTCGTTCGCAACTAATACGTTTCCTGCATCGCAAAATTGTTCAGCTACTTTCATTTCCGACCTTATTTCTAATCGATTTTGGAATCGCGAATACATTTACACGTTTCTCCAAGAAAATCCGATCGAGCGTGGATTTTACATTGAAGTTTGTTTAAAAATTGAAAGTAGACATTCGATTTTCGTTGGTTCGATTAAAATTGATTCTTCTATTATGAAAAATTAATTGTGATTGATTTACATAAAATTTGATTTCATATGTGGAAATAGGATTTAGTACCCATTTCGGTCAAGTATGTTTGTCTCATGATTGTTCGAAAATATAGAGTAAATTGTGTCTTTTCTTCGTTCTTTTGTTTGATTTTATCTTTCTCTCGTTTTATTTTATCCAGTGTATAAAATCACATGCATCTCTGTAATTATGGTACACGTCGAATTCACTTTGACGATTGGAAAAAATCATCCTTCGTGTATCAGGTTCCTTTCCTTTTCTATAATTTAAAACACATTTTGATGCACTAGATTTCATCTACACATAAAAATACAAGAAACGTGAAACCAGGAATACAGGAAACGTACTGATCCTTGATCCAAAAGTATCACGACTGAGGATAAAAGGAGATTATTTTAACATTGGTTAACCATCACAACAAATGGTATTTTTACTTGAACTTTTGGACTATGTTGTTAATTACTATCACTTTGTGCGTTCGTACCAATGTATATTTAATTAAAGAGAGAACAAGATTTATTATCGTAACAACGCAGGTTTAGCTGTTTGATTTTACATGATCGAGGCGTGAGACTAAAAAAATGGAAATTACCTATCTATTAAATGTAGAAGCATCGGTAGCATAATTCTGTAATTAAACGATTATTGCTTTCGATTTCGTTGCTGATATATCAAAACTATCGAGGCAGATGTTAATGAATCTTATAAACATTGCATTCTAATGAAGTTTTTAATAATTTATTATCTATCTCAGTGCGTTATAAATAATTGTAGGCACCTTTTCGAATACATAGTAATTTCTTCATTTAAGAAATTTTATATTCATAAGGCTTTTTAATTAATTGTTCGTGACACTAACGGACCAAGGACATACGAAATCACGTTCATTTCAATAAAGACAGAATGAATAAGAATTAAAAGTAATTATTTTTAAAGATACGACACTATGTGGACAAGTACACAATAAATAGCTACGTTACATTGTACGAGCAAAGTATTACAATTCTGACAAATTTTTGTGTTTTCTTACATATACTTTATCGAATAGATATATAAAACAAAACACCAGTCATTTATATAATAAAATCATTACCATATTTGTCGAATTTCCTAATTAATTTCTTAATATTAGTCTTCAAAGGAAAGTTGATTTGTTAGAAACTTATGGAATGTTTTCCGGGAGACTTGTAAAATAAAAATAATTAAGGAATTACGTTAGCATATTAGCAAATGTTTCGCGATTTTTGTTATAACATCATACGAACTGAGACAACAAAAATAAATTTACTTTTACAAAAATATGAATTTACGAAATGTAAAATTCGGTGTGACTTAACTTGCTGTCTGCTGATTTAAGTCTTCACTTGCTGATTTAATATACAAATCTTTACATGTCATAATTTTCAAATTCCTAAATCTAGCGAGTAATCGAAACTCCATAAATTTTATATTTCATGTACGTACTACAGAGAATCTATATTAAGAAGAATTAACCTACGACATAAACATCATTTTGCAAAACGATGTTCTTTCCATACAATTTACAGTTAAAGTTTAATTTTATTTCGAAAATGCCACTGAAACAAAAGATCAATTTTAGGTACAATAAATAATTGACAATATTAGAATTCTGCAAATATTCTTGTGTTTCGATCACTATAGTCGCTCCATTTTCGAATTATATTTTCGAACAATTTCCAACACGATCCAAGCTTTTGAAGCTAGACCACGCCAGCCGTGAGGCGAACTTAATTCAAAAGATATAATTTAGTAGAAAGCTCAAATTCGATTAAATTCGTTCTGTGACAAAACATTTTTAGGTCCATCCTGTGTAGGACGCGATATTGCAATTATCTAGCGTAACACGTAGCAAGAATTATAATCTGCTTATTTATTACTTTATTCTCTAGCGAGATTGATTGTGACGCGATGTAAAAACGCGAAGTAATTTCGAACTTTCGTGAACTAATTAAAAATAAACGATATAAGATTTTCAAATTAAACAGTTTCATAAACAAAACTTCTGAGATGTTTCTAGACCAAATAAGTAGAATTAATTTTATTGGATCAAATTCTCAGTGGCATACGCTATAATTATGTTAAAAGCAATAACAACAGTTAACGCTAATTATTGTTTGTTGTTTTGATACTGAGTTATGAGGATTTACAAGAAACGACGTTTTGGTATTACTCGCTTCATTTCCTCTACAAGATTTGTTACTTTTCGTCCGATAGCAACAAGTATATATGTAATTTCAAAATACTTGTTATTGTGATTACGTTTAAATTGAAAACTAGAAAAAAGAAACTACCATTATTTCTAACTGTCATAGAAGTCTTAAAGATCTAATAGGATGTTTTATTTTAGAAATTTCGAGCGAATAGAGATTAATCGAAAGAATGAAACTGGCTCGTTTTTGCTAAGAGAAAGGAAAGAATTTCGACTAAAGGTTATCACACGTTCTAATTGCGAACTGCAAGAACTTTTGCAAAATTTGTTGAAATTTTAATTCGTAGATTTAATCTTTTCCCCGTTTATACACGTTACGATGCCATTTTAACACATTGCGTACGGAGCTATGTTTCTCAAATTTCTTTTCCAAAAATTTTGAAAAAAGCTTTGATCATAATTCATATAAAGTATATGTGTAAAGGTTTGCAATATAAGAATATTATATAAAAGTATTAAAAAATATTGAGAAAAGAACATTATATAAAAATTATTTTTTGTCGTATTACAATATATGTATTAATGTTATTGTGGGCGTATCATAAAATAAAATTATCAAATGATACACTCAATTTGAAGAAAATACGATTAAAATATCTCATTGATAGTTCATTGGAAACTATGAAGAGTAGTATACTATACAAATGTATGTACAAATGGTTTTTAAATCCATTGCAACTTTAATCAATCTTTCTCAGCTTTCAAAAATGAGAATTTTTTTGAAAAATAAAAAATTTTGCTTAATTTAGCTTGAATAAAATTAAATAAATTTCGTCTAAGCTATAACTAAACAGTTGAATATTAGTTCACTCTCCTTTTTTTTTTATTAGAATTAAATTCTTTTTTAGTGCCAGCTGTCCAATGAAGGTCAACGGTATTTCAACTTGCTACTATGCCATTGTTTCGCTTGATTTGCATGTGATTATTGAATAACGACAATATTTTCATTATGTGAAATCGATCTAGCCTTAAATATGCGGTGTAAAATTCAAATGTTACAAGATCAGTACGCAATGTATTAGTATCGTAATTATCGTATCATGTTGAATTATAACTCGCGTAATACGAGTACATCCGAGATATCTCAAAACCACGATTTTAACGCTTTGCGTTCAATTTTCTAATTCTACTATATAATCTTTTTTATAATTTTCTTTTTCATCTAGAAATATGCATTCATTAAATGTTTTTTCCTTCGTTGAAAATAAACTCGGAAGAACCCGAGGGTATGAACAAAGCGCGAACATTGTTGTTTATTCAATTGTTAATTCCTCAGTGAAATGAATTTTTCTTTTAACCCGCAATGGAGATTACATTTCCTGTAGGTATCACATTTTTTCTACGTTTAATTTAAAATTCATTCTTTGTAAAACCGAGAGGCAACGTGTTAAATAAAAGTTACATTCCATCTCGTTTCAACCGAATATCCGCGAATAATTTTGTATGATTACACGAAGCAAAAGCGTCTATGTACATGTATATCTATTTATACGTTTTACGATATATACGTTACACGTACACTATTAACAATCGTATTACATGTATTTTCGGCCGATTCGCGAACACTACTTGCCTTCCAAGATCCTCGCCATAAATGTTCTACAATTTTTAACAAAGCTATAAATACAACATATCAACCATGTAAAAGTTGTAAAACATTATCACGACTGTGATAATATATATTTTTATACATATCCTTTATAACATTTCTTTACAATTCGCAAAAATCGTCTCTCTATGCTCGGAGTATATAACGAGAAACATGTTGAATTTTGCAAACGAAGATACAATCTACTTCTCAAGCACATTTATGGTAAAGATTTGTAGACGATTCGATTAAAAAATAATTGGGAAAGTTTTCCTGATTTCACATGATTTTTAAGATTGAAGTTTAAGATAATTTTTATTTCTTTTTCTTATGCTTTTTTTATGTTCTTTCTTTTCTTTAATCACTATGGTTTTGATGAGCGTCGATTAATTCTACTTTCCTATATGAATAAACATGATAATATTTATGCGCAATTTGATTTTATTCGAAGTCTCTTAAATGTTTTCTATTGTAATTAGCAGACATTACGATGGTCCAGTTAAAATGTTGTACAACGAAAATAAAATATACCGTTGTGAGTATAATTTTTGGACGCTTCGATTGCCCGTGTTTCGATCCTTCTTTTTGTATAAATTCAGATAATATTCTTTGTATTAACCCTTATAACTGGAATATTAAATAAATAACGCGACAACAAAGTGAAAATGAAATTATATCGTTATTTACTAGTACATACTCGTAAGTTATTCAAGAGATATATGTCCAGGAAAAGAGGCCATATGAGATTGATGGCTAATTCGCGTGAAAAGCTAAAAATTTACACAGAGCCATCGTTACCAATCCTGAACAATGTTGACATTTTATTGTTTTTATCAAATAACTGAAATAAATAGAATTGTATAATAAATATATGCTTATAAAATATATTATACCGATTCATGTTTCAACTGAAAATTAAACAATATGAAAACCATTGATAATTTATAACACTTTGCTTTTCATATTATCGTAAAAAAATTTCATACAAATTTCATATGTTTTAATTTCCTTCTTGTATAGTTTACGTTATAGTAAAAAGAGAAGGAAAAGCTTAATAAAAAATATACATATAAAATTATATTTGTATGTTTGTCAGATTTCTCAAGTTATTTAAATTTGACTCGATGGGTCAATTTGGAAATTATTGCAATGTTAAATTAGAACCTACTCAGTACTTATCTAGTACGGGTTCTCATTATGATCCAAAAACGTACCTCGAGTTTCATCCCTTAAAATTCATCACTTATGGAACGATTTTCAAGTATGACTTTTTCGGTTTAAACTTAACACGATTCTTTCACGCCGTTCTCCCGAGATTATCAGTTAGTTAATTTATAATAAATGTTCCCAGAGTATTCTCATAGAATCAAAAAATCGTGTGTTCCAACATTGATTATTAATCATCGTTCACAAAGAGATTCTATTGGAAAACGAAATCGTTAATGTTTATATACTCTTTACGCGCGTATTCACATTATTGATTGTCTCTACTTGTGGTCGGCAATATAATAATCGAGTGATTTTTAAAATTCATAAACTCTTAAAACGTTCTCTTGAAACGATCGATTGAACCGACTCGATTTTAGGATTAATGACATAAAAGTTTCAAGATCCTAAAAAACGTTTCTCGTTGAATTTTCATCAATGCAAAAAAAATAATCTGGGTAGTATGAGAGTATTATTATCATAATATTTTCTTATTTATATTGCATAAATAAAAAATTAGGTTGCATCTTCAAAACTTTCGCAGTAACGTCACTTTCGAACAATATTTGTATCCTCTTAAACAATAATTTCTTCGTAAAGTATTCTTCATAAAATATTCCACCCATAAAATACAAGAATTGCACGCATACCTCCCTATTTCTGATTACTTTTTTAATTGCAATATTTAACAATTCTTTTGCAGCATAACGCGTCTTTTTCAAATATTTTTCATTGTCATATGAAAGCATGAAGATTGTTGCATACAGAGATATTGCTATTTAAGAATTGCTTTCAAGATTTAACTTCGCACTCCTTTCGTAAAATTTTCTCAATTCTTCCCCTTAATCTTGTCTCTGTGAATTATTATTTACACATGTTTATTTATGAATTATTAACTTGCTTTATTCTTATTTGTATACTTATCCAACGAGAAACGTTTCATTGTCAGGGACGAAAGAGACTAACGTCGAGCGACTTTGCATTACGAAATTGAAAAATTCGTGCTGTACCTTCGGAGCGTACCTACATGTATATATATATTGCCATTATAATATAGTTTAATAGTTCTATGATATCGCCTACGTTATTTATAACGCTATCTTACACCTAATTCTATCGTTGATATTATTAATTAGTTGCGTTATAGTGGAGTTAGTCAAGTGAGAGGCACCATAGAATCTTTATATCGTACGATCTTAATACGTTGGAGCGCGTTTTACAGAGTATTTTTTCGTTTTCATCGAAATGTAGCGACGATTTCGAAGCTACTTACAAACCGAAAAATCTACCACAATGACAAGAAATCGAATTATGATCATAAAAATAAGCGTTACATAACTTGATAATTATTAATAGTACATTTACGATCGATTGACTAGAATATGTTCGCCTTAATTGGACAACTTATATATTATAATTAGATGGTCAACTATAAAAGAACGAAAACTCTTTAACACCATATATTTTACAATTTTCTTCGTTATCCTATTAATTTTATCATCTGAAATAATATTTTTATATCTACAATTTTTTATATATCCAATTGCATTCGAGAAATTACCTTCTTTGAAAATTTTTTAATGATACTAAAAAGATACTCGATTCAAAAATACTCCTAAAAAGCTGCTTCGTTTAAGTTTCTCTATTCTTGCTATATATTCATATGATATTCATATATATGTATTTATATATATATACAGAATTGCGTTACGTTAGACTCTAATAATAACATAGTGAAGACGATAGATATATTCAGTGCAATATTTCGCCCGATTATGTACGTAATCCTAGTTATCAAGAAACTGGTCCTTCCCGCACAGAGATCGATTAAACTGAAAAATTTTCGTGCATTTCCAAAGCACACGTGCGTCTCAAAGAAACGATCCGCAGAAGATGCCGATTTGTTTTACCATTCGAATGTATAACGATATCCTCTCTTTCTTATTGGTTTAATTAAATTCAAACCAAAATGATCGAGTATGAAGGAATTGATTTATCACAGATTCATTTACTGTATCTTTGATCATGGATACATTGCTTGAAATCTCGAACTCAAAGATTTTGATGAAGATTTCTTCTTTTTTAATTATAGGATATAAATTATTATTTTGTTCGAATTAATATTTTAATCACCTTTAAGCGAAACGAGGTCACTTTATTTTGTTAGCCGAACTTTTGATTTAAATTACACTTATCAAATATTTAAAAACTTATCAAATATCAAATAAAAAAAATAATTATTATTATTACAATTAATTGGTAAATTGCAATAGAAATAGAAGAAAAGGAGCAACGAAGATAAGTACTATACAAAAAAAAAGAGATGTTCTATAATTATTTCATCTTTTTGAAACTTATTTGAGTTCTAATTATTGTTTAAATGTTGAGTCCAGGATTTTTATAACCATAAATAAAATTTAACCTCTAAGTTCCTTTACACTCGAATGGTCATTGAAAAATGAATAATAGACAGAAAAATGCTTCTTGTTGTACGACATACGTACGTACGCACACGTCTAGAATTGCTTAGAAATTAGACGTGAATTTATATATAATATTTTACGGTGTCAGTAACATTATAATTCGTTATATGCCATATTTGATAGCCTACGTAGAAAATATAAATGTATTTATACATGCAGAATATAATTCGAATTTCTTTTTCTCTTTCTCTTTTTATTTTTATTTCTGCAATATTTCCATTATCACTATTCTTTCGTCTCCTGCGTTCGAATGCACAATTCTTCATGCATTCACGAGCAACATCGATATAAGATATTCGTGGCGTGATATAAATATCTGAGATTATACAAATATGTTAGAAAATGTATTGAATAAAATTTTTTAGATATTTGGACGTTCTTAATCAGAGATTTATAAGGCAATAATTCTCTAGTGTCTCTAACAGAGACAAAAAGATTTAATGAAAGTTTAAGAAAATTAAATATCCATCAGTTTATATTGCTCTCTTATATATTTTCTGTCATGTTTCAGAACAGTTTTCGTATATAAGATGGTACCGAGAAAACTTACTTCATTCTATTACAGTTTGAGTCTGTGAAAACTAAATATTTATCAGTAAATCACGACTATGAATGTTGGAAAGCAATTCGAAATAAATATTTTAAATGATTAAACCATTAAATTTTACGACAGATTTTACGACAATTCATGAGGACAGATAATGTTTTTCGTAATTTCTTGCATCGTTTTTACCTTAAGACATATTCGCACAAAACTTGCGGAGTGAATTAAAAGCCACGAACACCCTATATAGCTACCAATTCTACATTTGCATCAAAGATCATTTAGGAGAAGATATATATACATGTATAACATTTTCACGTAGTCCGGCAAAGTTTGCGTTAGAAATTGAGAAAAAATAAAGAGAAAGAAAGAGATAGCGAGAGGGAGGGAGAAAAATGTTCGTTTCGAGCAAAACTATGTATAGAACTCGACATCGCGTTTTTGTACAATGCGTATTCCCGCTTATCGTCCACGCGTACACGCGGCTATACCTCGATTTCGTTCTAACTAGTCTAGCAACAAGTTTTGTAAAGTCCGTGATTAATTTTAAGGCTTAATAATTGATCATTATTACCAGCAGAGACTAGAAGTTGTATCTGTATGTGTATATATATACACACAAGCACACATGCACGCGCGCAAACATACAATGTATATAATAAGTATATTATTCTATATATATATAATATATGTATATAAGCCTATTTATAGAGATATATCTTGTCTAGGAAGTTTCTCTTTATTTGCTTATTGTTCCTCTCTATTATTCCTAGTTGGCCCAAGTGATGTTCCCAATACGTTTGTGTACGTTTCTCCGGCGTATCGTCCCACGTAGCTCTTTTGAAGAAGCTTCTTCTATCTTCGGTTTTCTTATTTTAACACTTCCTCTACTCCAATTACCAACTTTCTTATCACGATTCTTTATAAAACACATATTTCGATAAATTCTTCAATGTTCACCTGCAGATCCGATTAATCCGACTCGTTCGGAATTTCGATCTCTTGGTTACATCGTGCGACGCGAAGAAACGGCGATCAGTCGAAGATCGACGTAGTGAATCGATTAAATCTCCATTAACACCAACGAAGAATCTTCTGTACCTTTTTTCTATTTTTATCTTTTTTTATCTTTATTTTACTTAATTTTTCGTTTATTTTCTCATGTCCAACGTTTCTAATGCTTCTATCAGCTTGACAACTATTCCTCGTTCGTGTGAAGAGAATTATCGTTTCTGTGCGTTTAGCGTGATCGTTTCGCGAAGGCTATTCTCCGAGGATCATTGATCCTGCATAGCGGAAGTATCCAAGTGACAACGTTTCCATCTTCAGTGAGCTTTCGTTCCCGTCGACTCATACCAATTTTAAATCCCTTTAAATGTGAACCGATTTCTTCCGGGAGAAGCGCGTCCTCTGGGCTGGGGAAAGCAAGTTCCTTGAATCTTTGGTGTTCTTTTTCTCTTTTGTTTATCGATGAGGTGCGAACAAGTTTAAAGGAATCCGTATCTTCCATTCTTTATTCCCTTCTTTTCCGAGTTTTTAACGTTCTTTCTTCTTCCCTCTTTCTTCTTATTCTAAACGAGTTTGTATGATCTTCTGATTTTGTGAATGCTTTGCTTTGATTCACCTCTATTCGTTTAGTTACAGTCCATGTCACGAGTCATTGAAAATTAAAGCAATTTTTAGAGTTTGAAGTAATGGAGTTATCAAAACTTCACTGATTCGATTGTAACTTCTTTTTTGTGTATCATCTATATTCTTTTCGATCTTTATTTCATAAACGTACTTTGTTTTCGGATTTATTCGAAAAATAAAACAAATTGTAGTTTCATTCTATTAATCATTGCATCTTATTTCTCTTCTTTCTTTTTGGATAGATATTCTTATCAATTTTATCTTCAAAATAATTTTAACTGATCACAATTCTGACGTTCACGTTATATTTATTTATCTTGATGTTTTCACAATTCATATCAATTATATTCCAATAACAAGCAACAGATTATTCATTTACTCTTACTCAGTCAACATACACCACTTCTAAAATAAATCCAAATCTCTTTTTACAACTACCAATTGAATGTTTAATGACAAATTCATTCCTTCTTTAATTCACTGTATCTTCCTGAATCGCGTCTTAATTAGCCAATCGATCAATTAATCTATCTTTCGTTTTTCATTTATTTCACAGCTTTCATTTCTATCAGCGGTTCTTTGCTGAAATTACTTTAAACCTTCGCTACCTTGAATGCATCCACCATTTCCTTTCACCCACGCCATTCATCGCTTTTTCCCATACTTTTTTTCAAATTCTTTACGATTCATCATTTCTTTCAATGCTCTTCCAAATCCTTCGCGATTCATCGCTTCTTCCAATATCCACCCAAATTCGTCACTCCTTCCGGTGGTCTTCGAAATCCTTGATGCGATTTATCACTTATTTCGATACTTCTCCATTCCTCCGCGATTCATCACATATATCGATATCTTTTCGATTCTTCGCGATTCGTCACTTCTTCTTATATCCTTTCATCAATGTCGACAACAGTAAGAAAAGACGGGAAAAGAAAGAAGAAAAAGAAAACAAATGGGAGAATAATCCGATAAAACTGTGCGCGCCTGCAGTTTCCTTTGAACGTTATCTCCACCTCGGTTCGTGACGCGAGAAGTCTCACGAATCAGTAAATATGTGCCATGCTCGAGGGATATCGGAGACATCGATTCAGCCGCTTTTGCTGAGCATGTTCGAGGCGACACTGGTTATGGTAACACGGGGCAAAGTCCACGGGATTGCTGGTGATCGCGAAACAGATGGCACGAGCTCGCCGGGGGCTTTCTGTTACACGTCGTCCTCTATACTCCTTAGAGGTATTTGTTGCTTTTGTGCCACTGCGTTCAGCACGTAGACCAGCTGGTCCAATTTCTTGTCTATCACGGACAACTGCGGACAGAAATGGTTTCCATATAAGAATCAATCTTCTCACTGCGGCGCTTTGGATAGAAAAATCTCTGCCTTTCGACCTGAGATAGTTTTCTTTGGACTTTCTATTTTCTTCCTTCTTTTCCTTTTTTTTCTTTTTGTTTAATTTCATTTCAGAGATCAAGGAGAGAAGATTAATATATCGAGTTTATCGAGACGAAGAATAGGTAAGAAAACAGTTTGTGTGCTTACATTCGTTTTCACTTATAAAGGGATGTTTTATATTTTTATATTCTTTGCTTTATATTTTGTTTCCCCTTATTTTTAAATCATAGAACGAGGTAGAAATTTTGAGAAGGAATCGGTCGATGATTTTAGATTCGGTTAAATACCATTTATTACGGAAATGTTATGACGGATTTAATCAAAGGAGACGATTAATAACATGATTCTTAGATTTCGTAGAAAAATACAAGGAGAAGATGGTTCAATCCAAAAGTTGTAACGAAAATCGTTATTAATTTTAAAGCTTCCCTTGAACAATCTTTAAAAGAGGAAGGGAAAAGAACAATGAAAATTTCAACTTCAATTTAATGATACTCGAATTATATCTTTCTCGAATTCGTCAACTTTGAAACCCCTGTTATCGCATTATGTTATTACGATGTAACTATCCGTGTTAATTCGGTCGAACTGAACTCGAGTGCCTCAGCAGGATGCTGCGCAGGCACCCAACAAATTGAAAATTATATCTCTCGTTACATCTGTTCACCTGCAATCCTACAGTAAAAGGAGATATACTGTGAAAGACTAACAAACTTACTTCCTTCTCAAAAAAGATAAGGGGAAATCAGTATTAAGGACGTAATGGAGTCGGAAAAAGGGTCACGACTGAACTCACCTGCTGTTCGACCCTGTATAAACGTGCACCTATAGTCATCGGTTTCACGTTGCCTGCTCGGTCGATTCCTGCTAGGTAGCTGCCTGGTTTGCCCAGGGTCTGGTCCAACCTCCTCTGCAATTCCTGTGAAAACGCGCAGGTTAAACGCTTAACGGTGTAATGTGGTATAAAATTAGGAACAAGCGAGTTGTTTCTTTCGAATTTTATAACATAAATATTGTTTAACGTGAAGATATCAGACTTAATACAAGAGACGTATGTAATTAAATTAATTAAAGGGACGTAAGAGTCGTTAATAAACTTGCGAATTTCCATATACTTATGGGGATTTTGAAAATACAGAAATGTACAGAATGCATATAAGATATAATACTCTGAAACTAAAACACTCGTTATAATATTTAATAGATAATACTTTCTGCTTAAGTTCTATCTCTTTAATAACGTTTATAAAAATATTCATTTGTATAAATATCCACAGTCTAGTTATTGACATGTTTTCAGAGTTATACGTGATACTTTGTTTTAATTACTAAATATCACTTAAAATAATTTAGTTATTCATTCTAAATGCGATACTCTGCGCAATCTCAAGTAAGAGGAATTTAAAAGAAATAATGCGGCCTCATTTTACTTATATCTAATCTGTAATATAACTTACTTATAATATAACTATGACGGTTATAGTCGTTTTTCTTTCTGATCAATAAAAGTTTACTTGTTGAAAACGATATTATTTCGTATTTATAATTCTTGTATTCATAAGTCTCATAATTCTCTTTCTATTATCAGAGTATGTAATTAATTCACGTTTTCTTATTCGTGGGTCGAATTTTCCCTCAAACTTAATATACAATTATACGCACGCAGAGACCGTGCTCGCTCAGAGACCGACATTTTGCCAGGCATCGTGCTCAAGTACATGGTATTATGTATACATATACACGCACGCACAGCATATATACATACATACATACATACATACATACATACATACATACATACATACATACATACATACATACATACATACATACATACATACATACATACATACATACATACATACATACATACATACATACATACATACATACATACATACATACATACATACATACATACATACATACATACATACATACATACATACATACATACATACATACATACATACATACATACATACATACATACATACATACATACATACATACATACATACATACATACATACATACATACATACATACATACATACATACATACATACATACATACATACATACATACATACATACATACATACATACATACATACATACATACATACATACATACATACATACATACATACATACATACATACATACATACATACATACATACATACATACATACATACATACATACATACATACATACATACATACATACATACATACATACATACATACATACATACATACATACATACATACATACATACATACATACATACATACATACATACATACATACATACATACATACATACATACATACATACATACATACATACATACATACATACATACATACATACATACATACATACATACATACATACATACATACATACATACATACATACATACATACATACATACATACATACATACATACATACATACATACATACATACATACATACATACATACATACATACATACATACATACATACATACATACATACATACATACATACATACATACATACATACATACATACATACATACATACATACATACATACATACATACATACATACATACATACATACATACATACATACATACATACATACATACATACATACATACATACATACATACATACATACATACATACATACATACATACATACATACATACATACATACATACATACATACATACATACATACATACATACATACATACATACATACATACATACATACATACATACATACATACATACATACATACATACATACATACATACATACATACATACATACATACATACATACATACATACATACATACATACATACATACATACATACATACATACATACATACATACATACATACATACATACATACATACATACATACATACATACATACATACATACATACATACATACATACATACATACATACATACATACATACATACATACATACATACATACATACATACATACATACATACATACATACATACATACATACATACATACATACATACATACATACATACATACATACATACATACATACATACATACATACATTCATACATACATACATACATACATACATACATACATACATACATACATACATACATACATACATACATACATACATACATACATACATACATACATACATACATACATACATACATACATACATACATACATACATACATACATACATACATACATACATACATACATACATACATACATACATACATACATACATACATACATACATACATACATACATACATACATACATACATACATACATACATACATACATACATACATACATACATACATACATACATACATACATACATACATACATACATACATACATACATACATACATACATACATACATACATACATACATACATACATACATACATACATACATACATACATACATACATACATACATACATACATACATACATACATACATACATACATACATACATACATACATACATACATACATACATACATACATACATACATACATACATACATACATACATACATATATACACATCAAACGTATAATTGGATTTTCGAATGTGAATATTGCATTATCCGTTCATTATCCTGGATCGAAAAACAACATTCGATGTTCATACGCATTATCGAGCGAACGAAATTGATTGTGTTGTAGAAATGTTTAATTAGCCTTATTAATTAATCGTATTTCACGAGTAGCGAACAACGGCAAATACCGCCGACTTGCTTGGTGCTGGTGATAAATTAATGTTGGCACAGAGATTGGGAGAAATTACGAAGTAATACTTTCTTCAGGCCAATAAATATATTATATAATATATACATATTACTGAAGATTACGGGGCCGTCGAGTGAAAAAATAATACAAATGAAGCGTATACTGTTTGCAGTTACTAATACAAAAAAAAACCGGTATCTATTAAACAAGCAATTTGTTGCAAATTCGCACTCACTTGCACAGTTTAATGCGTTTTGTTTAAAGGCAAAAAATATATCATTAGCTTCTTTAAGGAGAATATTATATGTTACTGCCTTTTCACATAATATCAAGATTTAAAATGTTTATAATTATTCAAAGGTACAAAACTCTCGTTTTACACTTTCGTAAAGTTATTACGTTTCTTTGATTGTTGGCCAGTTTTGTATTGGACTGTGCTAGATTTGTATTAAATTATTTTCATCGATATCAGTAGATATTTATTACCAATAACGTCAATCATTTATAATTTAAGTATCAATAATTAATGAATCAAGGAATGTTGGTTATCTTCTATTTTCATTATCAGGAATACTGCAGGTATATTATATGCAAATTGCACAAAGTCAGAAATTCATAAAGAATAATTACGAGAATTTAAGCCGAACTAATATCAATCCAACTTAATAATGTAATATATTAAGGTTCACCGTATCTCGGCACGCTATCGAAGATCTCAAAAATTGCAAAAACAATGAAATATTATCTGTTTATTATAACGATATAACAAATCGATGTTCATACAACTACCATAATGTTGAGAATTATGTATGAGAATAAGGAAACGCCATCTTAGCGTGATACCGTGAAGGCTTAAGAATACTATCGATTTTCCGAATATATAACAAAGCCTGGTTCTCGCTCGAACAAAGGATGCCTCGTTCGCGTAAGCTGGATCAATATGATCGATGATTCGCTTTGAATAATCACAGTGTTCCACATCATTTCCGGGTGAGTTTGTTATTCAGCATTTTCGACTCGTTTCAACACTAGGAAAATCAGGACAAATTGTAGATATCCTTTTTCGTAGATAACAAGCGTGGGATCTACGGTAATGAATTTCGTTGGCTTCGTTAAATTTTCTGTATTAATTAATCACGAGGAAATAAATAGTTTTTGCGTGACGAATGGCTTAATAATGAAATTTTCAAATATATGAGAACATATTGATTTATTCGAAAAGTTTGTAACGATGTTTGAGAAGAAATTTAACGTAATGTATTTTTATAGAATACTTAGAGACAATCCACATTTATCGAATAACGTATGCATCATTTTTTACACCGATTTATACCAATTTATACCGATTTCGGAACAGAAGGAAGGTATCTCAATTCCACATATATTTGTTCTTTTATGTATGTTCGTCTATTTCTGCAAAACAGCTTGACCAACTGCAATCATTCTTTTTGCATTTTATAGGGCATATCTCCAGGTTATTTTTTGTCAACTAGTTTTTCTTTTGCAAAAATCCAATTTTTACGTATGTTCATCGATTATGCAGTATTAGATTGAGCTATCGGGATGAAACCTTTTGTATTTTCTTGAATAGTCCACCGATCGGCTCCGTTTCTCCAATTTGTTCATTATTAACTATCGTTATTGTAAAAAATTCGTTTATTAATTTCATTTTCTTGCGTTCAGCGATTGCTTTGCCATTGTTTGACAGATGTCGAAATGATTATACTGTAGCGACCTAGACGAGCGCTTTGAAATTCTCAAGATAGGCTTTAACTCGCGTTTCCGTCGCAGGAAACGTTGTTCTACGGATTCGTTTTCGGTTATAAGTCTATCTTCATTGCACAATGATTTGGGACACACTATTGAGTTATAGAAATATCCTTCTCTATCGCTGTTCATATTAATAATATCAGTGGCGCAGTACAGCTGATTTATTCTTTATTCGCATACAGCCAATACAATTTTTTATTCATTAATAGGAATTAAAAATTGAAATAAATAATAAATAAATAGAAATAAATGACCGCCTAATTAATGATAGTGAAAACCATTTTACGTTGGCCCTGTAATATCGATCGTTTCCATAAAAAAATATAGAATAAAGGATTTTTCTGAATTGAATGAATAGAAATGAAAATAGGCCATATATTAGATGTATTTTTAATTTTGCGTCACTTTCAAGAAGATTGCGATATATTTAATACACAAGTTATGTTTAGTAAATAAATGAATAATTTTAATCTCTGCTCCATATGTGTCTAAATAGAATACAAATTTTTTACGCATTTCGAAGTCGCTAATATATTGTTAACAAAAAATCTTTTATTTGTAGTAAACTTCCGTAGAGTAGTTTCACAAATCCTTTCCGAAAAGCTTCTCGAAATTTCCTGGCAATGAAATCCTCTGAATATTTCATGCAAGCCTCTAGAATAGTCTAAAATATTAAAGTCCTTGCTGTCGCAAAACTTGTAAAGAGCAGAATAAATGATAGTGGAAGTGTATTATATTTGGAATGGATTAAATATTAATCGATATCTCAAATAAATTTAATACATTAGTATCATATAATTAATTGATAAAGTATTATATAAATAACTTAATCAAATAGAACTTGATGCAATGTCATTTTTTTTTTTTTTTTTTTTTATTAATAAGAACATTTGCCGAATCCTTCAAAGCGGAATTTTAGAAGATACTTGCCATGCAACATTTCAAGAAACTTAGAACGCATCCAAGTCTTAACCATGATTCGTACAATAGTTCAATTAATTTTATAGCATCCTAATAGCAACCATCTTCTCCATGATGCAACCATCATGATATATCGATATAATATATCAACGTTATACTGGCCCAATAATCGAAAAAAATATTCGCAAGCATAACGAAATAAAGTCATATTAAAGAGAAACGGTTTTTACTTTCTATTAATGAAGGGTTATCCCTTAAAACATGGCAAAGTTCAAGCACACGAGTATGCTTGATACAATTCCAATTGGTTACGCTATTATGTCGACAGCCGATCACCTAACCTAGACCTGTCGTTCCTTCTATTGACAACTCTGTTGTCCCGTGATCTGACATTGGCTTTATTCGCCCGCAGCGATTGGCAGAGACGTAATAATTGTCGACAACGCGAAATCTGCATTTCTCCGATGAGAAATGATACGCGACGTAACAGCTGCCATTGTCTCTCAGCCACAGCTCACAGCACGTTCTATCGCGAAATGCTAAACGTTACTCGCCTCGATGACCGATTTCTTTTTTTCTATTCTCTTTGCTATTTTTCCTTTTCCGTTATTTTTTTTTCTTTTTTTATTTTTGCATTTAACGGAGAATCGGCGAGTATTCGCGCAGATGGCGATAAAGAGAATTTTCAATAAGCGTCGATACGATCCGATATTATTAACGAGTCCATTTTTGTTACTTTTTCAATCTCTTTCTTTTTTTGCTCATTAATTAGTTTACTAGAGAAATGTAATATATTTCATTTTTCGAAATATTTGTGTTTTTGATAATTAACGAATATAAATTTGATTATGTGTGAAATTGATGTACGATCAACGAAGAAAAAAATTATATTCGTATCTTCATCAGTGTTTTTCTTCAGTTAAAAATCGAAAATGATGCAACTTCTGATGTGTTGATTTTCGAATGTCATTATTTCTACTATTTTGTTTTTTTAATAAGATTTTGTTGTTTGATTTGACAAGTTATACATATGTGATTTTTTAAATATTAAGAATGACGCTTTAAGGCCACAAAATAGTGGGAGAAATTGATATCTAAAATAGAAATAATTTAATTGGAAACTAATATGTTAGGAAAAAATGTTTTTCGAATAAAAAATATTGATGCGTGACATTATGTGATCTTTTCGTTTCTCTTTTTCTATTCATAACTCTTGTGCTTTTATTTGTTCGTATAATGACGGAACTTTCCTGCTGTTCGCAAATATAAAAGTTTCCTTCGGCCTCTTAGCAATTTTTTCGAAAATTACCTACGAAGATTTATATTTGAACACGAAAGATATTTTCGTCCATCTTTTATATCTTTCCTGCTTTACTCAAATATTTGACCTGCGTGTGTACACAGGTAAACATTAATATTCGCATTAGCGATAGAACTTGCGAGCTTCGCGAGTCTCTTAAAGGATTCAGCTTTCGCCTTAATCAAAATTCCTTCTTGAAATCTTTCTTTTCTTTGCAATAGGGTTCGTAAAACGAAAAGATGAAAGTCTAAGGCACTATTTCTTGTTCAGAATGCCAAAAGGAAGAATGTTTCGCGAAAATTTCAGCTAGGAAGTTACATGATTTTTTACTTTCCTGTTTTCTAGTGTACGGTTTTTGGACCTCGCAATGGTAACTTGACATTTCATAAATTCAAGGAAGGAAGTTAGCATGACAAATGTGCAACTTGCGAATTGAGTTCTCTGATAATGTTCCAGAACTATAGTTCAAGTAGAACAATATGATTTGAAACTACAATGTGGACAATTTGTCCAAAGGCAATTGTTTCACCTAAAAACCTTAATTTGTTAACAATGTTGCTGCAGTGGTAACTTTTTAATTTAATTATAGAACATAGTTGCAACTAAAGGTATATGTAATTTGAAAGTTGCACAATCTATATATTTACATATATCTAAAGTTTATTTTCTTTGATTATCCCTGTACTATCATATTGTATCGTAGTAATTATTAATTTCTATATTTCAAACTATTTCTGTCTATCAATAACTAACTCGTATATAGTAGTTTCATAATAATACGAAAAAAGTAGGAACAAAAACTTACCTTAATCCGAACCATCATGTTCAAGTGACCTTGACTATACTGTTCGATCACATCGCGTACATCGTACGGTTTCCGTGCTTGCTGAAACTTCCTCCTGGCCACGAAGTACTTAATCTTCCTGATCGCCCTTATGGCGTTTCGATGTGCTTCCGTGAGCCTGAAAATTATAATGATTCTATTTTCGGTCAATTAATCACACTGGTAACAAACAAATTTTCCAATATACATATACGTCATTACATAATGATTCACCGTTCGCATCACAATTAATATTTCTTCGCTTCCATTTACACGAATCTGTCTTATACATAAGATTATGTTTACTTTATGAATCGTTTACTATTTCGTATCGAAATAAAATTTGTTCCTCTGTTCGAATTATTATTTACAAAAACTGAAAGTCTAAGAAAATCGAGCTAGATTCGATTCAAAAACGGAAAAAATAGGAGGGAAAATATAAGAACGGTCCAAAAGAATTTGATTGAAAGTGATAAAAGGAAGAGAAACTTGACACAAGTAGAGAATTTATTTTATTATCCAACACCGACTATAGATCGTCAACACTCGTATAACTTTGCTTATCGAAAATATTTTCCGTTGTCAGCTCACAATTCTACTGACTGTTTTAAATGATACGCGTGCTATCTATCTCACAAGGACATTCTCGAGAAAAGTGGCTGTCCTTCGGTTGTTTACTATTCAATGCTGTCTTACCGCGAGTAAAGACGTATTCTCATTGAGAGACGTACATAAATGGAACAGGGAGGATTTTACATGCATATGTATTCCTCTAAGAAAAGACTCGTGTTATTTCAACAATCTCGTCAGTGGCACACTTTTGACGTTTATTAGTGTCGCAATTGATGATGCGAGTTTATGCGAAACGATGCGATGTTCGCTGATTGTTCCCTGTTCTGTGTCATGGAATTTTACGAGTAATTTGCGCTCTTATTGCTTCTTATTCTTATAACGCTAAATTACTCGAGTCAATTAATTTATTTCTACAAATTATGTGGACACAGAAATTTAGTTTAGTTAGCTATTGACTGAAATACGTATTATGATGTATTATTTTTAAATCTTGAATTATTTTAAATTTATAGCAGAACAAGGTAATATTTAAAGAAATGCTGAACCGTTCGGGAAACTGCAAAATTGAATAATTACAATTTTTATCATTTTTGAACGTGTACATGTTTTCCTAGAAACTGAAACTGAAACGAAAATGAAACATTAATACAATAAATTCTTTGTTTTGTGACTTTACGTTTTCAGTATTAAACGTAGTAATGAGAAATTATTCAAATGAGCTTGAAATTGTACCAAAGATTGACCAGCTTTCTTATCGTGATATTATACAGTAAAGACTCTCATTACTCGCGATTTTTCATTTGCCAAAGTTTGCATTGGAAAGATTATATAGATTTTATAGATTTGATTTTATAGATAAATTACAGAAAAATTACAGTAACATTACCAGATGAAAATAATATACAAGATTCGGTTATTCAATTCAAATACTAAACACCCTTTCTCTAAACAATCTGCATAAATGGAGAGTATTTTTCAGCACTTTATCTATCTATCTATCTATAAATCTACCGGAAGATGTTTGTTTGCTCATCGGCAAAATTTCGTCATTCGACTTATCTATTCTCAATTCGCGAGTCGAAAATTCCTAATTCACAGGAAAAATTGGAGTGGCCCGACAAAACGGTTGGCCAGCCGCCGACCGCTTATTTTCACAAACGATTTCACGTTTCAGCGATGAAACGCGGGAAACTCGAGCTCCGAAAAGCTAGAAAAGCAAAAAATAAAATAGAGAAAAAAGGAAACAGAGCGAGAGAGAGAGAGAGAGAGAGAGAGAGAGATGCGACTCGCGAATCAAACGTTAGGGATGTGCGTCGCGGGGCAGCGAGAAGATCGGGAGAAAAAGAAAAATTCTGAACGCGACTTGTCTTTGTGTCGGAGGTTCGAGTGCCAGGCTTGCAAAGAATGTAGGCCGTCCATGAAGCGAAGTAATGCACCAGTGAAAAAAGCACTTACGTTCCGTGCTTTTTGAAGTGGGCGAGGGAAAGAGAGAAAGAAACAGACGAGTAGAGAAGAGGAGCTTTTCACGAGAGCCGCCGCAAGGTAACGCTCCATTCCGCTTTCGAGAACGGAGACTTCCTCGAAATGTCAATGCCACGTGCTCGGAATTTGCTTTCCTAACATATTACCAACTTTGCTGTTGGTTTACTCGCGGCGATAATTTCTGATAATAACACTTTGAGGAAAATTTTGAAAAAATTCTTCCTCGACGAGACCAGAAGAGGATAATTGTTGGTAGTAGCTTTTCGAGGAAAATGTCGGCAAGATGCATGAAAAATATTAGAAATTAGAACAAGAGACAGTTCATGAAAGCTCAATATCTAAATCAGAGGCACGAAAAGAATTTGTATGATCTATTTGTATGAACGACAGACTATAGAAATAGTGACAAACAAGATATTAAGCAAGTCTTTGATATTCTTTTCGTGACCACAACGTTAAAAAATAAGATTCAATGACATAAATTGATTGAGAGATACTGCGGATGAAATATTTCGTTAGCACAATTATCCTTAATGAATCGGCGCAAGAATCTTTAAAGGGATAATTTTTAAAAATTTGTTTTAAATAAGTAGCATATTAATATTAGGTTGTCGAAAAAGTTTCTTTCGTTTTGTAAAAGAATAATAGATGCTCACACTTTTTGTTTTATTTCGTTCCAATAGAATTAAATGGATTATATCTAATTCGATAAAATAATAAAACAAAAAGCGTTGTGCATCCGATATTTCCTTACAAAACGAAAGAAAATTTTGCGACAACCTAATACAAAGTTCTAGATTGAGATACTAGAAAGAAATACGTGTATGGTACAAGCGCTCTTTACCCCCACAAAACGAGTCGTTGTTACACTCAATAATTGCTGCTTGCATTCGACAGTGATTCTCGAGCACATTTAAATTTCTGTTCGTCGCACGTTTTACCTACTTGCTTTGCAGCGATTCTCGAGATCGATCGAATAGCAGAAAGACCATGAATCGCGGCACGTTTAACATTAACGAGATCCGAATCGTTGAATCGGATGCATACTGTACGGTGCCGTTTCGAGCTGTTTCCAGCATGTATTACAGAAACCAAACGTGCTGGACGAAAATTCTCCGGTTAATATCGATTCCGCATGCAAAATGAAAGTAATTTGCATGAAGATGTAGGCTTCCTCTATTCTCGCCTATGCCTTGATTTTGCTTGCTGTTATCAGACCCGACGTGCAAACGAAAAATAATCGAACGATACTATCGTTGCCAGTTTTTCCAAGGCAGTTCCATTTAGACATCGACAAAAATATCACTGTTTTTTTTTTTTTTTTTTTTAATAATTGTGAATATTTTGGAGATTAATGAAATTTCTACTAGATAATTTTAGAGTGAGAAAAGTTTCTTGACGATTTCATTTCGACATGATGACACGTGCTTTTTGTATTTAAGTATCTGGATCGTCTAATAATTAATTTTAATGACATTTGGATGAAAATTTGTTAAGAAATGTTTGTTTTATTGTTTTATATTTCTAAACATGTATTATTAAAATTCAAATTTTGTTTCCTTTTTTTACATATGTGCTATGTACTTTGTCGACTCTAAATTATATCGAATCGAGCGACAGTTAATGAAAAGACCTTTTTATTCATCCTAGAAATTATTCATAGATTTCTATAATACTAGGTACCATTTGATAAACTCTAAATTATGTCAACAATTATTCATTGTCTCGTTTAAGTCTCTACGAAATACAGGCACAAATTTGTTCAATATCAAATTACTGTTTCGCGCATTAGCATATATGTACTTACAAATTTTTTTCATTCTTCAAAAAGTACTTCGTAAACGTTAAAGCAACGCTACATATAATCACAAATCAAAAGAGTTACCTATATCTCGATTTATCCAATCAACTCTGCAAATCCGATTTAACCAACCGACTCAATCAAAGGAAGGTAACTTACAAAAGACATTTCCATAACACAAAATCACAACGTTGTTGTAGTTTGCCTCCATCTCTCGGTTAAAATACTTTTCCTCGTATCTTTATACGAAAATCCAGCAAGATGACAGAAAGAAAATCGTACTTACGTGGTGACTCTCTGCGGTTCCTCGATATCAATGTCGATTTCATCGCTGGTAGCCTCCGTGACGGAGCTCGTCTGCGAGGTGAAGAGGCTTCCCCTGCCAACCGGAAATACGCTACTCACACTACCAAACTCAAGAACTAGTTCGTTCGACGTTCAAAACCGCTCCAGAGAAAGTGCCCTTCAGCCGGTTGACGTTTCCTGTCACGCCAACTTTCCCGAACCAGCCATTATTTCCCCGCGAAATTTCCAAAGATTTTCTCCGTTCCCGACTCTTACGCACACTTCACATGCTCCATTTTATCCGCGTTTGATGCTCGAGCAAATGAAATTTTTTCGCACCAGTTATCTATTGTCTAAAGTCGGCGGATCAATACAAGAAAAAGAAAAAAAAATGTACGTACAACTAGAAGACTAGAAAGTAGCGGAGGGTTCATAAGGAGAATTTATTTAGAAGATTTTGGTTCAAATATATTTTAAATGCATGTATAAATTTTTAAATATTAAATCGTAGGAATTGTTATATCAGTCGGCTTCTAAGCTTCTCTCTGGAGCGAATTTCAAAATTAAGTAACTAGACTACTGCTTAGATTACTCTTTTCATTTTCACATCAACGTTTTATGTTTCGTTCCGCAAAAAGAAAATATTATGAGATTTCGTATGAACATAGTAAGGGGATAATATCATTATTCCTCGTTACAATGCAACAATATCATAGTTAGCAAAGAAAACCCACCATAATCTGAAGCTCAATTAAATAAGGATGATATCTCGAAGTAAAGTCGCTCGATTAATTTTACAAAGATAACTGGAATATTAAAATAAGGAGGATTGTATAATCAAACGTTCTTGATGGTAGGAATAAATATTTCTATTAAAGTCGCATTTATATTAGGCAATTTTTGCCCGACTCGTTAAAATGATAAAGCTATAAAAGAAAAATTCATTATCTATAGTTTGTATCTTGTCGATTCACTGGTCATTTTAAAATTGGATATTCCAGAGGCTTATTTAAAAATTCAATAAGTTCGCGGGACCTCATTTCCAAGCGCAGACTATAGAACTCAATTTGCAAGTTTATTTGAGAACTGAATAATATTGAAAGTTATGGAACCGTGGCTCGAAGTTTTGAATCAAACGCCCGCATCGACGGTCTGTGTCATAAAACGTTGAATAAAATGTGATTTTTGTTTAATTTTCTCGTATACTACGAAAGCTATTTATGTCTAATCTGTAGATCGATTGGAGTCTGTGTACGATATTCCAAATTATTTAATCCGAAATTAAAAGTGGCCAGTAAAAGTATTTCACTATGAAAAAAAGAAAATGACTTCATTAAAAGATTTATTACTCAAACTGAAATTTGAATAACCGCGATAACCCGAAGATTATTTATCAAATATTGATTGGTGCAAGCCTACAAATTCCTTTTATATTATGCCATTTTGTCCTATTTTATTCTACTTAGTATGTATTTATATATATATCCACTTAGAACCATGATGCAAAAAATTAGTCTAAGTAAAATATTGTTAGTTAGGTAATAAAAATGTATTCAAAGTCGAATAATGTATAAAAATAAAGAAGTATAAAGAATAAAGAAAAAATAATTAATTAATATTGTCAGACCATTAAGCAACAATAAGCAATCTAAATTCGTAGTTTGTAAATTTCTTTAAATCTTCGTCGAATAAAGCATTTTAGTGAAACCTAAAATTGCTTATTAATTTAATAATATCATTAGATCGATATAAATTCTATTCTAATAGAAAGATGCAAATTGAAAATTAAAGTTTCTACAGAAATGAATCGGATAGAAGTCACATCTGTTTATTCGAACGTTAACTCATATTATTGGAAAGTGAAATTGTTAATGAAACAGTGAGTTAGTGAATTCCTATTTTCAGGGATCATTTTATTCGATTATTTTATTCGAATTATTCAAATATACACAGTTACAGTGTAATGAATTTGAAGGAAATGAAATTTCAGTTTTAACTTTAACGAGTCGAATCGTATTTATTGATTTAAGATGAGGTTTCTCGTTGATTTTAAAATCAGTTGCAAAAATTGTGTATTTTTCACGTGTACAATCAACTGTCACTATAAAAGGAATCAATCAAAGACTGGCATTGATTTAATAAGATGAAAGGTCTAAAATTATAACATATTGGGTTATCAATGTCATGATCGTAGATTTGCTGTCTTGTTATCAAGATTTACTGATTTGGATTAACATTTATGAACAGATTTTTTTACTTTAAAATAAACTTGTCGTATGTTATGCAAATATTACTAAAAAAGAATTCCAAGCAAAATGGTTACCAACCAACTACTAAAGTATACTATCGGTTACCGATGACCAACACGGCGCTTAACATGTTAATTTTCCGCTCCTACCGGCAATGTTCGTCAGCTTTACTAAATTAACAAAAAAGAACAATCGATGCCTCGACTCACCGATTGTCGCGTCTAGCACGATTAGGTGTACCGGCCTTCGGTTCCTCCATGTAGAAGATTACGTCGCCCTCGTTCTCCATCCGTTGGTTGTCATTCTGACCCCCGGTGTCGCCAGTAGCACCGCCACTGGACACACCACCGGATATCGTAACCGGTGGTAACTGTTGCTGTTGTTGAACGTCCATCCGGTTCCTCGATTTTCGCCTCTTCAGTACGCTCGCCTTTTTTGCCACCTGGATCATCAGAGACTGAACCCCCGGTGCCCTCCCATTACAACACACGTCGAACACAACATGCACTATCCCTACTAGCGAGCGCCACAGCTCGGCCCCGAACACGGATCCATCTGAAAAGCTCCCTAGTTCGCCAACGGCGATATATCTGTGCACTGAAAATTTAAGCTCGTTCGGCTGCCGCGATATTATTCAGGATTTTCGTTAATAATGGACGGATAGTATACATATAGATAGCATCCATAGGTATTGGCAGAAATCTGCACCTGGGTTATCATCATACATTCGGAACAGATTATTAACATATTCCGTGTTACACCAATTTCACGTAGTCTGTCATCAAACAGATATTACGACTGAAGTGACTTTATGATTTTGCTAAATGGCCTAAAGATTGATGAACGGAAAGTTTAATATAGGTCATCTGTGAGCCATGTACGGAATGTGTTACTATATTGGAGATATTCCAGATGCATTACTTCTTTCAGCTACGTAAGTTTGATGACTCCGAGAAAAGGGGAATTTCTTGTATTTACCCTTAATCTCTCTTAAGAGCAAACACTCTATAGGTATGATAATATAATGGTCAGATACACAAATGATTGGAATAAGATGCAGACTTTGTCAATAGCTTTGAACGAGACACATTTACTATGGAGGATGTTTTTCAGTAAAACCAGATCGTGACGAATGACTCTGTAATGTGTTAACATAGATTGAAATAATAAATTAATTACTACGTGTATAGAGATCACAGAGAACGTGTGAATCTTTTTTATAGTTCGACCAAATGCATGATCCGCTTTATAACTCATCAAGTAGTAGTGACAAAGGAATCCGAGCATACGTACATTGATTCGAATGTGGCAGTTCTCTCGCAATTTCAGTTTTCATCAGATTAATCACACGGTACTATCCTGCTTCGAGATTCGTTCCTGATTATTAGCGCAAGTTTAATGGCGCCATATTGATAGCGCACAGAACTCCCGATGAGATTGCTAAATGAGATGAGATTGAAAAAATGTGGAAATATTATTCTAAAAGGACCTGATCTCCATTTGAAATCCACGCAGTATCAGCTTATTGCCAATCTTCTTTATTAGTCGCATAAAATATTTCGTAAATCAGTCATGAAATTGTTTATGTGGATAAAATGGTATTGGGAGGAAATAATGGAAAATTATTGACACTACATTCGTGAATTTGAATAAAAATGAAAAGATATTATATGTATATATAATAATAATGATAATATGAATATATGTGTGTATGAATATATGTATGCCATTTACGCGTTAGATACCTGACATTTATCAATTTTACAGAATAAATTACGAAAAAATACTGCGGAAGCACAAATATCGATCTCATTAAACTATTTCCTCGGATGAAGAAAGGCCAATTAAAAATAATAAAACTAAAAATAAATCTGGAAACGATCTATCCAAACAGAAAAAAAACTAATCTAACAGCAATCTAATTGCATCTACATTAAAATAAAAACAAGAAAGGAATAAGGGAAATAGGGTAACTTTTAAACTTTTAGAAATTAATTAACAAGAGGCTGAGAGACTCGTTTAAAATTCTTTTTCGCAACATTCGTCGCATCATATGGAACTGTAAGCGTTGTACGTTTCCACAAGGGGAGAAAAAGTTGGAAAACGAATTGTTTACCGTAGCGGGAAGAAAAAACAAGACCCACGGACGATGAAACTGTTCCTCTCCTTTTCAGACTTATCGAATTTTTTCCGTATAGGAACGAAAGTAGGTCAGCATCGGTTTTCAAATCTGCTCTCGGAGCCGGCAATATAACTACGCATTAACGTCATTTTTCCTTAGACTCTACGCGTTAAGCACTTATGGAGGGTTTTGGAAGAATATCACGGGATAAAAATTCATAAAACTTCCGTAATCGACATAACTTGTCAACTCGCGAAATCTTTATGAAGAAAGTTTTAGCATTCAGGATGAATCGATCATGAGTTTACGAAGCTCTTGACGATAATTTGATTTTCGAATAGTTTCGACAATTTGAAAACTATTAACAAAGAGGTTCAATACCTCCTACTAGCCAAAAATTTAGTATCTTTTGAATGTATCGATTCGGATGGTCCTTAGTTTGATTGAACAATTTCAAACACTTTATACTTATCGATATTGTTAATCCCGATAAATGATATTTATTATGGAAGAACCTAAGAAAAATTTCTCACGAACTTATTCTAATCTAATTTAAAAGTAATCGAAACGCTGCACTCGACAGTTTAGTTCGCATAAACCGATGTGTTGTAACTTCTCAATCAAATCAACGAATCAAACATACGTGAAAATAAAGTGATAGAAAGACGAAAGAAAAGTGAGCAAGTGAAAGAAGTCCGAAGAAACCAGGAAAAGGAAATTCATTGGGAAAAGACGTCAGATGAAAAAGGTGAGAAAGTACCGTCATGTCTCAGTGCGTTTTAGTATTCAATCCTATTTGCCAGCGTGAAAGCTGTAAATGTTTAGCATGGACAATGAAACGTTCTATCAAGATTCAGGAAATAATCGCACGAGACAGAAAGGAAAACGACAACGGAAATATTCGAGCGACGACCGTGACAGCCGACGAGCGTAAATTCTCGTTCCCCGCGAACGCGTTCGTTTCTTTGCTTTGCAAGCTGACGCGAAAATAAAATGGCGAGACGTACACTGTGCACCGAATCGGTGAAACGACTCTGCTTCAAATGCTTCGAAACGATATTATGATTGTACATCGTTTTACAAATACCACTACACGCTCAAGTTTTTTTTTATATTTCCAACTACATATAAATTTTGATCAATAAATTAAAAATTAATGAGAAAAAAAAATAGGGAAGTTTCTACTTACGTATATTTTCTATAGAATACAAACTTCTTTTAAAGGGAAGGATACGTAAATGAAATCTTTTTCGCGTATTTTTTATCTGTTCTGCATAGGAAATAATAATAGCAATAAAAATAGTTGTTAATAGATATTAGTTTATAATATTAGTAATAATGTTATGTAATGTAATTAGATATTAGTAACAATGATAGTGAATAATAATAATATAATAAGGGTCCAAAAGTCTCCTAGAAATGTGTTTAGGTATCCACTGCTCGCATGGCTCTTATATTCTGTAATTATAGGTTTTAATAAAGATAATAGCAAGTATACATATTTAGTAACACAAGCAATTCAATTGCAGTGCGCTTGTAATATTTTATACATAGGTACTAATAATGTAATTAACTATTTACTATCCATCGCTATTAAATTATATTGTAACATGAATAAAATCAGAATATTTTTATTTTGTAATAGGTATTTTAATATCATGTAGAATTATAGAACTGAGTTATTGGAATATGAAAAATGTTCTTTTTTAAGATATTTATGTTTAAAGCAGAGTTGTTACCACCGCTGTTGTGTCGGTTCATATTGTGCGTACAGGATGTCAATAATATCAAGAATACTTGTTAAGATTAACATGTAGTGTAACATTACCTGAAACTTACGAATTTTTCATCTGTAACTGTTAAACTCAAACTTTTTTTTATATTTCAATCCGTGTAATGACTATGCAATATCTAAAGGTGGTGATATATCGATTTCTAACATCGAAATATATTTTCCTTTTCAACATTTGAAATTCATTAAAACAATAATATTGTTACGTACGCAGGTTTCTCTTAAGGACATAGATTACAATGTTCTAGAATTGTTTACGTTTATCAAAGCCCAACGTAACATACATCTAACAGAATTATAAAATACTCAGGAAACTGAGACAAGGAACCGAAAATTGATCGAAACCATTGAAACGAAATAAATAATTCATATACAAGCTTATAAGTAGCTATCAAGCGATACTGCAACTTTAACTCCATCGAACATGATTAAGTACTCTCCACTTAAGCATCGAAGCGATACAAATTACCAATAGATTACTCACATGAAGCGCGTAAATGTGAAAGACAAAAATAATATAATTGTACGCGTTTAAAGAAATTTCTCTACCCACTTTTATTTCTAACAAATCACAATCAAAAAATGTCAAGACACGATATACAAACGTTCAGACAACTTTTATGAAATATCCTCGACTTTCTCAACACCCTGTACGTGAAAGCGTCGCACATATATTTTGCACAAAGACACCGCATACACTCAATTAGAATTCATGCACAATAATGTGTGACGCGGTAGAAATACATTGCATAGCGTAGATCATTATTATTTTTCACAATCCAAGTGGTAAAACGAAGCTTAATATAAGTGCAATATACGATAAAAACACAACAATATAGATACATACATAGAAAAAAGAGCAAGTAAGTATTATACGTCGATTAAACGAGCCTTTCCGCGAATTATCGCGAATATTCCGCCCCTCTCCGCGTTATACAGGGTGTATTATACTACGTATAGAATTGCCAATGATCGCGTCTTGCTTTTGTAAATACTGTTTTTAAACAAAATCACCAGCGTGTCTATTCTACGAACATGTATTTTACAACAGTCACGTGTTTTAATCACTTGCAATCATTTTACAGCAACATACTTCATTAATAATGCAAATTGCTTCGAAGCTTAAATTGCTAAAAAGCGTATAGAGTAAATTTTGTTGATTTATTATATCCTCGACGATCGAGTTATTTCACATAACTAAATCATATCTGGACAAATATGTCGCGAAAATTGAGAAAAAAAGTAGTCGATATCGATCTCAAATTCCGTGTTAGTTTGTGTGTGTGTGTGTGTGTGTGTGTGGTCATTGGAAGCTGAAAGTGATCATCGACTAAAATATATCACTTAAATTTTAATATTTGAAACATTCAACAGACTCGCGTGTGGCCAGTGATCCCAAAAACGCGATAGGTTCCCGTTACGTGACAAGGAAAAGTGAATAATAAATTGGTAAATAAATAAACATGCAAAAGAGTAAAAATTGAAATAAATCTAAATAGCCTTTACATACCATCTTCTTTACACAAATCAACTGAAATATATTAGGTACATTTTATATATATCGTATCAGAGAAAGGAGAGATGTTTTTTGTATGTAGATGATATAAACTTTAATGGAATTAATAGAAACGCGACAGGTGAGCGTATGAGAGAAGAAAGGACGGAACAGAAAGAGCGAACATAATGGGATATATTGTAATACGCGCGAATTTTTGGCAGCAGATGCGATAGATATTGATGTTTCCGGCGTAGAATTTCTTTTTTTTCCATGAAATTCTTGTGTGCCGAATTTATTTGAAAATTTCGTATATTTCAAACTGTAGAGCTTTGCTTGAAATATTCACAAAATTGCTCATATTAATTTATAATTCATAAACCTTTGTTTGGCACGATTCATTTATTTATTCATACAGATTTTCTTTATGTTTATTAATATATTACATTTGAAAATAATGTTCTCCCCTAGTATACTCGTTATTCTCTGTAGAATTAATTTATCATTTTTTATATTTCTATTGTCTATAGACATTGTGTTCGATGGCAGCTGAGCAAGAAGAAACAAAGAGGAAAAATAATAATTTGCATCAGCCACAAAATATTAACAAATACAATTTTCCAAGCGAAATAATTAAATTACTGCCAAGAATATTACGTTTAAAAAAGTTGCATTAAAAACAGCATGGTTAGGAACAAATTTTTTAAATATAATATATTTCTCGAACTGATACGTACCCGAATATGATACAAACTTAAATTAAGTCGTATCGGTTATTTGATACCAAAAAGAATTAAATTAAAAATTTTTTTTCATTTTTAAGCAGTACCTAGATGCGAGAAGCGATTTGCATAACACTTGATTAATCAGAGTTTTGAAAGCAAGGTTTATGAAAAAATGTTAAATATTATCGAGAAATGAAAAGCCTTTATTCAGTTGATGACTCAAGTTTTTTTGAGCTTCCTTTTGATAAAATGTTGCATGATTCATTACAAAGAAAAAATACATAAACAAATACAATTAAGCATTCACTTAAAATTAAATTACACATGATCGATGCCAAAAATAATAATCGCCCTTCTAATGTAATCGAATGAGAGATGTTTGTTTATGATATAATAGATAAAAATGTAAATTACTCTTATTCTATTCAAAAATACAATAAAATTTTTATTAACTTTCCTTGTAATGCAAATTTGTACGCTTGTATCTACTTAAATATCTGAAATATATAAAAATAATTTTTTTGACTCTTAAGAAACAACTTTTAAATTTTGAGAAAAAGGAAACACTAATCCTTCTCAGACAAATGAACATCAAACTATTTTCGATTATATTTAAATAACTGCAAATAAAATTCTTCCAATTTAATTGAAATTCTTTAACACATTCATATAACGTTTATCAGTGAATAAAATAAATTTCTGTTATTAATCCATGAAACTAAATATGTACATTAATCAATGAACCATTCAAAAAGTTCTTTCCAGGTAAAAGGGATCTTTTTCGCAATTTCTCTTTTGTTATAGGCAAAAGACCATCCCTAATTCGATCACACGGCAAATTACAGCGCGTTTCGGAAATTCGTGAACAAACGAAACGGAAGTTAACGCTTCGTTAAGAGGCAAACGATCCCTACGAAAGAAATCGATGTAATTCGTTTCCTCAACGATGAAATAATGAACGCAACAGAGGAGGGTTCGGATAAACAATAGAGAAGCGAGATTTTTCTCGTGCCACGACAGAAAACTGAGAAAATATAATAATACAGAAGCTTCCAAGCGTAATTTAAAACTGCATCAACACACGAATAATCACGAGCAACACTCAGTTATTATTATATTTCGAATATATTGAACGGCACATTAAAAACACAGAGCAGAATTCGCATTCTCTGCTTGCATACATCCACTGCCAAATTATTTGCATGACCCTGTGGGATAATCGAAGTCCTGCGATCGATACTAATTTCACGGAACTTCGTGTATCTCCGTATTAATTAACGTTTTTTTTCGTTCTCTTTCTCTTTTTTTTCCTTCCATTTTTTATCTCTTCAAGTGAAATGGAAGTCGCAAATTTTCTCAATTTTAACCGTAATTAACGAATCAACATGCCAATAAGTACCTTCAATCCAAACAATTCATTATCGATATCAAACTCGAACGAGAACTCTGATATAAGCAGGTTGTTTTTGAAATGACGTCGGAAAATCACAGATTTACATTTGAAAAATTAAGACTGCGGAAAATCATTACCTTACTTTACGCGCTTCGTTATTTACTTTTAGTTATTACTTTTGAGATTGGAATTTTGGTACGTGTTAGTAATATTCATCTTCACTGTTGTGTTACGCATAATGAAATTATGCACGATAGAATTTTTCGAAATAGCTGCATCGTTTATTAAATTTTGAGGAATTTTGAAAGGATAACATTTGGAAAGATTTTTATGCCAAAAAATTAAATCTCGTCTTGTATTTCATAAAATAACAGCATGAAGTGTTGTATAGATTATTATAAAAACGTATTAGAAATTATAGGAAATTTGTTTTATACAAAAAATTATACAAATACTTTATACATAAATTACAAACTATATTTGGATTGCTTTGACGATAATACGTCTGTAAATTTTCTAATGTCATTTTAAAAACGTTTTATGTTGTATACCGACTCGAAAAATCTCGGTAATATTTAATTAATACAATCCCATATAAAATAGAATAAGAAAACAGTTTGAAATAGTTGAACGTACTTGCGTAAACAAATTACCAACTAATATTGTTTCTTTAAGGAAAATATCATAGACTGATGACGTTACCTTGTAACGAAAATAAAAGCGAATAATCTCTTTCGTAACTGAATTCTCTGAAATTTGGTGTATTATAATTTACCGAGATCAAACGAGGCAACGCCGTCTCACATACGGCAGGAAGATCAAACGAAATTTCAATTGTGAGAAAGGGACGTTCAGAACATAAATAAAGGAAACTAGCTCGATGTTTTTCCTATTGTTGCAACAGATAAGCGTGTATGTTACTGTAAAATTATGAATTTCTGTAATTTTTCTCATTCTCAAAATAGTCAGACATCGTTGTTTCATATTTAATTTTCAATTATTGTAATCTTTGCTCGAATCAGTGATGTAAAAAGTCAAATTAAATTACTTTCAAATTTTTCTATTTGATAATTATTCGTTTGAAAAATATCTTCATTTGATTTACATGTGTGAGAAGTACAGTGCAGCGATTAGATGATAATTACGAACAAAATTTTCAAAAGAATGCACATTGAAATAACTAGAACGATCTTTCATCTATAAACATATATCAGAAATAAATATGTACCAAACATACAACTATACTTAAAAGAATATGTTATTCTGTACAATAATCTACAAACTTCCCAAAATATATACAGCATTTAAATGCCACACAAAGTTCAGATTCATATCGAAAATATGGAATTTAATTCTTAATTTCTCGACAAATATTTCCTTCTACACACAAACATTTCTATACACAGACTTTTACATAAAATTCATCAATAAACAAATTTATTACGAAACTTCTACCAAACTGTCAAACTTTCACTACTGACTCTCACTTACAACAATTTCTAACGCTGATAACATTCAAACTTTCAAACTTTCAAACATCGACACATTATAACTACCATTACATCTACCATTTTACAGTAACATCCACCGTAATCTGTTCAACGAAAATAAACATCAACCAAGTCTCCAATCGTGATATTCTGAATCCGGTCCGTCATTGAAAACAAGAATGACTGAAATGATCCCGGCCTAAAGAACGGCAAAGAACGAATATCGCAATCGTCAGCGTCCAATTAGACGATTCGTAAGCAACTAGAAACAGCAACAATCAACGGCTACAGTAGCTACTGCCACTGAACTCGGGCCAAAAAATCGCGAAATCTTACCTTTCCCAAAGGTGTGGACGGTTGTCCGGCTGGTGTTGGATCTTTGATGTAGATGTTCCACGTGGCCACGCTGTTGATGGCTTTGTCGGCAGCGTAGCACCTCCACAGACACTGTATTAACATCGCAGCGGCTGGTATCTGTCTGTTGAAGTGTTTTTGTCGTTGTTTTTGCTGGACTTTTAGTGCAAAACCAGAGCCTAATATTCCCTGAAACGCGTATTTACCAAATCGCTTAATTCCACGAAACAAGAAACAGAAGCAGTTGATGAAATTATATAAGTTAAGCATCGATCGAGTGCTTTGACAGTAAAATTTAAAAACTTTCAAAAAGTTGAGTTAGCCACTTTTGCCTGTGAACAGCTCGTTTGTGTTTTATCTTTTAACACGTTGACTGCGTGGCCCTCCATTGTGAGTGAAATTAGTCTTAAAACTATTTATATAAGTAACTTAATAATCTTAAACTTGTCAATTCGTTTTCGACAATATTTGAAGATGATTAGCTACTGACGCCAACGTAGCGTCATCCGCTTTCGGAAGCAACTAGGTCATGACGCTACAGTTGCGTCATCTGCAGTCCACGTGTTAATGCGAATGTCAACAATCCAACTATCGGTACAATTGTTATAACAGTTATAAAGGGTAGTTTGTTTTACTATCATTGGAAAATACGTATAATGCTTGTTTTCGAAAATAAGAAATTGTTCCTTTCAGAATATTCTTTTTAACGTTAGAAATATCGACGATTAAAATATAAAATTTACGCAAGAAGTCAAAATGGAAAATATATGGAAGAATGTATAACGCTATACGTATTATACTTACGGCTGGAAGTGCGAAAAAGGATATGGCGAATACGCTGAAACACGAGGCGACTATTTTTCCCATCCACGTTTGTGGGACAGTATCACCGTAACCAATCGTGGTCACGGTAATCTGAAAAAGAAATAAAATCATTTCACGTTAGAAGAGTTCAAGCATTCTGAAAATACGAAGAAAGAGAATCTGTACTTTTATTTAAAAAAGTTACTTAAATAATTTTCATCGTAACTTCTAACATCATAAAAACGTGGTAATGATTACTTCTGTCTTTATGATAACCATTTTATCAACATCACACTTCCTCGCAAACAAATAAAAGAAATATATTTTCTCTTAACACTATATATTGTATAAAATTGTATAAAACAGTTGACTAAGGAAGAAGAAATAATGTCAAGAAAATTAACAAAACACTGTACAGCTTGCACGACTGAAGCAACAATTTTGCTAAATTTAAGAAAAGAACCAACAACCGGCATTCGAAGAAAATAATGTCAAAAATAAAATTCGAAAATAAATGTATAATAAAGAAAAAAGAAAAAGAGGAAGCGCACAAGAGATCAAACCGCAGAAAGTACATGTACACCTGTAAAACCAATATACTCATTACGAATTTGAAATTCGCAGCACGATGACCTCAAAGCAACTCCCGATCAAACTGGAAGGAACATAGAAATTGTAATTTCCGATTTCACCGTAAATTTGATATTATGCGTTATTGCGCCACTGCCATTAGCCAACAGGTAATTTATTAAAGCCTGTTCCGGTTGAGCGCAGCGTGGTAATTAACACCAAATTGAAAAACAACCTAATTAAAATTTCAATTCCGCGCCGCGTCCCTTTCAGTCGCGGCGAAACGATTCCAGGAGAATTTCCCGTCTCCTGGAAAATCGGACAGCGGTTGAACAGCGGCAATCCGCGAGGCGACGTTAATCAAGCCCACATTTAAATTCTCGGCCTCGGTTTCATCGATCCTCGGCTCGTTGCTGCCCGTTCGACAACAGCTATAAATACAGACATATTTTCCGAATGATTAGCGGCAGTCGCTTAACAAACTGTTTTAATTCGTACTATCGCGGGGAGACGCGGTCGTTAGAATACGCGTCAACGGGAGTCGTAAATTCCCGTTACGATTAGAATAATCGACACCACGAATAGTTCGATCCCCGTATTTCGGTTAGGATAATCGGGGTGGTTAATGCGGTATAACACTGGGAGTCAGAGTTATAATAATGTATATTTCCAACACTTTATACAATCACACAAAGTAGTAACGCCGTTGATTAAGATACAGATAACGAGAGAAGGGTTAGTCTTGGATGAGAGAAGGAGAGCTTTAGGCGCTCTAGGCCCTTGAGAGTTATAGGAACTGTCGGAGTTCTGGATAAGTGAGAACCTTAGAAGACTCTAGGCCGTGTAGGCACCTTGATGAATGATGAAGGAACTCAGAAAGATACAGGAACGGTGAGAGTTGTAGGAAGTGCAGGAACTCTAGGCACCGTGAGAGACGATCAAACTCTGAAGCTTATTCTAATGTGAATACGGAGGAAAGCTTGGTATGGGTGTGCCCTTTGAACGAAGAACGCGGATTCGTTCTTTACATTTTTAGTTAGTAAAGTGAGGGAAATAATCCGCGATGTCGATTGGTTGGGACCAATGTTAGGAAGGAAGAGAGGAGGAAGAAACCTCCTACCAACTTGGGTCCTAGGAGACATTGTTTACAGGGAAACTCAGATATTTCGTTAGGTATATCTCCGCTTTCTTCGTAATTCTTAAGAGCACATAATAAACCCAAGGACCCTTCTAAAAAACCAGCTGAAAACACTTCTGGAATTAGAAAGTCCTTTCTGGCAAACAGATTGACGTAAAACATGTGTGCGAACAATGCAGTTAGAATTTCGACTTTATGGTGGGTCCTTAGGCCTGTGGAGGGTTCGAAGGACGGCACGTAGACCGTTGGCTGTCACGCCGCGCGGGATGGAATGCAGATGTGTTGCGCGGCGTAACATCCTCCCCCCGTTGAGAGGGCACCGATCAAAAATCTGTCGAGATAAAATGGATTAAATCTTCCATCCGCCTCCTTGTTGATTGTTGTTGCCCTGTGAACTGTGGCCGTCCAGAGGATGTAGTGGTCGTCAGGAGGAATTTGATGATGCGGCCGAAAGGCCGGTGCGCTGAGGATATTTGTCTGTCCTGGAGTCTGCTTCGCCGCTGCGTCGAAGGACCGTTGACTGCCTTGTAGTCTGGACCGCCGTGGTTCTTGGCATTGCCAAGAAAGTTGCCGCTGAAGTCTACGGACCAAGAAATGTCGTGAAGAGCTCGGCTCGTGAAGTATCGTGGAACACCTCAGCCCTGGAGGTGTCGTTATACATCTCGCCGATTTCCCAAAGGTAGATAATATCTGTATGGAGATGCGTTTTTCGTCCGCCTTCTTCGATGTTCGTAGTTGTCCTGACGAGGCCGTCGTCGCCAGGGTGAACTCAATGATACGACCGAAAGGCCGTTGCGTAGAGGACACCCGTCTGTCCTGGTGTCTGGTTCGCCATTGCGTTAAGGGGCCGTTGAAGTTCACGATCCAGGATGTATCGTGAAACAGTTCGGCCCATGCAGTATCGTGGAACACCTCGGCCCATGAGGTGTCCTTGAATAGTTTGCCCCAGGAGGTGTCGTTGAATGAAACTCCGGTGATGCATGGTATAGGTTCAAACACGTCGCAGAGTTGTGTGTTTGATTGGAGGACTGAGCTCCCCCCGATGATCTGCCCCAATTGTGCTATCTTGTCCCACATGTCGTGGATTGTATCATGGTAAGACCGGGAGCAGGGTTCGCCTTTCTTGTATGGTATCTCTGCAACATCAGACTCGTGAAAGTATTGCATGTCATTTGGACATCCTCGTTGCTGTTTCGGCTGAGGAAGCGTGGAGGAGGTCATGGTTGATTGAGGGACGAGGCTCCCCCCGTTGACCCATCCAGATCGCGCCTTCTCGCTGATGGCTGGTAGTTGTACCGGCGTGGTCCAACAATCCGCAAGAGACAGAATCAGAGATTTGTCCCACGTAGTGCTCTGTGGGCTTAGTGGACAAGTGTTGAAATCAGCTGGCGCGTTCTGAAAACTGCTGACAATTAAATGATTAGTCATAGTGGTAATAACGTGGAGATTATCCCGATTTGGGTTACTCGCAGGCGTGGCTCCTCGCCGTCGTGGCGATAGAGAATTCTTCACGTTAGGTCGCGGAGACGGACTCTCCGATATGATGTCCATGTCAGGTGTAACATGTAAGGTGGTGTTCCCCGGCGGAGTATCACTGTTTTTGTCCGGGGCGTGATTCAGTTCCTTCTGGTCTTGCAGATCTGGAACATTCGGCTGATTCGAGACATTTTGTGTAGTTGAAGCAGATGGTTGCGATGCTGACGCTGTGAGCGTGGTTGTCCGATCTCGGGTAGTTGACACGTTGCGAGTGTCATGCGGTGAGCTCCGTGTGATATGCGACGGAATCGCCGTTTGAGTGGATGCGATGGTTTCCGTTGGTGGAATGCGACCGTTGTCGTCTTGGATGAGAGTCGGTCCCTTCCGGTCCAGAGGGTCTCGAGCGATTGATTGATTCAAGACGTTGTGTAACGTCGAGTCAGATGATTGCGATGCTGACGCTGCGAACGTGGTTGTCAGATCGCGGGTAGTTGATATGGTGCGAATGTCACGCGGTGAGCTCCGCGTGGTATGCGACGGGATCGGCGCTGGAGTTGAGGCAGTGCCTTCCGTCGGAGGAGTACGACCGTTGTCGTCTTGGAAGAGAATCAGCTCCTTTTGGTCCAGAGGATCTTGAGTGATTGATTGATTCAAGACGTTGTGTGACGTCGAATCAGATGATTGCGATGCTGACGCTGCGAACGTGGTCGTCAGATCGCAGACAGTTGACATGTTGTGAATATCACGCGGTGAGCTCCGCGTGGTATGCGACGGGATCGCCATTTGAGCTGGTGCAATGATTTCCGTCGGCGAAATACGACCGTTGTCGTCTTGGACGAGATTCAGCTTTGTCCGATCCAGAGAATCTCGAGTGATGGACTGATTCAAGACGTTTTGTGACGTTGAATCAGATGGTTGCGATGCTGACGATGGGAATGTGGTTGTCGTCAGATCGCGTGTGGGTGACACGTTATGAGTGTCACGCGCTGAGCTCCGCGTGGTGTGCGACGGGATCGCCATTCGAGTTACTGCGATGGTTTCCGTCGGCGGAGGTTGATCCTTGTTGTCCTGGATGGGATTCACTTCCTTCCGGTCCAGTGGATCGTGAGAGGTTGGCTGATTCAAGGCATTTCGCGGCAATTTGACACCAGTGGCTGATCCATTGTGTGCCGGTCTCGATGACCGGGGTTGTCGTGCTGTACGTTGGTTACGTCTTAGCCGATCGCATCTATCGTTATACTGTTCTCTGATCTCGAGACCGCGCGTTTGTTCTTCCGGGAGTTTAAGCGACGCGGACTCGCGGCCGACGGTTGATTCGCCGCTTGCCGATTGTGACGGCGTACTTCGTCGTGTCTTGATTAATTGTTTGACTACTCGGAGATGCAGTCTTTCGTATTCTTCCTCTAGCTCACTGCCGCGCGCGATCTCTCCCTCGTCCAAAGTTACGATCTGGTATTGTAATGCACGGAATTCCTTCTCGTAGGCTTCTAGACGATCTTTAATATGAAGCAAGTCGATCTCTTTCGGACAGCCTGATTGTTCAATGTCGTCGAGTTTTTTTTTCGAGGCGTGTAAACTGGGCGATATAGTAGCTCTGGCGTTGACGCAAGGCGGCAAGTTCGTTTTCGGTTGCCATTATGCTTTATGTAATTGATAAGGAAATCGTTTGAACTTACTTCTGTTGGCGATTGTCCACTTTGTGGCAGGAGGCTGTGTGGTTGCGTTTCAACCACCGAATTATACCTCTTCAAAGGTGACGACCCTTTACGTTACTGACCTCGCTGGGGTGGTAACGCTTCCGCTGCTGGTTGTGTTGGATTCACGTGGCACTGTATGAGAGTGGGTGTCACTGGCGTGCACTTTTCACTTGACACAGAATCCGGCTCGAAGGACCATGTTTTAATTCGTACTATCGCGGGGAGACGCGGTCGTTAGAATACGCGTCAACGGGAGTCGTAAATTCCCGTTACGATTAGAATAATCGACACCACGAATAGTTCGATCCCCGTATTTCGGTTAGGATAATCGGGGTGGTTAATGCGGTATAACACTGGGAGTCAGAGTTATAATAATGTATATTTCCAACACTTTATACAATCACACAAAGTAGTAACGCCGTTGATTAAGATACAGATAACGAGAGAAGGGTTAGTCTTGGATGAGAGAAGGAGAGCTTTAGGCGCTCTAGGCCCTTGAGAGTTATAGGAACTGTCGGAGTTCTGGATAAGTGAGAACCTTAGAAGACTCTAGGCCGTGTAGGCACCTTGATGAATGATGAAGGAACTCAGAAAGATACAGGAACGGTGAGAGTTGTAGGAAGTGCAGGAACTCTAGGCACCGTGAGAGACGATCAAACTCTGAAGCTTATTCTAATGTGAATACGGAGGAAAGCTTGGTATGGGTGTGCCCTTTGAACGAAGAACGCGGATTCGTTCTTTACATTTTTAGTTAGTAAAGTGAGGGAAATAATCCGCGATGTCGATTGGTTGGGACCAATGTTAGGAAGGAAGAGAGGAGGAAGAAACCTCCTACCAACTTGGGTCCTAGGAGACATTGTTTACAGGGAAACTCAGATATTTCGTTAGGTATATCTCCGCTTTCTTCGTAATTCTTAAGAGCACATAATAAACCCAAGGACCCTTCTAAAAAACCAGCTGAAAACACTTCTGGAATTAGAAAGTCCTTTCTGGCAAACAGATTGACGTAAAACATGTGTGCGAACAATGCAGTTAGAATTTCGACTTTATGGTGGGTCCTTAGGCCTGTGGAGGGTTCGAAGGACGGCACGTAGACCGTTGGCTGTCACGCCGCGCGGGATGGAATGCAGATGTGTTGCGCGGCGTAACACAAACAGTCGTCCGTACGATCGAGTCAGTTCAATTGGTTTCGACGAAAATCTGGAGAAATCCGTGATTCCAATTAATTATTGGCGTTAATAGAAATCGAACGAGTGGAGCAAGAGCTGGGGGATTATTAAGTGGAGCTGTGTGAATGAGCAGGGATACATACATACACATATGTAGCTTGATCCTCTGATAGACGTTACGAAATTCAGACGATTCGTTGTCAATTTTGCACTGACTTTTCACAGATGTAGTGTATTAAAGTATTTTCATACTTTTTCTAGATATCTGGTTTCGTTACTTCGAATCTGCTTGATATTATACAACCTACATATTTATTCGCAATGATCGTTATAAAAATTTTTTAATTACAGAGTTTATCGAATAACGTCGAGATTATATAATAAGAGTGATCGCAAATGATGATTTGCAATGGTTTAAATTTTTCTTTAAAATTTATTTCAAGTCTTTTCCAATTTAATTTAATCTTAATTCGAAAATTTCTAATTTTGAGAAAAATATAAAAAGGTTGTCGTTGACATCTGCGTCTCCTGTTCCTTGATATTATCAGAACAAGTTTGATAATTGATTAAAAGTAAACATATAATTTTAAAGTAAAAGCATTCGTTTCATAAATTCCCAAAAGTACAACTGCTTTTAACTGTTTAATAATTAATAAGGAAATATGATAACAAGGTTTACACAGATCCTACTGCATCTGTTTCGCTGTTTATGAAATTTTTCAATCATCTACATGTAGTCGCTTTGTTGTTGTACATGTGTATACCTGAAAAAAAGACAATACACGAAGTTTCATCGTAGCTAGAGTTGTATTACATTTTCGGCATTCGTTTGTTACAAGTACTTGTCGGAAAAGCTATAAACCAACAACGAATTTGTATTTATTAATTGTTCTCAATAAAAGTAATAAGTTTTTTCCCATATTTTCTTTGTTAAAATCACTCCGATGTTGTAAAAAGAAGAAATCGATAGAAATGCGTACTCGTGGATTAAAACGAAAGCTTCCGAATATTTGTATAGCCATTTGCAAAAATATTTCCGCCGAAACCGATTCGAAATTTTGGAATCAAAGATCTGACTAAAAGACACAAGTATTTGTAGATTTTAATTCAAATATTCGAAGACCGTTTGTGAAATAAAATTTCCCAAAATCCAGCTTTTATTTCTAAATATCATTGTCTTACAACATTTGTGACTTACTTAAACTAAACGGAACTATATATACATATATCTTTATCTCTAATTATATACATCTTATCTCTATCATGCAAGATTTAGGCTTTCAACATACTCGTTATCAAATTAAAACGTGTAACGTTTTCAAATTCATGGTAATTGGCAATTGGTTCGAGATAAAATTCGTTTTATTTAATACAACGTTTCTGACATTTATACGTATGTACATATATGTATGTGTCTCCTCATTTAACCGTATTATCCGGCCAATGGAACTCGATGTTACCTATCGATTACCCTCGATTACATTAACTTGCCAGATACTTCAAATAATTGTCGTCCAATTATTTTATCAACTAATATAACGGCGAATTTTATATTCAAACTCTTTCTGTTAATGCTTTATAGACATTCCCCAATAAAATGTTAATTTAAATACGTAACTGCGTCGGAAATGATTATTCCTGCGAATTTGAAGTAATTTCGATTCGCTATTGAACTATTATTATATAAAAGAAAGTAGAAGAGTAAGGAAGATGATAAAAAATGAAAAAGTACAAGAATATTTCTCGCGTGATGCGATCTTCGATTCTTTTTTCTAGTAAAGTTCTTTTTCATCTCCCATTCGTCTTCTATTGTTTTCTCGTCCGCATAAAATTGCACGTATCCTACACCACACATACACATATCGTTCATCCTTATACATATTTGTACGTTGTGTCATTTCCTCGTGTATACTTACGTGTATATATATATATGTAAATGTGACCTCAAAAAGACGATAAAAATTGGTAGACAACATTCATACATTTTATACAATAGCATAAGAAATATAAAACTTAAGGAAATATTTTTCAGACAGACTGTGCATACGAAACGTCGAAATACATGTGTATGATATCGCTTAGAATGACAAGATAGTTTGTACCAGTGCTAATAAAGCTATGAAATTGTACAATAAACAAGCATTTAAAAATAAAAATCACATACCACGCCCCACCATAACGCATCGGCGTAGCTGGAAAAATCTGTTTTGCCATCGGGTCCAACAACATCCTTTTCGGCAAGATACACGAAGTAGCTGCTGAAAATAAGACCTAGGAACCCGATGTACAATGTCGTGATCAGCTCCTGAAAAGTATGAAATTGTAAAAAATACGATGAAGCATCGCGTCATTTTACACTGGCTAGTGGAATCGTTTCTCGATGAAATTATTTATCGAAATTATTGACCTAAATAACTGTAAACATATGTATGTATTGATTGCGTAATAAGTCCGATGAGAACATTCGATATAGATGCAAGTATCAAATAGAACGCGAGAAAACGTAAAATATTCTATATAATCAATAATTGATACTTATTGAATCTAAATTTAGACATTGATTAACGTACCTGACGATGAATAAAAACGACGGAGCCGAGAAGTCGCCACGTGCCACCTTGTCGATCGACATGAAGCATCCGCAATATTTGTAAAAATCGGATTCCTCTTATAGCGGAAGTGGCGAACACCTGACCATTGCTTCCCACCGACAACACCACCATAGACGCGACCACCACGATTAAATCTGAAGAGAGAAAGCAGAAAAAAAACAAAAAAAGGCAATTAACGATCGATATCATAGGATAGAAAATTCATATGGAGTGACAGTAAATGTTCATACTAGCGTAACGATAGTGTATCAATTTTTATATCGATAGTTGGGATACTCGCCGCATTATTACAAGCACAGTCGAGATAGACTCATTTCTTTAATGTATAAAATAGAAAAAGACATTTTAAGATAACAAAATTCGGAAGAATAGAAATAACAAAAAGAAAATCAAGATAATCAGGCGATTTGTATAAAAAATTTCAATTTTTAAATATATATACTACAACTTTAATTTATTTTAACGAAAGCAAGGGTACAACGACATCCATTCTTGAAACATCGCTCCATATGAATACTTGAAACAATTTTTCCTTGCAGAACTTTGCCATGGTATGAACTTTTCAAAATATGCAGCATCTCATCCGCGCTTACCCTGAAGCGGATAAATGATATCTCAAAATGATTTAGTTTCACAAAATACCGATTCTATCGTGTTGTGACTGAAACAGTGCCAGGTATAACCCATGACACGTGCACATCTATGGCCGATGACATTTCCTCGCCATTCCGCGACGCTACGCTGGTTATTCACTCCATGGAAATCGAGCGTGTGTAATCGGCCTTACCGATAAACACGCGATGCCTGATCCGATTAATATCCGGCACCGTGTTACAATTTACCATGCTCGTAAAGTTCGTTTGATCGCGAATCAAGTCGCGCGTCACGAAGCCGTCGCTGTTCATTCTCGAACGATCTCGATTATACTTTCGCGCGATTCAATTACGTGAACAGCACGAGAAGCATCGCCCGTAGCGAGTTTACGTCGGATAGCTCATGAATCACAATGGAATCGCGTACATGATATTAGAATAGATGTGAAACATTTCGGTATTATCGATCGGAATTTTATCAATATAAGATATTTTAGCGATAAATATCCTTAATAAGATTATTTAATATTAAGGTCGTACAGTTATAATTATAGAAGATTCAGAAAGGATAACGATATTTTGAATTGGAGAAGGAATGTAATGTACGAGGCTTAACTCGATAATTGGCACTTGATGAAGGCAACGAATTTATCTTACTTTTATGTTTGTAACATAGACTCGAAAGCGTTAACTGATCCTTTTAATACGAAGATTATAATTCGCTAAACTTTGGAAAGTTTGCATCCCGATTTTAATAGGAACGTTTCTGACAATTTCTTAGTAGTAAATTTGTTGTACTCGAATATTAACGAAAATCTGAACAAAAAAGAAACCATTCGATAAATTTTAAAAATCATTTTCCAAGTAACAAATTTGTCATGTACGAATATTAAATAATCAACATAAATGGTATTCGTTATCCTACTGCAGAAAAGTAATTTTGAAAAAAATCTCAACGAATGATGAGCCATTCGATACGTCTCAATCAGGGTATAATATCGTAATCGGTAAATCATAATCTCAGCTTTTGACGCTTAATACAAATCACTGTGTCTCATGAACCCATAGACTTCTCTGTTTGTTGGTCAACTCGGATAATCAACTTAGAGAGTCAACTTATAGAACTGAATGTAGGGTATCCTGATGATATGATGTTCGATCGAACTTGATGAGAGGATATCTCGTATAGATAACGAATGAATGACAAGTGCGGTAATGAAATCAGCAGGGACACGAGTCCGACAAACAGTTTTGTCACCGGGGGAAGTTTCAATTTCGGCCACGACAATCGATCAACGCGAATATTGGATCAGCCCTTGGGCTGCGGACTAATTAGTCTGGGACTTGACGTGCATTAGCGAAACGCACTCACCTATGATACAAATCGGTTTCCGTATGAAACGGAGCCTGCCGCAGCAACCCATGTACTTCGATCTGCATCCCGCACTCCACAACCTCACTAGGTATTCCACGCCAAAGAACACCACCAAACATATTTCCTGTAAACACGAAAGAGAGTGCATAATGCAAGGCTTTTAATTAACTTGCCAAACTTCTCAATCGAAAATGGCAGAAAATGTTTGAGATCGAATGTGCAAGTTTTAGAATAAAATAGATCGATGGATACCGAGAAAAAATACGATGTTTTTAATGTTGAAATATAAAACGTACCAGACGCATGTGGAAGATTTAAAAAATTAAATGCTTTTGGATCTTATCGCAAGCACTAGGATATTTCGTATCCGAATTAATAGGAAGACGAAAGTTAGGGAAAATAGCTCGGATACAAAAATTTTTGTATAATACAACAACAAGTATTTAATTCTGGTTTACGTACGATGCTTAAGGTTAAAGTTGATGTTTGCTTTTATATAACCATGTGCATCTAATAGAAAATGTTTGAGATTGGATATGCAAGTTTTAAAATGAAATAAATCGATGAATATCGAAAAGGAAGTATGAGCTTTTAATGTTAAAATATAGGACGTATAAGGCATGTCAGTTTCTGGATATTACATATAAAATGTAGTAATGTAAATGTGGTTAAATGCAATTAAAACTAAAAAAAAAGAAGAAACAATTTAAACATCGTTCAAATAGTTTTCTCGAACAGTAGAGCATGAAAAATATTAGATAATCACATGTTCAGCTTATATCCACATGCCGTACATTCTGACCGTTCAACCTCCATTCACCATTTTTTCCATTCCACGCAATTCAAACACCGCTTTATTCTCTACGTTACCATGAAAACTTCTTTTTTAACAGAGATTTGAATAGCCCACTAGATTCGAATGTATAACTTTGTCAAAGAATATTCTAACTGTACATTCCATATGTTTCAATCAGATTGATTGGAATTGTTTACTTGTTGTTGCCGCGTGTTTTTCGGTTCGATGTTCTTCTTCGTTATATCGCATATAATAGTTCATTTTAACACCATGTCTAACTGTATTATTATATACAATTTTTTATAGGAATTTTTAGTACAGAATCTTTAAAATGATGAAACTCAATCGTTATACGATTTTAATTTTTGAAACTTAACTGAAATTGTATCTTTATTTAACAATTTTATCTTGTATCTGATTTACATACACACGAACACGTTTCATCACACACGTTCTATTTCTGACATTTCAAACACTTTGTATTGCATTCTGTGTGATGAAATATGTCACGTATAATAAAACATGCTTTGTAATATGAGAGTACAAGTGTTGCAAAATTTACTGATTTACGCGTTCCTTCAATAATAACGTTTAAAAGTTTCAAGGGGACGTTTCATGAAAGAGATAAGTAAATTCCACACACATAATGATCTATTAATGATAAATTTTATTTATCATAAATTTCAGTTTAGCAAGTTTCATATTTATTTTATCGTTCGTATATTGCATGCAGCTTCCAAAATTGAAATTGCATATCAAGAGGATCAATTAAAAAAAATGAAATTAAAATCTCTCTTGTATTCTACAACAGAACATGCTACATTTACTCGTATTACAACAAATATTGGCAGTGCAACATTCGCGTTTCCGTTGAAACAGTGTTTGGATAAAGCTCGTCGAGGAACTTAATTTAATTTAATTAGTTTCTTCATCGCGGAAGAAATAAAATTAGAAGAATTATTATTATTAGAAAAACAAGGAGGAAAGGGAACAAAAAAAGCATCTTTGAATTAAGAAGAAAAATTTACAGAATAATACTACACAAATATTTGAATAAACACAAACATCGAACAAATTTCATTAAACGATCAATGACAAACGCATTGGAAATGCGAATAAACAAGTCAATAGGTTAAATGAGCGAGAAAAATGCGATGTAAATTGCCTTGAATAATCGATAATTGTAATAACAGGGAGCAAGGCATTTCCTTGATGACTTTCTAGGCAGCGGAATCATTAGTCTCCTGTTCTTAAAATAAATGTACAACGAGCGCGATGCTATACATATAGAGATGCTGTATCGATTGTACGACCTTTATTGCAATGACACGTCGCCCTGTAAAAATGGGGACATCGATGACAGAATCGCGATGGTCTGCTGTCCCGTGAAACTTTCACATTTTTCTTTTTTTTTTTTAAGCCCTATTTCGCACGAATACTTCGTTGATATTCTGGATGGTGTTAAAATTCAATAACAGATAATAATGGTAAGAATATTTAACTTACCTACATATTAAAAATTAGATTCGAGATTTGGATTAAATTTGGATTGGTTTGAATTTGGATGATTCATAGTGTTAATATTTCACAGATAGAATTAGCGTTGAATGACAGAAGGTAATTAAAAGGGTGAATGAACTTTTTGTCGATTGGTATATATATAATTAAATATTATTCTTGTATCGTTACATATTTATTATCATAATTATATTATTATTGTAATTATGTATATCTATATATAATTTAATTATACCTATATAGTAATTTATATATACCTAATATGGAGAAATAAGTAGCCGAGCGTATATAATATTTTCGGATACATATAAAATAAAATTGTCATTGATACTTCTTGACAAAAGGAACAGAAGATACTATACTTTGATTAATTACCTATGTTAGTTATAAAAAGGAACTGGTTATTGAGAAATGTACGAGCCCGAACTGTCCACCTGCCTTTACTTTTAGACCAAGATCTGTCTAAGAAAACCGGAAGTCAGGATGTATCATTAAGGTGAAAATGGTAACGTGTCAAGGCTCGTAATACGCACGTAAAAAGCTTTTTATGGTGTATACTCATGGTACATAAGTAAGATTTATGGCTCGTCTGACAATGGTCATGGACAGACGGACACGGAAAATTCCTTTTCGAAAAAGCAATTACGATACCCCCCGAATGCCTCAAAATCTATCATTGTCTTTACTTTTTGATGCCTTTTGAGACAGCATGACGCATTAGTATCGGAAGAGAGTGGGTGCATTTCGAAAACTTGCTGGAATTTCAATTACAGTAGAAGGCTTTGTGTCGAAATAGTATTCGCATAATTCGATCGTGTTTAATTTAGGGCGAATAAATGGAATGAAAGGTATTTCAGTAGTAGGAAATGCGAAAATCAATTTATATTTAATGCGTCGGTGCTACTAAATACTTACCGATAATATTGCCACGGTAGCGCATCGCGTTATAATTAAAGGGTTATCAAAACAAGAATAAAATAGTGAAACATTAGATTTCAAATCCAGAAAAAATATTATAGCTCGTAGTGAATCGTTCGAAAGCGTAACGTGCGTTCTCCAGCGTTGTTCGATGCGAGAATCCAAATTAAATTAAATATTTACAAGCAAAACCGACATGTATTTTTTACAGAGTTAATTTTGAAAAATTTACGGCATTATTTACTTATTATTTTCTCTGATTGTACACCAGTCATATTCCGTCAACGTTATTCTTTAATCTAACATTTGAACGCACCATCGACCTTTCCGCCTCCGACCTCAATTCCGTTAAATACCGTTCTCACTGCACTTCTATCTGAACATTTTCAAGTTTCTGTCAATTTGGCTGTGTTTATTCTCAACTGAACGAAGAAACCCTTTTAGCTTGAATGATATTTACGCTCGTTCCACAAATCGTTTCAAATAAACACGTAAGATAGAGGAATATTTTTTTAAACGTCCACTTCTGTTGATCCAATTATCCACGTCCTTTAGTGCGATAAGAAATGGAAAGAAGATGCGAGAAGTTTAATAGAAAATAGATACATGTCAATACAAATTCATTACACATATTGCAATATAAATTTCTAAGAAAACGAATTTGTGAAGAAATAATTTTTTTTTAAATATAATACCAAATTGTAATTATTTTAACTGATAATTGGAGCACATAACAAATGGCGATTACTATCGAACTTTGGCTTAAAAATTCATGTTACTCGACATCTTTGAACCATTGATTCATTAACTTCGGTATTCTGATAGTTCGAATCTACTAATGAGAACAATTCGAAGGTCTAGAACTTCGATCTTCATTATCGCGACATTCCGATATTTATCAAACAGTTTGAAGACCATTAATGGTTGAAATCCACATTGAGCACGATTAACCGTGAAACACATGCCAAACTATACAGACTTCTATAACGAAACATCGATTTACGGAAATTTAATATTAAAGCATACACATTAGAACGGGTAGTTTTATTTTAGTACCGCGTAACCTTGAAACCTGCAATTAGAAAGACATTGCAATCGCAATATAAATTTTTATCTATATTAAATTTTTTTGATTATTTTAGATTTTAAGTTTTTATGGTGATTAGATAATATAGTTATGGTACTTCGGGTTCTCATCGCGTTTTTATCAGTATATTACGCTTTGTTCCGACATTTTGCGAATATTCTAAATTCACTTCTTCAGGACAGACCTGAAAATGAAGCGCAAAGTACTAATAAAGCCACGATTGAAACCCGAAGAGTCGCGAATATGCTCTTTAATTATCATATTCGTAAAAGTATAAATTTGCAAAAATATTCGCAATGTGAATACGACAGTACACGATAACTACGTTAGAATTCACCTTTCAATATGTAGTTTCGGGTAGTCGATTCAGCAGTGAACAGAAAATAAACAAGACATGAGGGAGAAGCAGCTCGATGGCTTTGAGCTGCCACTATCTTCCACCAGGATCGTAGACAACAAGCGCTTTCAAGGAAAAGAAAAGTACGTTGTTTCCTCGAGAACAGTGTAAAAGCACTAAAAGACCGATGGAACGTTAAACGCTTCCCTGAAAGATATATGGAATAAAGAGATCGTTCTCTGTGATTTCAGAAGTGTTTGTTTACGAGAAACAGCTCAGCCCTTTGGCATTGAAAATTTCGAATGTTGACGAACTTCTAGCTGACTTTCTGCTTTCAGACCCGGTATAATTAATTAGGCCAATTTATCTTAATCAAGCTACGCTCGAATTACTTTCCAAACGAATTACTGCTTTGTTTGAGACGAAACTCGTATTGAGCTTAAGCTTCTACGATTTTGCGTAGCATTCGAAGAATTTTAATGTGCAAGTAACACCGAGAATAAGTCAATTTTTGTTCCCACGAATTCCCGGTAATTTCTTCTTTTATTTTTTTATATTTTACTTAATATATTTATAACATAAACGTCATTTAGTAATAGCGTTTTAATTCTCCAGGATGAACAATTTCAACTTTTGATTATTTCTCAACTTACAAGTCTATTTTCTAATAGAAATTTACTTACCGATCTTTATGTTACGTAGGTAGTGTTATTTTTATATTAATATAATAAATATATTAATTTTGTAGTTTCAATCTTAGGAGATTACTTTTACTTCTTAAACACTACCATTATCAATTTAAGATAATTATCAAATGATAATCACGATTGTATAGCTTTTTTTTTATTTATTTATTATTATCCATGTCTTCCGGCTTTGGAAGACTTCTAGTTAGCCATTATATTAAACGAAAGAGTAGACATAACTTGACCTTAAACCTAATTTGACTTAATTTAAAACTTATAGTCATGATTACGAGCGACAGATGTAAAAATTCTCGAAACATCTATTCAAGTGCACTATGAAGAAATTTTTATGTAATGGGAGTAAAAAATTGACGATGAATATAGAAGAAAGCTACTTACCATCCAAAAGAGGGTTTCGTTCGCGAAATTACTGTACTGGTCTATCGTCGACAAAACGCTAAATATGAGGCACACCAATACCACCATGAACCTGGAAAAAAGTAATTTCGATTAACAATTTCATTATTTTGCGCTCGTTATTTACCAATGAATTGATTAAAGGATTCCTTCCGAGTTGTCGAACCGTTTAATGCTATGAATTTTAAAATTATTTATTGATGTAACGCGGTAACTCTCTTAGATTACCATTCCAATAATAAATGTAATAAAATTTGTACGTTGAGGACTGCGATAATATTATTGAAGTATCTTTACGAATATCCTTTAGTTTGTTTGAAAGAATTGCTCGGTACAAGGTTTATACGCAAAGTTTATAAGGTCTAACAAGTCATGAGGTTTGGCGGAGTGAAGTCTAGTAGTTAGAGAGATACGGTTCCTGTTGAAATTTCCGAGAGATGTTCTACTTGCTATTCGACGTCCTCTGACATTCTGGTTACTGTTTGACTTATTACGACCATCTGATTTCTACTGCTAATTTCAACTTTAAACGGAAACTAACAGAGCTACGCTGCTAACTTTACAACTACAATCGCAAGAGCAAGATACAAACTATACGATATTTTCAGACTTCGTGTATTCGCGAATTTAGCATTGTCGAAACAGATTTTTCGTTCAACGATGAACGTAACAGTGTAATAGTACCAGCTACAATTTGCACAAATTTACAAAAGTTTTTAGATGAAATATGTAGTCCTATTTTGAATAGAATTCTACGTTCCAGATATTTATACGCTTTTAATCTCAGTGAAATTATATAATAAAACTCCAATGATTTTTCTAACGGTTAGCTTTGTACGCAAATATCTTGTTAATCTCGAAAGGGTTAAATGGGTTTATCTTGTACAATTAAACGATTGAAACAAAACCGTTCATCGTTGGCTTTCACTTTGCTATACAGACTCGAAGATGGTATCCCCTTGGGGGTAGCCATCCACATGTTATTTAGCAATTAAGCTAGAAAAATTGACCGAATGTCCAGCTGGACAAATTGTAAAATATAAATTAAATAATAAAAAAAAACTTTGCTATACTTATCACTTTCAGATACATTTCGTTCTAGAGCTCTTACTTAAAAATTTTAATTTATTTCCTGTTATACGTATATAACATTACTACATTATAATAAAAATATATTATTATATTATATAACATTGTGGCAGGAAAGCAAAGAATGAAATTTTTACTTCGGCGTCACATACTACGAAAGCATTTAAAGTTTAAGTTACTTAAGCACTGTTAGTTTAGAATTTTGTATAAAGGTCCTCATGGTTTATAACGGCTCATTTTCTGCATCGGAAAAAGTCGATCCATCTTATTACATGGATATATTGGGGAAGATGAAACAGTAGATGATACGCCCGATTTATAATTGCGTCCTGCATTTTATCACGAATCATTGTCATTGAAAATTCATGAGACGCCAAACGCGTTACTTACGTCGCCGCATACATTATCAGTCAATAACAGCCGGGTCATGGAAGAAAGGACTTATTTATAAGCGAACCAATTCATATGCATGCATTACGTATCGATTCTAACCGTTTTATCATCGAGACATTTAGACAGCCGCCGAACTGGGACGTCCGCTATACCTTTATCCAAGTTTTGCAATTCATACGGTCTTCCGGCGAAAAGACACTTATAACGATATGCTATTTTTAGCAAAAACCTAGTTACTATTATATTATAATCCATCGTTGAAAACAGTTCTCTAAAGTAGCAAGCTGCGCGTACCAATCAGTCACGAGAGTCTCTGCACATTCTTAAAAGGTTCGTTTGATTAGAATAAACCACACTTTATACAATATCATATTTATTTCTTAACATGTGGTGAATAAATATTTCTTGGAATAAACATATTTATTTAAGCCGATTATCAGGCAATTACAATGAAATAAATAATCTTTGTTCGTTAAGAATTTCAAATAATAAGGCAGTCGGGATTAAGTTGGGATTAAGTAAGCAGAACTTCTCAAACTTGCTACATATATTAAATAAGTTCGATAAATTCGAAATTTGTTAGTCTAATAGGTCAAGTGGGTGCAATAAACTAAGATCGCTTAACTTATTAAACCTATAGTGGCAATTATTCAATAAATGAAACATAAATTCGAAACATAAATTTATTTCTAATAAATGAAACATATTCACAGAGCGATATCCAATCTATGGATCTAACGTTATTAAATAAATGGAAAAATAATAGGAGGTACTATTGAGATGAATATTAAACTTGTTGGTTTGTTTAATAAAGAGACGAGTGATAAAATTGTAATAGTCAATTATATTAAAATCACTGCAGGTACGAGTACAGAATTAGTGTATTTTCTTTTTATCTGGTAGACTTTTTGCAATCAATTCCCATTGAGAATTATAAATTATTTTACCATGGTACTGTAACTTGGATAATAAGAGTTTATGTATCAGTATGTTTGATTCTGGTTGTCTCTAATGCTTAAATCTAAAGGGTAATGTCTTTTTAGTCTGCGGATCTGATCCGTCGTGTCAAATAATTGGGTAACTAATGGGTTTTGGTGATTGTTAACTCTTATATTATATCTGTTATTGAATTTGGATATTTCTTCTTTAACTGTGAGTATCTTAAGGTCGCGATGTATTGTTTCATCGGTAACATACCAAGGTGCATCCATTAAGGATCTTAGAGATTTTGATTGGAATCGTTAGAAAATCTCTATGTTCGAATTACTCGCTGTTCCCCATAATTGGATCCCATAGGTCCAAACAGGTTTTAATATGACTTTATTAGTGTTTGCTGATCGTAATCGTCGCTCGCTCTATACTATTATTCAACTCTCTATTTGCTATTCGACTAACTATTCGACTATAAGACTATCCTAGAGAGCACGTTCGTTTATTTTTATCGACAGATGTTATTATAAAAAATTTAATTGTAACTCCAGTTGACGATTACAAATAACGCAATAATATTTTGTCCGGAGTTCGTTTACTTTAAGACCTAGCAAACCAAAATTACGTTTCTATTCCAAGGCACAAAATTATGAGTCTCTCCTGATTCAAATGTTCCGTTGACTCATGTGCCGCTACGCTATTATGAGATTAAAGAAAAAATTGCACGTCGTTAAAAATTAATTAACGATATAGTATCTATATAAAACTATCACTAAGATTTCCTAACCCTGCTCTTTCAAAAATTGACAATCTTTTCGTATCTTGTAGTAATCCAATCTGTAGAATAGTCATTTGCAGCAAAATACTCAACTTAGTAATCGCGTAATTAATCGACTCCCAAAGTTAGTTAAATATATGTATAAGGCTTGTAGTATAGGTTATACGACCTCAAGATCGCCGCACTATCCGAACTAGCTTCTCTTCTCTAAATTATAGTAATTAACTCGACGACACATGATCCTTTCGACTCACGATATGCCCGTCTCGTGTGCATACGATTACTTTATACCGCAATACCTTCGAAAAATTTATTTGAAACTTTCAGACGATTCTTTTATCATCTTCTTTTCCTAACAACTGAAATCAAAACTAAAAAATTCTACTGGCTCATTGGCAGGCGCTCCAACTTAAACATGCAGAGTAAAATAATGCTATATAAAGCCATATTAAAACCTGTTTGGACCTATGGGATCCAACTATGGGGAACAGCGAGTAATTCTCCAACGATTCCAATCAAAGACTCTAAGATCCTTAATAGATGCACTTTGGTATGTTACTAACGAAACAATACATCGCGATCTTAAAGTACCCACAGTTAAAGAAGAAATATCCAAATTCAGTAATAGATATAATATAAGAGTTAACAACCACTAAAACCCATTAGTTACCCAATTACTTGCCACGACGGATCAGATCCGCAGACTAAAAAGATATTACCCTTTAGATTTAGCATTAGATTCAACTAGAATCAAACATACTATAAACTCTTATAATCCAAGTTACAGTACCACGCCAAAATAATTTACTTATAATTCTCAATGAGAATTGATTGTAAAAAGTCTAGCAAATAAAAAGAAAATCTTCTTTTCCTTTGTTTCTCTTAGAAAAATATACAGAAAAATCTAGTATAATGTTTTTCCTTCGCGTTTTTTCCCATCATCGAAGATGAGTGAGATAGTTAAGGTGGTCAAATTGAAACGAGACACAGTATACTTACGGTTGAAATACACGCTCCGTACGAATAATTGAATCCGTAGAGATTTGAAAGGAACAATGAGGACCGTAATTACAATGCAGTGATAAATTACTGGCTGAATTATACTCGTTTAGGTCACGAATGCACACATTATTAAATCGATTCGCGCAACCAGAATCGTCGTTTCGCGTGTTCGGGCATTTTCAGATGGCCAGAAAAATATTTATTAAACGTGTCGATGAGAATACAATTTTTAGGTTGCACAAATCGCTTTTCTACACATTGATACATACATAGATTTCGCGATTTCGAGACCTCAAAATCTATCGTCTTTTTTGGATTGGATTGCGCGCAATTCCTTTTTCGTGAATTCCATCTTCATCTTCTCACGAACTTATTATAGAAAACAATCTTTTTTTTAGAAGTTCACGGACAGATCACGCTAAGTTGCAGCTTCGCAATTCGATTAGATGTTCCATTATATCTCTCTATCTCTGAAGCAAATTTACTTGACTTACTAAAATCTTGTACCGTTGTTAATTAAATCACTAAACAGCTTCCCATTTAACTGGAACCAGCGCTAAACATTTACAAACTTGCTCACGCGTTATCAGTTACACGACGACCTATCATTCATCGTGATTTTCTTTTCTCAGATTTCTCAGATTTCATCGAATTTCAGTTGGTTACAAAAGTCAGTTACAGAAGTTTCTTAAAATTGAACTTCTATGTACAAGTAAGCATTTGATGTAACACAGGTAGCAGATCGATCTCGCGATATTTCCAAGAAATTCACTTTGTATTCGCTGTGTCACGCAAACGATGAAAATTTCCAAAGCGACTCAACGAATTTTTCCGTGATTATACACAGGCTCGAGTGAACTCCAAAGCAATTTAATTTATGTCGGTGGTTCGTATCAGCACGCGAAGACAATCTACGAAACGATGCGGAATAACAAACGAAGCAAACGCGATAGAATATGCACGAGCACGATATGTAGGACGATATTTAACAGTTGGAAATGCAGATACCTCGAAATTTCACAACTTGGCTGGACTACTTTGATTCGATTTAAGGCTAATCTCGCGTATCACCGTCGACCTTATCGTAGCGACTTACTGTCGACGTTGGTTTAAGATTCTCCGGTGAGGAGAATGCGACGACGGTTAGATGGGAATGTCGTGAGCGGAGAACGAATTCGAAGTTTGCAAACTTTACGACGTTGATAAATTTTCCAAGCTTATGGAATTTGGAAGAATTTTCCATAACAACCCTATGCGACAACGTTCTATCAAACTGTTCGTAATACATCTTTCTTTTTTACGAAAATTTGATATTTCAGAACAACATAATAAGTTTAACCGTCGATTCTACGCAACAACGTCTTATTCAGTTACTCCATAAATTTTGTCTCTTTTTTATCTAAAGTTTAATGTGAAATTACAGAAGAACATTGCTACTTTGTCAGTTCAGTCATCAACGTATTCTTACAAAGTTTTTGTTATGTTCTATTAACGAATAGTTTCTATGCCATACACACAAGGTATGCCAACTACAGAAAAACTCGTTAAAGCCGGTTTGTTTTGATCGATGTAAAAAGTATTGAAAGGATTAATAAAAGTGATGAATGTACAATGAGAAATTGTAAATTATTAATTCACGAAAAAGTAACGTAGTCTACTATTTCAGTGCAACAACTTCGTAAAAAATCCTCTAAATTCTCCACAATTTTCTACCAAATAATAAACCCTGCAACTTTCAACGATACGCTATTGAGATACAATAGAAAAAAAAAGAACACGGCGCCGTACAACACCGTAGAAATGAAAAAAAAGGGAGCCGAACGTGGACAATTATCATAGTAGGTCGATGAAGGTGACCCGCAAAGCGAAGGTAGCCTAAGGGGTGTGTAAGATCGAAATTATAGTCGGCCGACACGCCATCTTAAAGCGTGTTCCAAAGCGAGCCGACTTCGTTAACGCGCCGTTCGCCGTTACTTAACGAGCTATCGCTTGCTAATAAATTACTTGCACAAGCGGATGAATCCACCGCAACGTTTACCAAAGCCTTCGGATTTCCTACTGTAATACTCGCGAAATCATCTCGGCGTTCATTCCATCGCGAACGTCGAATGGAAAACGCTATCTGGCCGTGGAGATGTCGGCCGCATTTCAATTCGCATCTCTGGCCGTATGTATCCCCAGCCGTTGATTATCGTCACTGTTTTCTCGTTTCGCTTGTACGCACGATGAATTAATAACAACGTTTAAATGAAACAGATCTCGCTAGTTTGAATCTCAGGAAGTGGTAGTTGGAAATAAAGAATTTCGTGCTTTCGGATAATAACGTGAAAATTGATTTTGTATTACGAACGAAGTGAAACTTCTAATCTCTCACGGTCTTTGATGATGAAGCTTTAATTAAGTTCGTGTTCTTGTTTATATTTAAAATAAAAAAAATATATAAATCTTTTCTAAATTGATATCCAAAAGTTATTCTGTTTATTATTGTCCGTGGTAAATTCACTATTGTTTGCATTCAATCGGGAAAAAGATAACTTTTATTCAAAAACCGGTCGAGCGACCAGCTCGATAAAAATAGATATGTTAAAATATACGTTTGAAAATATAAAATATATTCAAAATATTAAGTATCGTTGTAATGTATATAAAGTATAAGGAAGGTATAAAGGGTCTGTGTACTTTTAGTTTTATGCTCTATTTCGTTTCTTTACATTTAATTATCATAAAGTCGAGTTTTAGCTTTAAAATGTAAAAATCGGTAAAATAATATTTTATTTTACATGGTTGAAATGTTTTCTTTCATCGTATATCGCGGAACAGCCCATACAGTTAGTGTGTTCACGACGTGGTCGACGTCGATAGGCTCTTCATCGTGGAGGATAGTCGAGGAGTGCTCGAGAATTTATCCCTTGTTGGTCGACCAGCTCTATCAAGTGGTCTGCGAGCAACGTGTCACGAACGACGTTCCTCTTGTTTCTGTATCACCAAAGAGGATTTACGATTGTTTACCCTCTTTTGACGTTCACTTCTCCAGTTTTTATCTCAAGTTTCGAAAATTCGGAACTATGCACGTGTCACGCTAAGAACATAAACGAATCTCAGCAACTTTAACGACATTCGTACCGAGATTGGCTGTAAATAGAATACAGTGGCAAATATTATGGGCTACCATTGGTATTTACGATCGTTTTTTTTTTCAATTGTAACAAAAATAATCCAAAAGGTATAATATTTAACACCATCCTTTCAAACAATATCTTTTTACAAATGTTATAATTCGTTTGAATAGACGTAACTTTTTATAGAAATTGTCGTTGCAAAGCAATCCCTCTAAAAGGATTTGATTAAAATCTGTAATTTCCCTTTGTAAACTGAATTATTGATTCTAGACGAATCAATATTTCCTACTAATTGCAACATTCCGTGTATAGTTAGAAGAATCAATGGGAAAAATTGGACGCGTGGTTAAGCATAGTGAGAAAGCATCGTGTAAATCGTAACCAGTTACAACGGACTGGTCGAATCATATTCGTCGAATTAATTTCGGAATATCGGTTAAACTGCGTTCGAGTGTTACTCATATACAAGCGCGATCCATTCATTGATTGTTTCTCTCGTAGTTAACCGCAATCCGAATCACAATGGTATTCTAGTGTTATCGACGTTTATCCTGGGGATTGACTGGTAGGACGAAATTTTGCGATTAAAATCACTTGTATAACCGCTATTATCACTTAGCTGGGTATCGTCATGATTAACTTCGCAAAACAAAAACAACCATAGTTTAAGTATTAGAAATTAGGTAAAAAGACAAGTGTAAAATAATATAGCAAGTAAAATAGACATTGACTCTATTCAAATATTTCTACATACATCGACGTATGATGTTGATATTTAAATAATTGTTGTTCTTAACATAATTTGAATCTATTTCGTGGAAAGACTTCTGGTTAGTTATTAATATTCAAGTCCTCGATTTCATTAATGCAGTACATCGTAAAGTATAGTTTGCTCATGAATGCGACAGAGTGGTGTAGAAAGATCAATAATAATACCTATCCAGACGTACAAGATTTATTATGCTAGAAGTTGACACAAATGCATACTTATTTCGCATAGGTTACGAGTCAATTTTCCAGTAAATCAAGCGTTTTATAAGAAAATGTTTCATATGGTACACTTCCTAATCTTCCTAATTAAATAAAAAGAAATTTATATTTCGACAAACATTTATAACAGAATTATAAATAGAGATTTAAAATTTATTCGTACAAATAAAAAGTAATTATACGCTTAACATGCTCCCAATACAATTTAATACAATTAATAACAAGAAGTGTAAAAATATTATACTGTAAACGAACGGCGCGTAGAAGACTTCAAACAAACATCAACAATGTACGATATCAAACAATCATTGAATTCATATCAAGTACAATAAATACGAGCGACCAACATCTGAATTGTATATCCGCACGCAAACAGAATATATCCATGAAATTTATAAATACATGTATCAAATTGTAATTTCAATCATATTATCTCCGTATTTCGATATCGATGATAATCTCCTTGGTGGATCATAAACATATTACATTCTCTTAAACAGAAATATACGAAAACTCTCGAAAAGCTTCCAATACCAATCACAATCGCGATTAATCGAAAAAATTATAATCTTCTCGATATACACAGTACATCGTTTATTTGTTCTAAATTAAAATCTAAAAGATTTGTCACGTCATTTCTTCGAGCTAATAATTCTCAACGTTCGAAGAAACATTTTCTCGATTCCATAACTATTCTGTGTATTCCACGCATGTATTATATTAAAAAAAAAAAAATACTAATTAACAATATCACACTACCTTTCTTTCGCATATCACCTACCAAATTATCTTCTTCGTCTATTCTTTCCATTGCAATCGTAAGTCTCTGACAAGATCAAAGTTTAGGCGAATATGACACTTAATTTGTTTCGACTTCCCGAAAAATTTTCGAGCGGAACTCGAGATCTTGGACGCGGATCGATTCGTTTGCCGAGCGAATATATTTTTCTATTTTACGAGCGCAGGCGACCGACCGTTAAAAAATTTAACGATGCTCGTGCAAAAGATTGAAATACGAGAAAATTCGTGCCACGCTCAACACAGAAAGATCGCGCGCATGTATCGTCAAGCATGATTTCCGGGCTAAAAATAACAAGCGGCACGCAAATAGCTAGCCTATGCATTGCACCTAATAAGTAATGCTGCTATTTATGCGGCGACAAAGTAGGCCGAAACGTTAGGGTCATTCCTATTAAACGGTGATGTTTCTTCTCCGACCATGAGAGATTATCGTTAGTGGTACTGTAACGAAAAAGGTCGCAAGAAATCACGATTTTTGGTCTAATGAATATATTAAGTATCTTCTTAAAATTGGTCAAACAGAAAATTTCTTGATATTTTGTACCTTGAAAAATGCTAATATACGCGAAGTATATGCGTGATCTTGCTGAAGTTTTGAAACTTTATAAACGTTCGAATGAATTTTTTATTCCGTATCTTTGAACTTAATGAAGAAACGCGAGTAATTTTTTTAAAAGTGATCATACAATGAATTGTTGGCATCTCGTAAAAAGATACTGCGTATACCGCATAGATAAATAATTTGATTACACCTTTTATCGTAATATGAGATTTCAAAAATGTTTTTTTTTTTTTTATTTGGTAGACTTTTTACAGTCAATTCTCATTGAGAATTATAAGTAAATTATTTTGGCGTGGTAGTGTAACTTGGATTATAAAAGTTTATAGTATGTTTGATTCTAGTTGAATCTAATGCTTAAATTTAAAGGGTAATGTCTTTTTAGTCTGCGGATCTGATCCGTCGTGTCAAGTAATTGGGTAACTAATGGGTTTTGGTGATTGTTAACTCTTATATTATATCTGTTAGTGAATTTAGATATTTCTTCTTTAACTGTGAGTATCTTAAGGTCGCGATGTATTGTTTCATTGGTAACATACCAAGGTGCATCTATTAAGGATCTTAGAGATTTTGATTGGAATCGTTGGAGAATCTCTATGTTGGAATTACTCGCAATTCCCCATAGTTGGATCTCATAGGTCCAAACAGGTCAGAAATGTTGGCTTTATGTTTTCTGAATATCGAATTATTAACAATTCATAGCGAAAATATTAATGCAAATATTAATGCTGTAAAATTGTTTGAATAGAAATCTATCGATTCTTAATTCTTTTGCATATCTTCGTAGGAAATAACCTACACACACTGTATTATCTGATTTGTTTAAATAGATACATATCCGATAATTTCACACATATCAATTTTATTCTTACACTTTTCGAAAGTCTTGGAATATTAAGAATTCGTTTCAACTCGAATTCAACTCATATTCAATTTGAAATTCGAAAACTTGTCGGAGACACAGTAAAGCTTACAACATACGCGTATGATGCTGAAATTTAAGGTACAACTTTACGAGTATTACGAATATTATTCATGTTACATCGGCCTTTTTAAAAATTTCGCTACTGCAACGAGCCAGTTTCATGAAACGGACAAAAAAGTTTGCTGCCTTGAAATATTGCAGAAGTAAATGTATAAAAATATGCAGCAAATGTACCAAACAGAGACTAGAATTATAATTTTCTTTTGCTGCTGCAATCCGAATTTTGATAAAAATATAAAGAACTATAATATACTGTTAATGTACATTTCTTGTAATTACGTTGGAAATTTCTTTTCTTTTAATATCAAAAAATTTGTTAAGGAAAACGACGCGATGTCTACGGCAGAATTAAAATCGTTTTACTAAGAAACTATTAAAACCATCGTTTCATCCATCCCCTGAAGACACTCGATTATACGCGAGCCACACAATGCGAGTCAATTTCCTTTGTTCGACGAAGGAACGATGAATATTCGTCTCCAATTTCGCATCGATTGTAGGAAAACGTGCGTGTGTAACAATGGTGCAACCAGTGACAAGTATTCGTTCGGATAAGACAAATAGATATTGCAAATAAAGTTTCTGTTAACGTTGGAAAACAGATTATGATTAAAAATATTTGCACTGCTGGTAATGGAATTTATGATAGCTAGAGTATATTGTTATGAAAATATAATTTACGATGTTTACTGAGATTCGTGGACAGTGGTACCATCAAGTGTCGTACTACGAGCGTTCTAATTATTTCAAAATGAATGAATTATATAATTCGCAAATAAGAAACTTGGAACAATGATCACGTTGAACGTCGTGACAATTCTAGAGATAGAATAACTCATAATAATAAGAATAAAAGATAATTCATTTTAAAACAAGAGATATAAATCGTAAAATTTATTCATAGAATACATGTGGAAGCTATAAATAATTATTAATTTCATTGTTAGATGATTCAAACGTATTAACTTAACAGATTTCTCTTAGATTGACTCTACTCTGTTAATCAGGAAAGAGGAGTTCCTGTGCTAATCGAATGCTATTACATATTTTCACGTATTAATTTTTAAACTTCCACTGCCTCTTTACTCCTTAAAATAAATTTCTCTCTTAGTTGTTTCAACGTGAAACCATGAAACAATTCAAATAACTTAACATCCTGAAAATTCGTTATATAATTTATGAACCTAGGACTCTCAATGCTTAATACTGAAAATGTAGAGAAATTATGCAACGTATTACTTATGCGTCTGATGACCAACAAATTGTTCAACTCAATGAAATATTGCACAGTAGAAAATAATTTATCACTGATATAATTTTGCTATCCATTTAGCTAAAATAATTAAAATCACGCCGTTAATTCTTCTTCGTACTGACTATTATCAAATAAATTAAAGCAAATAATTTTCAATCTAAAGCAATAAGCCATTTTTTAATATCACTGTATCAACTATTATATCTACTATCATGTTTAGCTAGCGGTCTATATGGAATTCAAATCTCTTGAATGTTAAATACTCTGAACTGGAAAATTTCTTATAGGCAACACGCAACATGATGACTATCACCGCGAGTACAATATTTATTTCCATTTTGCATATTCTACAGGATACAATTAACTATAGCAGTGTATGATTAAGCTGTTACTTCAGATTTCTATTATGTAAAATTGTACGAAGCAAATAGAAATTAAATCTTCTTTATCGATTGCGACAAATGATCATCACATCCATTAGCTCGATTAATTGACGTCTTGAACAGAAAGAAGGACCGCCTGAGCTCGATCGACGATCATTGCGAAGTGTGAAACGATTTATAACTCGTGCTGAAACGTTCCGCAAACAGTTCAACGGATATAAGACAAATAGTCCTGCGATATTTTTCACGACAAAATGATAAATATCCGCACAGCTAGTTGCACTTCGATTAATATCATTGAAGCATAATTTTTCTTCTGGACAAGGAGACCATAATCACGGATAAGAAACAGACTAGGCCTATGGTCTCATGAAATTTCGTATTGTACGACCTGAAATCCCAAATTTCCACGTTTTTTTTTTTTTTCAAATATTATCGAAATCAAATAATAAGTATTTATTCTCGTGGCGCTTAATTTTCATGACAATTTAATTATTGGAATGGTAATGTACAATAGTAGTATTTCAGAAGATGGAAGAACTAGGAATTTATTTCTTTTCTACCTGCAATTTTGGTTTCTGCAACTTTCTGTTACTTCCTTTCCTTAATACTAATCTCCAACTTTTACAGAATAGTTTCACGAGTGAAATCAGTTTACACGTGTAGCCAAATGAAACTATTTGAAACGAATCTTTCTATTGACTTCTGAAAACATCCACAATTCCAAGAAGACGAATGCACATGAGCTAATGATAAAATAAAATGAATCACGCGCTCGCTTAGGTAAATCATGAATACGTGAAATTTACCAATTATGGTACTCATGGTATCCCGCTAGGGTCCCGCTAGTCATCCACATGTTATTTAGCAATTAAGTTAGAATAATTTACCAAATGTCCAGCTGGACAAATTGTAAAATACAAATTAAATAATAGAAAAAAATTTACCAATTGTTAATTTCTAACGCGTCGTCCAAGAGTTCGGTATGTGATGTTCCGTTGAACCTTAGGAGAAAATCGGTTCGATTGAACCACTTGGAACATTCGCCGAGCGATCTTTTAACCGAAATCGGTGTTGATGTTTCACGAAGCTTGCAATTATGATAAAGGGTATCTAAACAAGAATACACGGGGAAACCAGATAAATTATGCGGTTAGAGCGATGTTCGCGCCGAACGAAAAATGGATTCACGCTTGCGGAAATGAATGGCGCGTTCGAACAGTGACAGTGGATGCGTAGAGAGCAAAATGAAACACGCTTCCGTGATAATTTCCGATCGTGCCGTTTCGCATCGTGAAAAGTGCGATAGTGCAGTGTATTATCGCGAAATCAACACAGATCCGGTCAAATCTTTCGCACACGCAAACCGAGAAAAATAAAGAGAGTGAGGGAGAAAGGAAACGAAGCGAGGATCGATCAAAAGAAAAAGGAAGCGCAGGTGGATAGAAACAAAAGAATGGAACAACGAGGGAAAGTGATACGAACGCAAGCTCATTAAAAAGCATCGAGGAGAATCGTTTCGCTGCAACAGGAAATTAACGAGAAACGATAAGAACAACCGTTCGATGCCGGTCTCGTGGTACGCGATAAAAAACGAGGAAGAGAGAAAATAAAAAAAAAAGAGAAGGAAGCGCGAACGTGGTTGCGTTCGTGCGATCAATAGACTTCGATGCCACACGTACCATCATGACGTATACTTTGTTTTCGTAATGAATTATTTAAAGGACTGCGGTACTTGGCGGCAACTTTGGAAAAAAGGAGGTCCGCAGGGGAAAACAAAGAGGAAGAATGAAAAACGGCAAAACGCTGAATAATGCATGAGGACCAAAAGTATTTTGATACTTATGCAGGTGATTGAGAACGTGGGCGGATCAAAGATGGATTTTTACTGTATACGAGGCCAGTGAAGCAAACGGGAATAAAACGGCGGTCAGGAACGATAGAGAAACTCCAAGGTAGCGGAGTACTTTCAACCATCGGCAGTTTTGCCATTCCTTTTAGTCAGCTTTTACGATGGCGTTTATTTGCAACGCTCACCTCGCGAAACGCGGCATCGTCCAGGGTAAGAATACTTCATAGGGTATCGAGCGACGGTGATAACGTTTTTACGATTTCACGATTTGCGCGTTGAGAAATGGGACTGTTTGCGTTAATGCGTGTGTATTTTTGTTTTCCTTTCCTTTTACGTCCGCTCTTATCGTTACGCGATGGGAACGAAGTTTCTACCAGAGGAAACCTTTTCCACGATACTTACTAATCTTAAATAGGATTATATTTTAGATGATTAATTGATATTATAATACGATAATAATCATTTTCTACGTCGTAAAAGTAATTGATAATACTTGATATATTTTCGTTATTGCTTCTTTTTATTGTAAATGAGTTTCCATTAATAAATCATAGCAGATCATAAAAACCCTGTGTGCGTCAAGGGATTGGTAGAAAAAATATTACAAGTGCTTTTGACAGTCGAGAAACCCGTTTACGCTTCTTACGTTTAATATACTTCTTACGATTAATTTTATGAAGATGGAAAAAATTTATCGTAAACGCAGATGTATAAACTGTTGGAAACTTATCTTGGCATAAATAATACGAACAATCGATATTACTCTCCTACAAAACCAATACGTATTTACTTGGAATATCAATGTTTTGACAATTACGAATGTTTGTCTTTTTACGTTCTCCTTTTTCTCTCGTAATATTATACCAATCCTCTATTTCTCGATTGCAGATCGTAAAGAAAGATGGAACTTTGTTCGAGTAGTAGCTCTAAACTTTAAAACCTAGTTTACTGCTACTGCTGCTGCTCGGCTAACAAGTAATGATAGACGATAAATAAAAGTAGCTAATAATTTAAAACTCTCATTATGTTAAGCCTTTGTAGCACTTTGTAAGCCCACGTGACTTAAAAGTTATATTGTCACGTTTATCAAGTTACATAGCTATACAACGTATTGTCTATATGAATCAATTTTGTTAAAGTAATTTCTGTCTTTCTTACGTCATAATAATTCATTATTATATCTTTTCCTTACGAACAATCAAGAACGTGATTAATAAACTGCGGATGTTTATGCAAATTCATATTTTCATAACATTACGACGACTATTTTATTTTTCATATTTTACATACTTTTTCATATCACGTACATTTTCTACGTCCTGAAATTCCACGATGTCGTAATATTATCGTTGTGAAACTAGCGTATGGTAGTATTTGGCTTTAAACACGAGATATTGTTCACAATAAAAAAGAAGTCATATTCACGCGTCGCATAAAATGGAAAAACGAGCGTGCATGTTTTACGCAGCATCTTTTCCCATCGGGAATTCCCACGAGTGATCGAGAAACACTTCGAGCGTGTTTTGTCAAGTGAAACGAGCCGACAGAATCGACGTACAATGAGAAACGCGCACGGAGACCGAAGGATCACCGTCAAACAAGCTTCGATGTCTATATAATATAACAGAGGCAACGCAAAGACGATACAAAAGAATTTCGATTCACTTGTTGAATCGAACCGTTTCTATTTCGAATAGCTGACGTTGCTTCCCATATAGAACGGAGAAATATTTGTCTTCGGGAACAGAATGCAGGATTGCAAAGGTATAGAAAATGGTGGATGATCCTTGAGAGGAAATGAATGGGGCTATTGATTAAAGCATGCAGAAAATACGAAAATATATATATGTCATTCCTATGACTTAATATTTAAATATCGATCAATTAAATTCCAACATATTGTTACGATCATCGTATTCCTCCAAGTCAGAAGAGACGACATATTTATTTACAGAAGTAAATTATCACTTAATAAAATAATAATGAACGTTCTTTTATAAATTGTACAATCATTTAGTACATGTTCCTTCGTTTATAGTATTCTTCGAGAAGAAGCTAACGTTAGATAATTATTTTTCCTCGTCTGTTTTCTGATATCTAATAAAAGTATAAGCTTCGAATCATTAACAGTATAGTGAAATTTCTTTAACAATTTCTCTAACTCTCTCTTTATTTATTGGCCAACTCGTATCACGTATTAATTTCGTTAAGTTATCAAAGTGACTCTTTAAATATTGTCAAAGAAATAAACAATCACGATTGCCAATGGTTGGCGCAACATGAAGAGAGATCTCAGTACTGAATACCAAAGTAACGAACCTGTCGATACGTCACTAATTCCTCGAGCAGTACGTTCAGAAAGGGAAATCTCTCTAATACTGATCCTGGAACATTAGCATACGACGAATCAATTTCACGTATGGTACATCGGGCAAAATGTCAGTTTTGAATATTAATCCTGACGAAATGTAACTACTCTAATCAGATAGATATTAACATATATCGATTTATCGCTATTCATTCTGCCCGGAGAGAAATCACGTACGATATTCCGTGATAATTTTAATAGAAATTCGATTAAATAAAAGATGTTGATTGGATTTTCAACGATAAATATTCTTATTTAAACAACTTAAAGATAAGATGTGCGAAGGTGTAACAAATTTTACGAGCCACCCTAAACGTACGTAAATTTCAATCTCAATAAAATTCAATCTCAGTCGAAGAATCTCCTTTTCAATCAAAGATCGAATAACGAACATTTCAATCTCATATTTACCCGCATATTAGATTGTTGCGCCATGAAACATCGAGAAAAACGATATAAATAGATGTAACTTACTTTAGAGCAAGTTCTAAAATAAGACTATTTAATGAAATTAGAGAGCATTCTACTTGAATTGCAAATTCACGCTCAAGTATTATAATTCCAACAACATATTAATATTTATCATTTAATCTGATCTAACATGTATGTTTACCTTTATCTTTATGTAAATTAACGTGGTTGTTAATGACCTCAACGAGCTGATGCAACAGAAAAATATAATTTAAACGGAAAGGACAGAAACAAGATCTCGTTGAGAAACGACATCCATAATATAACAACCTAATACGATGTTCCGCTTGTTGTTACGATCATCGATGTTAACCATCGCAACATCTAACCGATATAGAACCTCTCTCGTAAAAACTGCATCAAAAGTACTCACACAGTGAAATGGTAGATGAAGCAGATCCACCCGCCAGGATGTTCCAGGAACACGTACAGTCTTTCCTGGAAAGTCTTGCCCTTTTTATGATGGAACACGTACTTGGCTTTGAAGGCCTGGTCGATGGGCAGATAGATCGGGTAATACGGATCGGGCACCCCAGCTTGGTTCAAGCTAGGTGGCTCAACCTCCGTGGCGTTCATATCACTATTGATAATGTCATCTTTGCTTTTTTTCCGGCGATATTTCCTTTTCATCGGCGTGGGCACCCTCTTGTGGTGTGCCTCGCCGAATCTCGGCGACCGGAAACGTCTGAGGAATGTGAAACGACGACTAGGCGAAGAGCTGGCCTCGTCCATCTGCGTGCCGTTGTCCTCGGTGTCCTCAGTCTCGCTGCCCGGCGTTTTCAATGCCATGTCCTCCGATTCGAGGCAGTGCTCGCTGGTGAGCTCGTCCTCGCTTCCCTGCAGGACGGTGTACGCGGCCGCCTCGCTCGACCGCTTTTCTGTGAGCCTAGAGCATTGGTCCTTGCTTCGTGGAAGACTCTCGTTGGTCTCACCTGGACATTTCCAGGATATTGCCGACTTGTGCTGAACTCGATAGATACACGCCGAGCGTCGCTTTCAGGATTCGATTTAACGCTAAGGTTTTGCAGCTGACGAATAAACGCGAACAAACGCAAACAAACGTGAAGGAACACGAACAAACAAGACGGTATTAGTCTTCAATTAGTATCGTTCACCTAAGATACTTAAATAGAAAGTAAGGACCATTAACGCGTGTTCCACTGCCACGCGAATTTTATACATGTGTTTGTCATTTTGACCATTTTGACAACATAAATAAAATTTGATAAATCGAATTTTTGTAAAATGTTATATTATTTTCGTTCATAATTATCTAACAATAACATCTAGATTATTCACATTGTAGATTATTGTTGACGATGTGTACTACTGTACCGTCAAGCGACGGGATCGTGTTTATTAATGTTCGCTTGCGCTGCTGCTGGCGCAGTTTGTTGTTGCTCGTTAATGTTCGCCTCTGCTCATTCGTCAAGCGCAGATCCAGTTTAAGTATCGCGTTTGATGCTCGAGGCGGTAAATACGATCGAAATTGATTATAGGCTGCTTACTTTTGGAAACATTTCTAGTTCTAAGGTGATTTATGTAAGGTAATTTACGTAACGATGTGATATTGGGAAATGATTATGACACATTTTGGTACGATAGGGACAGGAATTAATAAATTAAGATCGAGTTTGTAAGATACACTCGCAGCAGGGATTAATTATATTTGAATTCGAAAATATAGAATATGGTAACGCTGGTTTCTTTTGTGAATACGCAACGAAGACGTCAAGACCTTCTTCTCTTTCTTCTTTCAACGAAATATCACAGTACGTTAATCAATAATACGTAGATAATTTTAATGAATCCCTGAATTTTTAATGAGTCATTCAACTCAAGTGAAAGATATCGTAACGTTAAAAGTGCTTCAACCGATTACAATTAGCGCTACACTTCGTAAAAAATCTGAAAAAATATGTCAACGATCGAAAATTCAGAAATCTTCGACACTTGCTGTCTCCTTATTATCCTAAAGTCTGACTTCATAGCGAACAGTATACTATGGGGAACCTCGTTTTTAAAACAGAAACTTTCTATGCGATATTATATTCCAATTTATATCTACGTACATCTGATAAATAATTTTTAAACTTTTCGTATCAACTATTTTTCCAGCATTCTTGAAGCATTCGGATGTTCGATTTTCGATTGAGCGAGCAATCGCTAAACGACGAAAGAACATCTTATTTTAATTTACATTTTAATATTGCCTTCAACTAGAAGAAGAACGACCATTCGCTCGTTTGATCTAACCGCACTTTAAAATTCCCAAATCTATTTCGATTTGACGATCTGACTACTTTGATTTGCGATCCTAACACATCCTATCAATGTACTAAAAATGTCAATAAATAAACGTCAGGATTGAAGCAGTAATTTTCGTTTCCATCAAATCCCGGTAACCAGTTTTATGTTTGATTCTTCTCATAGCTCACTGATTACTCGACCACTGACCGCTCGTTCGTTGCAATTGGCTTTTAGCAAAACTCCTAGTCAATTTTACGGGACAACGGACAACAATTCCTCAAACAACTACAAACGCGTCACGCTTTTCCATCCTCGATCCTTTTCTATACCATTACGTATTTCTAGAACATTCATCGTGTAATCGATTCAAGCAAACGATCGCTGGTAAAACGTTTCGATTGATTTCTGAAAAAATTTGTCAATTCTGATTGTTTCGCGTGATACGTTAATAGCCAGAATGACATTCCATTGATGACAAATTCTATCGTCGATCATGCGACATCTTTATCTCGCCACATTGGCAACTCGGTACGGCTTATGCGGCCTGAATTTTGTAACGCGAGGGAAGAGCGAATTTCTAGGCAACCGAGCCTAGGGATTTCGGGCTGATCGATCGACACGATGAATGGATGCTTCGAAGTACAAAAGAACGTTTGCCTCTCAATAGGATCGAGACTGATCAGTTTGGTTCTAATAAGTGTTTCGTTGTGGCTTTGATTGTGACTCTCGTCTGATGCTTCATTGTTGAGAATATTAATAAGCAATTTATAAGTGGAACCAAAAGATAAACGATTGGTAGAAATAAAGATCGATAGAAGAATAGAGATCGGTGAAATTAAAATTATTTGCATGTAGCGGATTTAGATGTTCGAAATATAAATTTCAGTCATGCTAGGTATATTCTCAGTGACTCAAAAAGTACAAGAAATTTATTTCTAGATCCTATAGATAAAATTTAACATTCGATTTAAGTGTTTCTCGTTGCTGGATAGATTCAGAAGAAACATATTCCTCCGTGAGATTCAAAATTAATAAATTATCAGAAGTTATTAACTAAAGAATATATTTCAATTGTGAATTTCCAGTCAGAAAATGATGTTTATTCTATTACGCCAAGCGTAATACTGAGAGGCGATCGATGTAGTATGTATAACCTTCAAGAATATGTCAATTATTCAGAAGAACATAAGATGAAAATATAAGGTTCTATGTATTTAAGAAAAGATTTTCATAACCTTCGAGAAAAATTACTTTTTTCTTTAACACGCAACGGTTGTGCTTAACAATAGTTTCCCATTGTAAAAAGCTATAAAATACTTAACTATTCTCTCATTTCATACACTGCTACCCGTCGTTTACCATCTACGACGTTCTGTAATAAAAAGAACCTGTAACAGCTAGAATATAGGAGAAAACCACTTCTCATTAGAAGAAACTACCTAAATCAGATGATAATATCATATCGACGATACTGGAGGCCAACATTTCACGAAGCGATAATATTTATAGTCCTTATTCGCCACGCTGCTACGTTTAAATCTTTATTCTTTTAAGGAACAAAGATTTTCGTTATCGAAAATATAACACGTGTGACTTTAGTTTTCAACTAATAGTCGTAAGATGGAAATAAAACGCCGTTTCGTGTTCAGCCTTCGAGCAACCGTATTTGCGACAGTGTTACGTCTCGCCGTTGGAATGTTATCACAAAAGAAGTGACAATCATGGTGTGTCTATGGAGTTTGCGACTTTTATCATGCCGAGTACATACTTACTATTTAATATGAAATGGCGATATTTTTTGAAGATTAATTATAATTGTAAATTCCGTTGCTTTCTATTCCTATTATTTGAATTTGGTATAAATAAATGGTATAGATTTGTTATGAATTCCACAAGCTCTAATTTTTTAAGTTAACTTTAAGTGAAACGGATGAATAAGTTTCTAATAAATAGTAATAATATTAAAACTGTAATTTTGTTCTCTTCGTCGTATATTCGTTTAATTTGAATATCGTCTTGATCCACGTGTATCGTAGTTATAAAAGTGATAAATAACATTATGATAAAGTTCTCTCGGAACCATTACGAGATTTTAAATTACGGTATAAAGAATACGAGTATATTCAACATGGTTTTGTTATAGTATATCGTTTAACCTTTGAACTTTGATATTACTATTATATTATTTAATAGGCATACTGTTTATCAACCAGTAGTTAACTTGATTCAATGTGACAAATAACTGACATTTGGATTGGGTTCATAGACTTGATTACGACATGTGTTCTACAAACAAATGATGAATTTCACCGCTGAATTAATTATTCGATTAATTGACCCGACTATAATCAAATTATACGGGCACAATTCACGGTAACAATCGTATCACCAAATAGCTGAAAATGACGCGCACCTGGATATTTTATATAAATGCATAAGGGCGATTGATAAAATATGTTTTAAAATGTGTTTCAATAAAAAATATAATACATTCTAACTTATTTAAATCAACTGTGATAATTAAATAACGTAATAACGTTGCAATAATTTTAATTTAATATAATTTTACTAGAATACATGATAATTAACGATTAACATAGTAATAATATTTTGCGTTTTATAACCAACTATAATTCATAACAAATATATACGAGGTATAAGTGACAATCTTAAACTACAAACTTTTATAATAATCTCTTTCCTTTCTCTCTTCGCGGTAGAACTTTCTTTCTATACTATTTTGATCGACAGGCAACGTACGAAGTCCCGACACTGACCATTCCAATACCGTGCGAATGCGAGACTTTTCGAACGAAGCATAACTATGACGTGTAGTAAGTAGAGATTCTAAGAATAAATGGGAACACAAAGGATACGAATACGATTCAATAGCGTGCAAAAGTTTTCAACAAGCTCGACCACCTTCTATTTGCTACCATGTATAAGGACAACGATTTTAATGAACCTTGGATACATCAAGTTCTCCATTCCGTTCGAAGAGTCTTCATGATCGTATCGTAAAATTATCACGAAAATTCCTTCTATGAGACACGCCGGCTGTAGTATTAACAAAGCAAGGAAATTGTACGAGGAATCTATCTCGCGCTCATTCCATTGATAAACAGATGAATCGTTCGCCGAGTAGGAATTATTCAAATATTTGATCCAATGAAAATCGTTAAGGATTTGCAATTCCAGCTAGCGCGAAGCTAGTTCTATCAATTGATTCTGATATTTTCTTTGAGAAATATTTACCTGTTTCTTATATTTCTTTTCCCTCCGTACTCTTTCTTCGTTTGTCCCGCTAATGAGTTTAGACTTTTACACGATCGAATCACGATTTTGCAGTGTCGTAGTCGATCAAGATTTTTCTATTTCGCCGCCGGTGTAACAAGAGTAACAAAAACGGCTGAGAGATTCGATTATCGACCACGTACGTGACGGTTATATTTCTCAGCATCAATTGAAGTAACGAGATTGCTCGACATGTCGCTGTATATCGGCTGCCTTCTATAGTACAACAGATCTAGACCGCTTATCTGTTGTGGAAAATCGGTCGAATGAATATCGGAAGATACGAAATTTTACGACGCGCTGTTATTAATAAACGAAAATTCTATCGATAGCTAGTTCCATGGAGAATCGTGCAAGTGAGATAGGAAATTTTTCTTATAAGCAGAGGATTCAGATCAGTTTGCCATAACTCGATACTTCGTGGATACTTGCGATACGATAACTTGTAATACGTGACTTGTAAAATTTCTGATTTATAATATTACTACGATGTGTATAAAAGGACAGAGGGAAAGGCTAAGGTGAGAAAATGTTTGCTACGAGTTTCAAAATGAAATCAGGTATTACTTATTATTTTACATTATGAAGCAGTTCTATTATCAAGCTTATTTTAAATGGCTTCAACTTATTTTAATATAAGTAAATAAAAGTAAAGTTTCTTATCGGATTCAGACTGAGGCTATATTAAAAGACACGAGTTTTCGCGATCAAATTGTTGCGCAAGGAGATGGTGAAATTAGATTAAAAACTCTTGCATTGAAGTTCCATGATGGAAAAGTAGATGGTGACAAGCTGTTACTGGTTTGAATTTAACGCATATTACAGTACGTCGAAGAAGTATTGAAAGTTATTGAAACTCATTTATGTTTTGTTCAAATGTTAATTATATTATGTAAATTCAATATTCGCGATACAGGTAGTACCTACGTCACAATAAAATCACATGAAAGATGGAATATTATTTGATACCTTATAATAGAAAGTAATTCTACTAACAAAGCTTCTTCTGATGCTTGTATTTTAATAACGAAATCTGACATCGAAGATCGATCGGTAAAGTATTAGAGGAGCGAAAGTTTTGTAACGAGATTCTAACGGGTATCAAAAGTCTTTGTTGATGGCTCGTTACGCGAAAGTCTATGAACTAAAGTTAGAAATTTCTTGCCTTAAAATTTAACAAAAGACTGAAATTATGATACGAGTTTAACATTGAATATAAAAATGAAATATGATATCACCAAACCAGATGTGTATTCAGAAATACAAATAATTATAGAAAAATACTGGCAACAGTCGGCCACCTATATATTTTGGAGGGTGTAAGACAGTGTTTTATCACGATCGGGATGAGTAAAGATACACCACTAACGAGATGACCCGATAATTTATGCTGCAGGGCAGATTCTATACACTCCAGTGAATTCTACTTTAAACAGAATTAATTAGTGGACTTCGATTACTGAGTCTTCGTGGACTTGAAGCTTTACTGCGAAACAGCAAAAACGAATAAAATCGACAAAATTTCATCTATTTCTGCATTATTCTGTTATTTCTCTTTTGCCGCGAGTATCTTATGTTAAAAACAAACTAAACTCGGTAAAAATGAAAATTTTAATTAAATCCAAACGATGTTACTAAAAAATAGTCCTGAATTTTAAAAAAATTTTTGCAACACGAATCACTGCACTCTCAAAAAATGATTAGATATATTATCACAAAAAATATTGATTTCTATCGTCCTTATGGGCTTTATGAACCAATGAATGCTATTATGGATTGTAACACGTTCTAAAAGATCGTCTGCAGTTTTCTATTTGTGTAAAGTTACACGAAGCTCGGGGTTTTGAATTGAACAAAAGAAACGCTTTAATTTAGATGGCAAAGGCTACATCCATTTAAAAACCGATGTAAAAGTACAAGCCTTTCATTTATTGGAGTTAGTCTTTTTTCTTATAGGTAACACCCCGATACACTGTTATCGTTAACTTTATTCCCTTGTAAAATGATAACCGAGCTCCCACGAAACGACTACGATATTGAATTTCTAACTATTTAAACATTTTTTACGAAGGTAGTTGATTAAAATTCATTCGAAAAACTTAAAAGATTCTATTTTATACAACAATTGGCATTTCTGCGATTTCCGTAGTAATTGGTAGATTCGTAGAACTAAAATATAAGTAGAGTCAATATAATTTTTCTTTGCACATTACAAATTGAAATTTAGATTTGCTCATTGTTTAAATGATTCGCCTTAATGCCACATTTTCTTCACGCATCGAAAGCCTTTTTGTTTTTGTCGAAACGAGAACGTGATTACAATAAATAAATAAATTGATTAATTAATTAATTACGTGATAAATAAGGAATGTTTGTGAAGGATTGTCTAAAACTACCGATGAGATTCCCAATGTGTCGACTTTTCATCCAATACATTACAGGAGTAAAGTTTCCCACCCAAATCAAAGTTTTGGAAGTCTACTTAAAGATATGAAACTTCCATTCTTATTAATTAAAGCGAACCTATAACATATTCAACGAGGACCCAAGAATGGGTACAGCTGTTGAATGATTAATCGCCTATTAGCCACAAATCGATGTGATATTTGGCCTTTCAAAACTTCCCGCTAGACAACTACTATCAGATTATTATTTATCGTTGTGCTGACATTCGAGGTGCCTTCGAGGTGTAAAATGCAAAGTGCGAGCTGTTCGCTCAACAACCGAAAACTAAAGTTACTCGTCTCGTTAACTTCCTATATACATGTATCGCTAAAAATTACGTGGTAGTGTAAGAAATAAAAATAAACTGATAAGAAATATCGACATTGCTTATTTAAATTTTTAAGAGTCGATTAATATTCGTTAGCTGTTCAATAGTTATCGAGCGCCGATCATTTACATTTTGTCAAATCTCTGCTTCTATATTTCCTTTCTGGAAGAGAACTAGTCGTGAAGTTACCTAAACGAAGTCACAATGATAATAAAAAAGATAACATGACAATAGCATATACTATAAGAGTTCGATATACTAACTATACTGCAACTAGCAATCTTCACCACGAACGAATCTTAAAATCTGCGAAAGCTAACGAAATTGGACGTCCAATTAAAACGCGTACGATCGAGCCTGCAGTTCGCCGGCGGACAAAGAAAATTGGTGCACGGATCGAGCTAAAAATGCGCGAACAGTGCACGTAGAGACCAGATACCGATACACGCTAGCCCGATAAATTGCTTCGAATTATCTGCACGCTCATCGCCAGCACTTCCTTCTCTCTTCGAGCAGCGATCACTTCTATAGGCCGTACAGATAAATTCTAACGACTACATGCAATTTCCCCGGGACATTAGCGAACGAAGAATCGGAAGTTAGAGCAGCTATAGCGAGCCGCGAGATATTCATCGAGAACCACTTCAACTTCGACCAAAACCGATTCGTTGTTTCCAAAGAAAGAAGAGAAAACAAAGAAGAATAAGAACGAGAGTTTCGTTCGATGATTCACCGATACTTCAGAACACTGGTCGTAATTTCACGTAGCTAATCTAAATTTTCTATTTCCACGATCTACGATTCTGCGCAACACGAACTATTGTCGCATTATGCAACAGTGACGATTTATTTTTTTAACATTGTCCCTTCTTTCTCGCTCAGTTTCATTTTTCCCTTCTCGATTGTACTGCAAGAGGATTTTCTATATGTCTGTTTTAGGAAAACCAGAGATGGGGAGAAGTAGAAGTGGAGGAAGGGCGGAGAAAAGTAAAATTATTGGAAAATAAAGTACAAGTAAAAAGTGGATAAAGAAGGGACGAATGATGCGTAATGGGGAAAATGTTTATATAGAAATAAAGTATTTAGAGATAGAGAGAAAGGACAATCGAAGTATCGATATATTCTTAGGCTACTGTAGTCATCAAGTAAGTTTAGCTTTAGTTTTGTTTCATGTTTGTAAACTACGTACAGCCAAGTTTAATTTCCAAGCCATAAGGCTGCAATAAATGATTATAATTATATGTGTCTTTTGTCAAAAACGTTTTTCAACTCCAGATAATCTTCTATCAATAATGATAATAAAAATGTAACTTAACTAATAACGGACATATGGAAACCTTTGTTACGAGTGAACTTAAAATTTTGCCAAAATTAATCAAGCTAAATCTCTAGTTAAAATCCGAAACGCGTATCATTGGACTTAATTTTTTTATAATCCGACGTTTTAGTTGGAAAATCGTGTAACGCCGAGAAATATATGGAATCACGAAAGAAATGTTGACAAGATGCCTGTAAATATTAACGCAACCATCCGCGTATTCTCATGTCCACATCAACGAGTTTGTACACTACGGCGGAACGGATTACAGGGACGTAATAGAAAGGTCAATGGCGTTCATACCCGTAATCGATAATATAATAATTCCGTTCTGATGTAGATTATATCCTCGAACAATGTCGTGCGTTATACTTGACCACGTTCTGAGCATCGAAACTCGCGTTATCCTACGTGTTCATTCAACTAACATCATTGTAACCGCATTATTACAACCGAGCAATGTTAATATCAGGGCCACAAGTCCTATTTAATCGATATTATTAACTAACACCATATCCAACATTTGTTGTTACACTGTTCTAATGAAAATGTGTCATTTTCTATTTAAATTTCTACTTAAACGTATCGATTAAATTTTTCATCACGGTTAACTAAGTTTCTGATTAATGGCTATTCTCCTAAAGCGATACAAGGTAACGTAAACAATGCCGCGCTTGAACTAGCTATCCCAAACATTGCCGAATCACAAAATAAAATTAAGTGAAAATGATAAGCGTGTATGGATGAAAATAATTAATTCTTATATTGAAACGGAAGAAGCATATGCATATGTAATTTCCACGAGTATGAAAACTCAGCGAATAAATATCAGCGAATAAATACATGTTGTGAAACGTAACTATATACGATATACGTATGTTTGTATTAATTTAGCATGATTGCTCCGTTATAATAATTCGAAATTCGGAAATCTATGTACGAAATATACGTATATTGAATCGATACTTCTTTCTTTCCATGAACGTCTCTCTTATCGAAAAATATAATACAATTGAAATATATGAAATTGTGAAATCTAAAGCGAAATAATACAAAGCCATCGTTTATGATTGAAAAGAGTTAAGAATTATCCCAATACTGCACCGTCAGGCGAATGGGATCGTTTTATTCTATCTTGAGACAATGAATTCCACGGATCCTCCAGCTGAACATTCAGTCTGCGCAGAGAAACTTACTCGAAAACGGAAGCCTTGTTAAGAATGCGTTAACCCAACGTTCGCGTTGAGAGAAACGGTGAATACGAATAATTTAACTTCCCAGAATCAGCTGCAGGCAAGTTCCTTCGTACAGGTGAAACACACTTAGAGACAGGGACAGAAGATTACTTGAATCGTCATGAAATCCAGCAAAGAATGTAATTGTACTGCGTGGAGGCGGATTTTCGTAAAACTTAATTAGGCTGTATTATCACTAAGATCGTCTAACTTTAACGCCAGCCGAAACTCACTTTCTCTCGTACTACGTGTATTGCAGCAATGACGTTTAAAACACATACTTTTTTAGAGTTGAACAATTATAAAGATTAATAATTATTAATAATCGTTAATAATCTTCAAAGCTAATGCCGACTTTCAATTATAAAATATGACGATATTTTATATTAGGTTGTCCGAAAAGTGTCTTTCTTTTACAGACACGTCATTTACAACGACGCATCTTTATACAAACATGAAACCTAATCTGTCGAACGTTGTGATCTTTATCTTGATAAAACAAAATAATATAAAATGAAAAATGTTGTGTATCTATTATTTCCTTATAAAATGAAAGACACTTTTCGGACGACTTAATAATTTGTATGACATGTAGTTATATTATACAAAATATAACGTGAAATTAATAATAATGTAGTAATGATTGATAAATATTTACGAAACGATGCTAAGAAAATTTGTCGGCCAAGCTCCGAAATACATATAGAAAATTTCATGACACGAAAGTGACGATATACGAAAGTCTCTCTTTATTGATTATAAATAAATATAACTCCCCTGTAGTATTAATAGGGGCATCTGCATATCGACGGAAGCTCCCTGATATTTCATAATGAGTCGCATGGAAGATCGAGAATCAAGCGTGTTTCACTCACCGAGCAACCACCAAAGGACAAGAGATTTTTCAGTTTTCCTAGCGAGGGAAACAAACGTCCCCTTGTTGTTGCTTATTTTTATCTCAAAGACGGGATATTCTTAGTATACTCGAGAAAAATAACTAACATACTAAGTAAGGGAATGCTCTCTTTGCAACTGATTCAAATTTTTGGAAATTGCAAACAGAAAGATACCACAGGGTAAAAACAGTTAATTCTTGGTCGAATAAATAACGGGTGAAACAGATGAAACAATGGATGGGGAAAAGATTACGGCAAGTTCGAGAAAGCAGAAATGAAGTTCGTTCGATGATATTATTTTTGCGATTACTAGAGGCGTAATTTTATTCGTTAAAACATTGCGTTGTAAACATTGATCCAATATAACTATTTTATTGAATGATACGTATATTTGTTTACCAAGGGTCCTTTACAATCGCGGATATTCGAATACTGAAGTTTTCCATGAGATTATGGTAATGAAGGGTGAAACTTCTGCAGACTTGTCTAAATAAATATAAATTTTACTCAAGACGCAAATCCCTAAAGTGAAAATTGCACGTCTCTTATTCGGATGAAAAATATCTCTACTTACGTTCTATTTCTTTAGCGATGTTCATAGAAATATGAATCTGCAAAAACGTCCGCAGCCTATTTATTAAAGGAAGACCGAACTAAGTAACATTCAACAAGGAACCATAGAAGAAAGCAGAATTCTGCTTTTCTCTTCGAACAAAGGAGAAAGGAAAAAGATTGTGAAAGGGAAGAAACGAGTGAAATCTTTCGCTCACCGCAACGAAAACACAGCTATTACTTTATTTCACGTGTTCACGAAATCAGTCGCTCTTTTTTCAAAGGAGATTACACTTCAGCCGGCTTTCCTTCCGAGCTTCCGTATAATACAAGGCAAGAAGCTAAAAATCACCAGCTCGTTGCCTAGTTCCCACCGAGCTGTGAAACGAGAGTCACCTAAAAGCCATCACGACGGCTTAAGGGACACTTTCAACCGGCGTCGTGCTCTTTTGATATTTCAATTCTTTTTCTTTCTTTTTTTTTTTACTATCTTCCGGAGAGTTAAGAACGAAAAGAAATCCTGCTAGAACAAACTGCTAGAACAACGTTCAAAACGGAGCGAATAATTTGTTAATTCGGAGACGAGGTCTAACGGAGCCGGTTCTATAAAAACCGCATAAGAAGATTTCGATCGTTATTTCGTGAACGAAAAAGTTAAGCGGATCGATCGTTTGCGATAAGAAAGAGGAACATTTTACGATAAGAAACTATCGTAGTAGTTGTTTGATACTGCTAAACTTTTTGGTATCAAGCTTAATCTGTTTTAGTTTATTTACGGCTGCGATATAAATTCGACTTTTGTCCTTTGTGCTGCTCCTTTTAATTGGTTTTTTGTGGCAGGAAATTTTATAACAGCAAAAGAATCAGCAGAGGCGAATTAGTTCGCCAGTTGAAAATCTTCGTTCTTTTCTAAATAAATAGATCGATTTTTAAATTAATAGCGAAAGTAATTATCAATTTATCAATAATCACCAAGTAAATAATTTTTATCAAAATACGTAGCAGTTGACAGGTTAGTTAATTCGATTAAATAACGATCGATAGTATATACTTTCCGTAATATCTGGTATAAAATCAGGGAAGTATATTACGAATATTTAGGAAAAATAGTTCGCGCAAGTTTTCTACAGACAATGTTCTCAAAGTCGGTCAAACTATGCTGACGTATTCTATTTGCGAAAGATAGCCAGAATTCACGTATACAAGTTTGATTGTGGCCACGCTCTCTGCTTCAAACTAACTAGGCAGAGGTTTTATTTCCGAATTTTTAGAACTCGGCCTGTTCTAGCGATATGGTCGATAATAGAAAAAGTCCGGTGTGCTACGTGTTACTGACAATTAAAAAAATGAAACGTAGATTCTTAGAACATCTACGCATCTTATTATAACCTAAACGAAATTTTAATGTCATTTACGTCTAGTTTGATTCTATGATAAATACTCAAAATTAAACTGTTTTTTCGTAAATTGTTTTTTGTAGAGATATCTTCGTATCGAACTTGTAATTGTATATGACGATATATTGATATTTTAAATTGAGGCTACAAATACTAAAGATGATGACCTGTGACAGCTTTTGCTTGCAATTATCTTCAAAACAACCCCACAAATTTTTTTCATTCATTTTATGGCACTTTTTATATTTTCAATTTATCGACGCACGATTAATAGTTAATTCATAGTAATTCATAATATTGTTAGGTCCATGCTATGGATAACGTAATTATGATCATGCTACAATCAAAACTCACGAAGAAAATTGTTTTTAATGAACGTGAAAAGTTAAATAAAACACAGATTACATGGCTCTCTGCCGTTCATGTAATGCCGTTCTTCTGCTTTTAGTTAACGTAAAAGAATATCTGATGCAATAAAAAATAATTCTGACGTTAATAATATCAGAATAAATATCTTTTAATTAGGTACTGCCGAAACGCAGGTAATATTTCACACGAAACTCTTTCTGTGTCATTTTATTACAAATTTCCCGTCCTCGTGTGAAACTTGTCGATGCAATTTAATCCTTTGTGAACGAAACATTATTCAGGTTCAATTTAAAAGCAAATTAATTGTAAACGACAAAGTTTTAATTTTGAAAATTTATCGTGCTGTTGAAAATTCCATAGAACATTGAAGTTTCAATATCGAAAATATCTTGAAACATTAACATGTAATGTTATTGACAGAAAATCTGATGTAACGCAAGAGTCTCTGTATCTCTTACTCTCTCTCTCTCTCTCTCTCTCTTTCTCTCTGTTTCTGTCTCTTCATAAATATCAACTTTTGGTACCTACTGAAAGTATTCCAATAAAAATACTCATTCACAAAATATCAATTCAATTAATCGAATTCTAATTCTATCGCATCTGTACAAGAAATCTGTCTTCTGTTTGATTGTAGAATCGGACTGTTCGTAAAGGCTATAAACACGAGACAAACCGAAGGAAATAGAAGATACGAGAGCGAAAAGACGAGGCTGTTCTTTTCTGACGTTTCATTTATGACAATAGATCATTAGAGAATCAAGAACGATCAAATAAATTCAACTTCTTAAAAACCAGTATTCCAAGAGCAAATTTATAACAATACGAAGACTGATATAACTTGAGATACCACTAAACCCCCTAAACTAACCACAAAAAATAAAGACACGATTGAAATCTACGATGTTCGTGGAGAATCACGTGTCGAATCAATCTAATAGAAGCATCTTTGTACAAGAAATTCTAACAACGAAACAGAACAACAGAAATCACCGAAAAACCAGCAGTATTCCTATAATTCCAGTGAGCAGCCAAAAATCTTCCGATCGTTACACCATATAGAACGAACTGAGTTTCCTCGGCTAGTCCGAGTATACCTGAATGCGTGCACTTCTTATGATTCTGATGACCTTGGCAGTTAACATGGTGCCCATGAGAATGGTGCGGAGGATGATGCTGGCGTTGCTGGTGCTGGTGCTGGTGCTGATGCTGGCTGATCGGCGATTTAAGCACGCTCAGCACCAGATCATCATTAGATGGCACGATCGTCGTGAGCTGCCTGCTCTGCCTGTATATGTTCTCCTGCTCCGCGCGGTTCATCCTGCATCCAAGTCGTCGACGTTGCAAATAAAATCCCGGATACCATTCGTGCCTCCCTCGACCCGGACCGCTACCTAGCATAACAGCGTGCAACATCCCGACGCTCTCTTGCAGCAGGAACTTTCGTTCATCTGACCCACCCCCAGACGATTCTCCCTTTTTTTCATGGTCGTCTCAGATCTATGATCACTTCACGATACGCGGTCTTCTTCTTTCTTTCTTTTTTCTTTTCTTTTTTCACAACTTGATAAGATACACGTTTCATACGATTTAAACACTATTCGAGTATTTTGTTACACCGATTCTGATTCAATTTTCAATTCAGGGAACAATGAAAGTAACAACGTTTCCGGTTAAAGATTACGTGTGCAATTGATCATCGTTTGATGAAGCTATTTATGATTTCGGGTGCTAATTAAGCACTGATGAACGTCCCTTAGTACGTTTTAATGAGTTCGTTCGTTATGCCAATTTAAGGGGAAATGGACGCGACGAGTATCTTTCTTTTTAATAGAACACCCGATTTATGTTGTTTGAACACTATTTGGACATTGGAAATGTTTAACTCACTTCTGACGCAGTTTGATAACGATTTAAGGGGATTAGGATTTTAGGCTGAAGATTCCCAGTGTACTATTCTTCCACACCGTTTAACAAAACATTCAATTTGTGGCATTTAAACGCTATCTGAATATTTTGATGACGAGATTTTAGGGGAGAAACGGATGGTGAAATTTCAAGTTCTCGCACATTCCTTCACCACAATTTCCTAAAGCACTTAATTCGTGGAATTTGAACGCACTAGTTACACATTGGAGCCATTAAATTTTTCGCTAAGCTTTGATGAACTGATTTTTCATATTTACGATGTAGTAGCCTGACCTTAAAATTGTATTACAAATTTTAACAAGTTTCGTCCGATTAATATCAAACTGGTGAAATTCGTATACTTTGAGTATCTAACGCGTAATGAGGATCGTAGTCTTTGAATGTTTTAATCTTTCATGCGTATATCTTGTAGGAAAAAGGATTTTTCGTGAGTGTGGGTCTTCCAACTCGAATCTCTAAGCTACTATCACATTTTCGAAATTACAAATTCGCTATTAAACACTGGGCCAATCTTTCACTAAAGTCTTGTATACGTGTAAACACTTTTTGCGATGGAAAACAAAAGAATAAGAACTAATATCAAATTAAACTGCTTTCTACTCGCAGCTTAAATTAACCGCAGATAATCACGAGTTTGATCAAAAATTTCTCAACCACTTTGATTCACGAACGCGAAACAGTCGATCTGAAATTGTAACGTTTTCTCTCCTCGCAATTTGAATCAAGTTTACGCGATCATTAGCCTATTGGCAGAAAGGTGGCAAAGAGGATCAATCTCTGCCCAAGATCGTTTCCTATCGTAATTCAAATCAATCGCGAACTATCGTAATTCACAGAGATCGTGCGTTTCAATCTCACACGGAAATTAACGACACTTTCCTCCCCCTTCTTCTAAAGTACTTTCTTTTTTATCCAGTTCTCGTAGTTTTCTCTTGTTGTGTCCATGTAGTTTTTCCTGCTGTCGCAACAAAACGACCCTCCATTGCCTTTCCCTGTTTGTTCTTCGTTCTTTTTCCCTTGAGAAGTATCGAGCAATTTCACTCGTTGTCCAACTTCTTCTGCCCTGCGATGCTGTTTCCCTCGCGATATCTCTCGTTCCTCGTTCGATCCACAATCCCGCAAAAGCGATTAGCTCTCGTAATATACTTTGTCTTGTCGATCGACTCGTCCCTTGAAAGTTGGACGATCGAATACGAATGGCTCCTCAACTTCCAAGTTTTTGTCGAATACGATGGTACAAATTCAAGAATCTATCAAAACAAATTTCCGAGGGAGAAATTCTGTCAGAGCAGAGGCCATTGTATAAACAGCTCGACGATCTTCAAGGACTTGGATTCGATAGCAATCTTCTGATATATTTCACTCTTTCTGCCTACACGTGATACTTAAATCTGACTCGAGCGATCGTTTCGAGTAATCGTTAATTATACGGCTGGGGCGCGTAATAAAGGCGCAACAGTAGCAACGATAACTTTCTACGCCCCCTGAATTTGCCTTGCGAAATAGATTTCTCTCCGGGAAACGTGAAGAGGAATCACGTGCTCGTTCCTTTTCCTCGGCTTTTCTTCTCCACCTAGTTGATGTCCTCAACGTCGAGACTCACCTCGAGACTCTTTTAAAGGGATTACACCTCTTGCTTTTCCACAACAGTCTGGTCGACGAGATTGGCATTCTCGGCGAGTTGCGGATCCTCTTGTCGATCGTTGCGACACGACGCGACATTGGACAGTCAACATTCGATGCTCGAGCCGTTGCAGAAACTGATCCCGAGGGTTTCCCGACGATTTCCGCTCGCTTATCTTCCAAACAGTCACACACGAAGTCTCGTGCGACGACTCTATTATTCTCGACGTGTTTACCGTGTCGAGATAAAAGGAACGAGAAGTACTGTTTCGTGTAACCTGAAATTGCTTCGGGATTTTACTCGATATCGCGTTACGCTAGCGAAACATTCTGCTTTACTTCTACGCTGGAATTAGCGTGTTTATCGTTCGGTATTTTTATCGTTTGATTGAAACGCGGTCTCAGCAACCATTTCAAAACTTATAAGTTCTAACAGGGAAGCTTTTAAGGAAGCAATCGCTTCACCGTGAGGACGTGCAAATTCGAAACTCGACGTCAGTTTGCCACGGAAAAGGCTCAAGAAATCTCTTCTTTTCCGACCAGCTTTGAGCTTCTGTACAAACTATTTCCTATCATCGAACGTAATGTCTATTTCGAGATTGAAAATCCCTTGTCGAATAAATAGAACGAGTCTTCGGGAAAAAGAAAAGAATACGCGTGCATGGATGGTGTGTACATGTCGGTGAAGAACGTATATTCAACACCATCGGATCATCTCTGCTCGAACCTTTCGCGATCTCGCCCTCGTCGGATTCAGCCGTTTCGTAAATTCTTTAAACGCGATCCTAGCTCCGTTTTGACGTTTCGTATATTCTTTCTTCCACCTCTCTATCAACCTCTAAAATCCTACAATCGGAGTGGAAGGAACGCGAGAAATTGATCGTTCCCTGTATTTTCTTCCTTTTTCCATTCAATTCGTTTGATTTGTAGCACGAAATTGCTTCGCTATAGCGAGATCCCTCTATATTGCTCTTATTCAAGACGTCTGCCAGTAGATCCACGTGAAAAGAATTTTGTTGGACTTCGTAAGATTTCCGATTCACCGTGCCCTGGACAGAATGAATAAAACGATGTAATTTCGGCCTTTTATCCGCATCTTTTCGGGGTATACGGTGATTTAATAAGGCAACGAATGCGATCTCCACGGTCTTATCTCAATCATCCTCGTCACGGGCCGCGTGTTTAACGACGGGATTACATTTTACGAAGCCTCGAATCCGCGTCCGACCGTTATCCCCGGTCCGATAAAATTTTAATTGAAAGTTCCCACGAGGACGCGTCTCCTTTGACATTTAAGATCCGCCTATTTCGTTGCAGTGCGCTTTCATACCCGTCTAAATGCGGGTATGAAACCGTGATTCAATTTCGTCGTTTGTTTCTTTCTTTCTTTTTCTTTTCTCCTTCGTTCGCCTTTTATACACGCGTCCTCGATTCCTATGTGTCTACGGAAAGTAAAAACCGTCTGGCGTTCGTACGATGTTGGATCTCGATCGATTTGGGCATGTGCAGGTTAACGTTCAGGATTTCGAAATCGTTGTAGCATCGTTTCGAAAGAATAGGTTTGACACCGGTGTACGATAATTTGCCTCTTCGATCCGTTCCCCATAATTGTACGATCATTTACGACTCCGATCGAGGGAGTTTGAACGAAAAAGCTTGATCGAGTCGGTTTCTTGCAACCTCTGAGAAAAGATCTCTCAGTCATAAGCACAGTTCGTACATGTTTTCATCCCCCGAGCTTCGATTCCTAACTTCTTCGAATCCTCGCACGCTCGAAATCCATTTCCCTCGATCGTCCACAAACAGACTGATCTTTCTTTTCCCACGCAATGACAATTATCCACGTACGTCGCGACGAACCAACGAAAAAATCACGATCGTCGTAAAGCCTACATTCGACTGTCACGGATTTTCTCCTAGAGAAAAGACGGCAGAAAGGAACAAGGAGGAGGAGACGAAAGAAAAAAGAAAAGAGGAAGGAACGAGTTAAAGTGCAGTAAGATCGGTGCGAATTTCGCTCGTGCTTCCAGATGATTTTCACGCACGTGTTCCCGCACTCACTCGAGACGGAAGCACAAGGGGGTCGACAAATGGTTGTTCGAGGGCGAGCGACTCGTTGATCACGCAATCGCACCTGGCAGAGGGAAGAGGAGGGTGGATGATACACGAGGTCGCGTGGCGCTGGTCGAAGACGCGTAATGTGCTCAGGACGACAGCCCGCAACCAACTGTGGCTCTTGGCCACCCTGTAGTTCCGCCACCCATCGCAACCCCGAAGAGGTGGTGGCTCTCGGCGCTTGCACGCCGCGCACCGTTTACGAATCATGAGAAATGTTTTCATCTGGCCTACCCCTCGTCGAGCGACAGATCGCACACGCAAAAACCTTACGCTTCTGCCACGGTACTCGAGTTTAACTCTGGTTAGTGGAATGAACGTACAGGCTTAGAACGATTCATAAGTGCATTTATCGTGTAATGTTTTAAAACGTAAGGGCTAAGACTTTAACGCTAGAACTACCGATAGTTAACACGAAGCTATTTCTACCAAAACCAGTTAAAATGACTGGTCTTTAAAAAATACGTAACAATAGAATATTTCTATATGTATTGATTTATTTTTTATTATTATTACTCCATATTGGATCTCCAAACGAGGGTCGATACATTTATAAAATAGTAAAGCCAGTCATTTTGACTGGTGCAGTATTTCTAGCGTTAGCGATCTAGCGATTAATCCGGATTTTTCTTGATAGCTGATAACATCATATTGAATGATACGCGGTAAAAATTTTAAAAACGTGTGCGAAGTTGTATAAAACGAGGAAACTGGTTAATTGGAGTTCGATAAACAAATTGCAGAATCCTTTTACATTTTGACAAGTACCAGTCGTTTTGACTGGTGTTGGTATAAGTAACCTTAATACAAAATTATTTTGAATTTGAATACGTAAAAAACAAAATAAAATTCATTATATTATACTGTTAGTTATCGTTGCGAAAGTCATTACATCATTGCAGAAAAAAATATAACATGAAATAGGAATTTTAAAATAAAATTGTAAAACCAGTCAATTTGATTGGTGTGGTAGTTCTAGTGTTAATAATAGCTTAATAGCGATTTTCTTAAGCAGTTAGCTGTTTTTCACGAGTATAGTCAAAGTAATGTCATAAAGAAATGGCAATTGTTTTATTCCATTTTTATTTATTTTTATTTTAATTTTATTTTTATTCCAAAAATCTCTCGTTTCATTTCGTTACAACTTAATTCTATATTGTAACAGCCACGTGTGCTCTGTGTTTCACGAGTATAGTCGTCATCGCTTACTTTTTGCGACACAACTTAGGCACACGATTTTCAAAGAGCTCGCAAATCCTGAGTGGTTAAATGCAACAGAAGAGAAAAATTTCCTTCGGATATTAGCATTTTGTCTGTAACAATATTATTATCGTTGTTATCGTTGTTATTAGCGTGGAGAATTCTTGGATACACAGATGTAATGCGCGGGGAAATAAATTACACGCGCAGATACGCATATGGAAAACAAAGAAAAGAAAAGGAGAAATTGCTAATGCTTCTGTGTTCCAAAATGGGTCTAATCGGCTGACGATACAGTACTCTAAGAGCGTTAGTAATTAGCAGAGAATTTAGAGATCCCGCGAATAAGCCCCACAGCGTTAATACTACGAGAGATGACGTTACTACGATGAGCCGCAAGTGATAAGTTGGACTTGAAGGTGACGTCTAGATTCTTGACAATGCTTAGCGTGGATAATGGTATAGTATAATTAAAGACTAGATTATCTTTCTTGCTGCTAAATCTAAGGGTATAACGTTTAATTAAGCTGAGGGACAATTTGTTTAGCGCACACCAATCATGAAATCTATTAAGATCTACGTGAATTAATTGTGCGGATTACGGACCTCTAGTTCTATAAAAAATTAATTAATATAATGAATAATTATGGTAATTACAGGTTGAACGATTATAGGTATAACGCTAGCTTGTATAATATTGAAAACAAATGTTACTTAAAGCTTCACATTTCTTCTTAATTTGCTAAGAAATTAAACCAATTCGTAATATTTAATTACGGGAAGTTTCAAAAAATTAATTTTTTCCATACAAACAAATGGGAAAATATTACGAATCCTGAAGATAGTTTTGCAACTAATTTCATTTCTCTCAAAGTATTTATTGGAAATTACAAGAATTTATAGAAGATCTGCGAAACGAAATGTCTGCAAAGCCATGGCTTGGTTGGATTAAACGGTTTGGAATCCATTAAGCGTACAAATTCTGCATCGTTTATATTGCGTTTCTGCAACTATTTTAAGAATCGTAATTCCATCCTTCCGCTACCTTCCTCATTTTTATTAAATCTTAATTGCAATTTATAATCTTAATACTATACAGAGCTAATTATAATTGCGGCAATTTTTTTCATGAAACATAATACAAATATTTTTCCCATACTTTTACGAATTATTACACGTGTAATATTTGGAATTTATTGATATATAAAGTAAACAATTACGATCATCGGATCTTGGTACAACCAGCATTTCCTGGATCGATTATCAGTTCATAATATAAAGATAAAACTTGGAAAGTTACATAACTGAGAAAATTGTTATGTGAAGAATTCTCCTACACAAAGACGACACGAAACCAAATGCAAATACGTTCGCAAAACTCTTTGAAAACTCTTTCTCGAAACTTTCGTTAAGAGTTCTTTCTGAATATCTTTTCTTAACTCTTATCCGTAGTCTTCGCCCTTAAAAAGATTCACTCCCACGGTTACACAAACATACATTACACGTTATATATACATATATACACATAGCAACGTTCAAAGCTAGCCAACTAACATTTTTAAAATATTAGCTGCCCAAACATTGTCTTTCCGTTTTGTACAAAATATCTTTTACTTCCACGACATTTCAACAATCTTTAGCAAAGCGATTTTTATATGCATTTTAATTTTTGTATAAGGAATTTCCACAAATTGTTTTCGCGATAAATCGCTTAGAAAGTATGCGAAAAATGTTAAATCCTTAAAAATTGACTTTTATAAATTGTGGAGATGAAAGAAAGTGACGACGGAGATAGATTGGAAAATTGAAGGAAATTGACGCTGAAACATCGAAAATTTGTATCGACCGAGTTGATTATAAAAAGTTGGAAGATAAAATGAAGGAAGAGATGTGTACAATGGAATGGAACAAGAGGAAGAAAACGATATTAGATGAGGGCGAATGTATACATATTTCCGTCGTGACTGATTAAGTTAGCAAATCCAACGATAGTTTCGAAATCAGATGCGAAAGTTATACAGAACTTACCGACAGTTCGAATAATTTAAGCGGAACTTTTTGAACCGGAACAGAATGAAATTATTCAAACAAGGCTGCAATAAATCGTAGAACCGTTGCTGAATTTCTCTACATTTCCTTTTTTTCTGTTTTATCGCTTCGTACGACAACTTTCCGAACATTTCAACCATGCACTTGATGATATTTACCCTAACAACCCCAGACCAGATAAAGTAACTGGCATGTTAAAGATATATTAGAGCGAATACAAATACCTATTTTATAGAAATCAAACGTACGATAAGAAAATGTCCACGGTTTTAAAACAAATAATTTACAGTGCTATAGATACTTCAATTTCTTCAAACTTCATCAGATTGCAGGATCTATTGCGTTGGCAACTAAGTGATTGCGGATTTTGTCATTAGGTGGTATCGACAAAATCCGCAATCACTTAGTTGCCAACCCAATAGATGGAAAAAGAAACGATCGACAGAAATAAGCAACGCTTAAAGGTTTTCTATCACTACCGCGATGTTAAATAATAATAATAATAATAGTAATTAATAATATATATGGTATTGAAGTAACCTAATTACGAAAATAATAACAACCTTCATCGCGCCTATTTATTCTTAACATATTATACTTGTTAAAAAAAATAACAAGCTGAAAGAAAGATAAAGATATAACTCGTTAGTGATACTCTTTTTAAATACACGTATGTATCTTTATACACGTATGTATGTTATCTTTACGCGCATAGGAGAACGCAGAGAAAAAGCAGAAATTAATGGGAAAATTTCACGATTGCATGCAGATGCACGTTAACGAGAGATCTTCGTTCTGTGGGCAGGATCATTAAACAAGTTTGTTTGTACTGAGAACAACGCGGTGAATGTATATCGCGAGGTCGGTTTGTCTGGCGAACACAAAAAAAAAACGGTGAAATTTATAGAAAATTCTGAAAAATGTTTTAAAAAGTTGAAATTTGGTGTAATTTAACAAAATTACGAAACTAAAATTTCTATAAATGAGAAAAAAAGGAAGGTGTTATTGATTCGTTTCTATTCCTAGCATTTGTCTTGCATGATGCAACGATATAAATAAATATTTTACTGGCCGATTCTTATTCCCTTTGAAAATGAAAAACTGTTACGTATATCGGTGTAAATATCAACGTTCTCGACAGTCAGCTTTATGGTCACGTTTCTGATCTGCGGGATCAGAAATTCCTTTCTGTCGTTAGATAAACGAGCAATGGGTCCCAAAGGATTTCTTAAAGTGTCTCGCAACCCTTCTTCGACCACCATAAATTTTTCTTACCGCCGTCAAAAGGGAAAGAAGTCCCCTCTCGAATGCGTGCCACGTACCTTTTTGCAACTCTATAGGGACGCCAACCCATAATTAACAATTCGATATATACGAGATGAGAAATTGAAAAGTATACGTGATACATTCGATATAGGAATGGCTTCGACGTTACTTGATTTGTTATTATTAAGATACATTGGCAAATTTGAAACAGGTACAGCCAACGAGTAATGGAACGAAATCTGGACGAAAGGAAGGGGAAAGTAATAACAGATACCGAAAGGAAGAGATGGCGATATTCAAAAAATTGTGGGAGAACGATAAGATTAGAGAATCAAAATACGACGGATTATGTAACTACATACAAAATATCAGGATGTCACGCCACATAAAGGAAGAGGGGAGAGGGCAAAGTGTTATAACTAGAGGGATATGGAAACGTAGAAGATGCGAGCAAGTATTGGAGATCGGAACAGGAAAGAATATGTAAAAGTGAAATATTGAGGGGACGTTGAAACATCTGATAGAAGACAGTGTAGTAGTGAAAGGAACAAACACAAACGTGGAGAAAATTCTAGGTAGATAAAAGATAGAATGGAAGTGTAGAAATGGTTAAGGAAGATAGAAAGAAGAAGGAAAGGAAGAGGAGAGATAAAGTAGGAAATGATAGGAGAAATATCAAAGATTAAAAGTTGCAATAAGCAGACAGCTAGCAGTAGGAGTGGCTGACGGAAATAATAGTTTTAGAATAGGAAGAACTTACAGCGTAGATTCTTAAATACATAGTATGTTGTAACTAGGTTAAGGCTAACATAAGAATAAAGTATGCAACTGGATGAGTGAAAAGATCGGACGAGGAGGAGGTGTTAGAAAAATTGTAAGCAAGTCGCGTTTCTTCACCGTGATGTCGAGATCAAATAAATTATTGCTGTTATTATTTTGATCAATTTTTGTTTCTGTTTATTTTTCCTTCATCTTTGTTTGTTATAGTTTTAGGACTTTTATTTATAGACAAAACATATAAGAAAACATTCTTCCAGAGAGAAAAATATCAGTTTAAATAAAAAGAACGTAAATTATTAATCGTATTTTATTAGATGTACAGAGTGCTATCTCTCTACATCGATGGATTTTATGATTTTCTCCGTATAGTCGACGAATTAACTCGATTTTGTCAACACGAATCGTACATATATATAATAGAACTGTCACGATAAGAATTAAAGATTCACAAGTGAGGCATACAAACGCGGAAGTTTTCTAAGGAAGTGTTTTAGGGGCAATTTTGTCAAATCAACACCACTGACAGTGAAAGAAGCACTTAAAGGTCTACTAAATATACGGTACCTATACATACCTATAAGTATACTGAAATTAGGTTAGAAATATATGCAAATAAATACATACTATGTGTGTATAAACCCAAGCTATGTACGTATACAGACATCCTACAATGACATCTAAATGGAAATCGGAAATGACCATTTACATGCTTCCAACTCTAATTGTTATAGCAATTTTCCAAACGTCAAATTGCAAAGAAATATATGGAAAATGAGAAAAAGAAACATTTCTTGAGTAAAAGCACAATCTAACTTCATTTGCCCGGTCCAATTTCATGATATCTGTATCTCATATAGCTTACCGGCTTATAGTGATAAAACGTCTTCAACTGATAAATGGCTTCTGGCGAAAGGATTCAAGCCACCTTTTGGCGGCAGTAATGCGTGGTTGAATAGCAATCGATATAAAAGTAGGATTACCAGTAGCTCGTATCTTCGGACATCCACGAGCGCAGTATCGGTTGTGGTCTCGTTTCGATCGAGCAATTCAAGAGCGAAATGTAATTTTAGTTGCTACTACTTTTCATATTTATGCTTATATCGATTTAATATTCTTTGACACGAAATTAAAATGTAAATATTTTAAACATATTATATATACCATTATATATGTTTAATATACCATTATATTTTATATACAATATATCATTCTACCATTCTTATTATATAAATATATATAATATATAAGTTAGTATATATAACACTATAGATTAAAAAATATCATTAAAAACAAAAAATGCCTGTTATCGAAAGATGCATAACATGAAATCTACATATCCTTTAACACTGGAACCAGTCGAATTGGCTGGTTATACAAATTTATTTTCAAATTCCTACTTCGTGTTATATTTTTTCCGCAATGATGTAACGAGTTTCGCAACGATAATTAAAAGAATAATATGATGAATTTTATTTTGTATTTTACGTATTCAAACTCAAAATAATTTTGTATCAAGGTATTTATACCAATATCGGTCAAAATGACTGGCACTTGTCAAAGTGTAAAAGGGTCTTGCAATCCGTTTATCGAACCCCAATTAACCAGTTTCCTCGTTTTGTACAACTTCACACATGTTTTTAAAATTTTTACTGCGTATCATTCAATATGATGATATCAGTTATTAGGAAAATTCCGGATCGATCGCTAGATCGCTAAATGCTAACACTAAAAATATCACACCAGTAAAAAGGATTGGTTCTACAATTTTATAAATGTACTGACCCTCGTTTAGGGATCCTGATCCCTAATAGATTAATAATACCAAAAATATACTACATAACATGGAATTCGTTCTGTAAGAAAGTAATAAATCAATAAATATAAAAATATTTTATTGTTACGTATTTTTTAGAGACCAGTCATTTCGACTGGTTTTGGTAGAAATAGCTTCGTATTAACTATCGGTAGTTTTAGCGTTAAATATTCTTCATTCTTAAATTTAATTCTGAAATTAATATCCTTTAAGTTCTTTAAATTTATCGATATATCCGTGTAACATCTGTATAACGATAAAGAACACTCGTCCGAACAGTAATCTTTCCTTAAATAGAGATTCTACGATTTTAATGAGAACGCCTTCTAACGTCTGACCAGTCAGTTCGAAACTAACAAAAGCGCAGAAACGTTTCACGGCACGTGTGCACTTCAAATCGACATTTCGCAGAGCGAGCTCGTTCGAGGCACGAAACAACCACGAGAAACAAACACGGCCAAAGTTGCCCGTCAGGCTCGATTAATCGAACAACGTTCCCGTTTTCCAGCCAAAAGAAATTTCGATGTTCGAGGCTGAAGCTCGCACGTTGCAGAGGCTAAAGCGTTGCTGCGGTTGGGATGAGTAATGGAGGACGAAGGCAGCTGTTTGTCAGAAATATTTCCAACGTTTTGACCACGCGGTTCCATCGAAACGGCATCGATATGCAACGATCTCGGTGGTAATCGAGAAACAAGAGGACTTCTTATTGATTCACATTTCACGTTGTCCTCTTTAAAGTCTCGTTGTTCCCAAACGTCTTCCGCGATATCCGATTCCCGGAAATACCAGTATTTCAATGGGAAAATGGCTCAAAAATAATTAGATCGTTATGTTCTTGGAAAATATCACTTTGGAAAAGAGAACGGTATTCCAGGGTATCGTAATTCTTCTTTCGCAAATGTATAAAATATTTTACGTATTCTGTTATCGTACATTATCATTTGGATTGTAGGTCATGGATCGAATAAAATGTTTATTCGATTTATAAGATATATTTCAATCATTTCGCGACTTCATTGAACTGAGTATTCTCTTTTTCTTTCTTTTTTTTTTTATTTGAACGTATCGTAGTATATTTTAGTTTGAAGGATTTTGTTAATTTTGTAAGATACCGATGATTAAGGATTGGTTGAACGATCTACTTTTCGCTATCATTGACTCACAATAGATATTTATGTAACAGGTAAATATTACAACAGAGACTAACTGGCAGAGGGCTATCTATTATATTAGGTTGTCCAAAGGTTTCTTTCGTTTTATAAGGAAATAATGGATGCACAACATTTTCCGTTTCATATTATTTTATCGAATTACGTATGATCCATTTTGTTCTATCAAAATAAAGATCACAACGTTCGACAGATTAGGTTTCATGTTTGTATAAAGATGCATCGTTGTAAAAGACGTGTCTGTAAAAGAAAAACACTTTTCGGACAACCTAATACCACGCGGTTTTGTCGATTCTAACGAAGCTACAAGTTGCGAGATACGACGACTGAGTAGCTTTGAACGTAAATGTTACAAGTATTAACGAAATATGATTTTTATAATATCATGCTCCTAGGAAAATGCTTCGGAGACTTGAGCCCAATTTTTTGGAACATTTTATATATTACATTATAATTGGTGTAATTGACTCGTTAACATGTTAACGTATTATTATTCGATAACAAACGAAATAAGCAGAAACAAACTGCTAAGGATTTTATCCATTCAACCTTTTCCCTCCAGTGTCGATATACCATCGATAAAAAATTTCCATCGATAAAGTGAAATTTCGTCCTTGCTATCGTGACGACTTTTCCACCTCTACGATTTCCACGGTGACCTCACCTGAAAGCGTTCGAGCATCCTGCCGGTTGCTTCGCAAAAGATAAGTCGATAAGTCGAGTCAATGGTAGCGAAGGTATCGCGTCAAAAGCAGTCGAAAGATCGACAACAGGGAGTACCGTATACAAAACGGTTTAAACGGAGTTTATTCACGGTTTACTGCCGTCTTTATGGCCCCGAACGCGGATGGGAAAAGTTCGATTAACCGATGGGCGGGTTAATTGATTTTATTAGATGTTCGAAACGAGTTGCGAACAAAAAACTGATACCGTTTGATGAGATATAATTTTATATAACGTAAGGAATAAAATGCCCGAAAGCACAAGGAAATTATGATATTAAACAAATAAGAAATTGATTTCCCGATTATCACAGACAGTTCTTAAAAATGTAATTCGATAATTACCATAGAAAATATTCTAAAATTAGACGAGTTCTTTAGCGTCATTATTAAACCTGAAATATATCGTTAAAAAAAATAACAATAGCAAAATCAATTTAAGTATCAAACTTTGACAAATCGAATGAAACTAAGCGTATTCTGCACATTCGTTGATAAACCAAATTAAACCATTTAGCAGAGTACGAGATACGATGTTCAAAGTTCCAAAATATTATATTAATTTATATTAACGTACGAAATTACCAAACTTCCATCTCCAAGATTTTTCGGCGTTTAACTTCTCTCACATTTGCCCCGTTATACGTTATTATAGCTTTCTCTAAACTGTAACACGATGCTAAAATAGCAATTTCAATCTCGAATAGACTATGACCGTTTTCCCTTGCATCCTAATTACATACGACACGCGATAAGTAAACTATTCAAATACGTTAATCGATTAATTTTCATCCAATTATATTAATTACCGCTACATAGTCCAAAATATAATCTCGCATGGTTGTCTTTTAGAAATGCAGAATCATTGGGACGTCTTGAAACAATATGTGTGTGTGTGTGTGTGTGTAACGGTGTAAGCGGACAAGGGAGTTGAACGCGCTGTAAATTCACTCTCGCCGCATGCAATTATGCCATGGCTGACCTATACACCTGCTTTCGCTGCCGAGTAAACTGGTTAAGACTCGTGGGAGTAATCCCTGACCAGGGTAATAACCAGCTTTGTTAACTGTTTCTGTGTAAACGCCACGCGACCAGACATCCCCAATGGAAAATACGTGTATGGCCAACGTTAAGTATAATTCTCGCTGATGAAATGTCACACAGGGAAGTGATTTCTGAGCTTATTGTCGTAACGATTTGTTGCTGTCTATACGATTAATGGAAGTAACGTGACAAGACTCGTTAGAAAGACAGGAATTTCGAGGATAACTGTAGGAGGAATTAACAGAAAGTTAGGACAGCCGTTCAACTTTCCTTATGTGTCTTTCGAATAATTCTTCTGTTGTATTAACTTTCGAAGACTGAAGTGAAAGTAGAAGAACCAATAGCTGAGTTATTCAAAAAGTCGAAGAGGAACAGTTGAATGAAATTGGGTAACACGGAAGAGGGTAGAATAGAATCGTTCGTGGTATTAAGAAGTTTGTGGCGACTACGAACTGTTTTTCAAAATGGTTTCGAAGATCTTTTTGAAAAATTTTTGCACATTTGAACAAAGACGAAATTACCTTTATTAGGCTTGCAAATTACATATTATATTTTATTATAGTCTATAAACCGTATCTTTGTTTAAAATATCTGAACCGCAGATGTATTTACATTAAATATAAAATTAATACGCACGAGAAAGAAAGAGAAAGAAATTTTTGCACATTTGAACAAAGACGAAGTTACCTTTATTAGGCTTGCAAATTACATATTATATTTTATTATAGTCTATAAACCGTATCTTTGTTTAAAATATCTGAATCCCAGATATATTTACATTAAATATAAAATTAATACACACGAGAAAGGAAGAGATTTCATAAATAAAACGTGGAAATATCAATTAAAAAGCGATGAAAGTCGGATCATAGCTACCGATGAATTTGTTTTGGAATTGTGCTTTAATTTACATATAAAACAAACGCAAATCTCGCTAACAAAATAAAAACTACACGCGTACCATTAAGCATACCAGCAATCGTACGAACACGTGTTTCATCATCGCCGACCAATTCATATTCATCGTCGATTCATCTCTAGCCCATCGATAATCCTTAACGACACCTCCAATTGTACGTGACTTTTCCAGCAAACATGTATCTAACTTTTTCAGCCACTTCGACTGGCTCATAAACCAGACAAGAAGCAATTTCACGATCAAAAGCGATCGATCGAATGCAATCTCAACCGGCTAAAAAGAAAGAAAACGATCGAATCGAGTTCTGTAAAAGCGAACAGCTACACCACGAAGGTATTCGAGCTCTTTAACTTCGGCAACTGTGCCGACACCAATATCGTAACGCCTACTTGTCACGATCCGATGTTCGGTGCACGCGGACGGAGTAAGTAGTTCGTAGTGAAATGCTAAATACCGTCGACGACCCGCGTGTCTATTTATAGAGGCGGCTGGATCGATATTCGGCCGGTATAGCAAGAGTAAACCGGGGCTAGAGCACGCGAGAAGGAAAAAAGAGGAAAGGGAAGTGAGAAAATACGATGAAATCGGCAAGAGAAGCTTACAAAGAGTAAATACAGAAAGCGAAGAGAGATAAGAGAGATATCAAGCGAAAAAGATAAATACAGCGAAGAGCATAATTAAGATATTGTCACGCGAATTTTATATATTTTTCCCTGGCAATTTCAATAGATTGAAATATATTACGCCATAATATTTCATTTTTACAAAGTATTACGTCGTATCCGGCCACTTTTCTCTGACAATCTAAACCGTTCGCGTTGTTGAAAATTTGTTAGTCTCCTTCCGCTGTTGTGAGTAGCAATATCACAATGATATCAACGAAGAAGGCTATCTACCGGAAGAAGTCGACAGCCAAGGCAATAAATTGATTTATTTTGCATAGTTTGCTTAAAAAAAAGGAAGCAGTTTTCCGTTGCAATCTTCTCTTTTAACGGCCGGAATTTATTATTCAGATGAGTAACGGTGATAAAGGTTATTAACGAATTACGAGCTTATTATCTCACCCGTTTCACACCACTTTTATATTACTCTTTGGAAAAGTTTTCCCATTACTTCTGATGGCTTGGCATGACTTTCGTTTATAACAGTCTTTTATTTTATACGACATTCGCGGACTTATGCAGTGCACTTGCTGGTTACGTCGTTTTAAAAAGGCATTAAATAAATCAAAATATTTTTTATTTGTTACACAGAAGGGACCAAAAGATGTTGGCTGTGTGCTTTCTCAAAATTGAATCGAATTATCGTCAGTTAGGAAATTTCTTTTGTTGAAACGTGCATGCGTCTTTTTATCCTCCTCTGTATATTAAAATTTCTTTCGCGCTCATAATTTGTGATAATTGATCTTCTACGTTTTAAAGCTCTTCTCATACTTGTTTTCTTGTTTTTTCTTTTGGCACAAAGTGCACGAATAAGGGAACGTTGAAAGGAGCGAATCGCCCGAGGAATCCCCGTTTTGTTCCAAAATCAGAAGCGCAAATGCGAAATGTGAAAGTTCACGTTAAATTTAGTTGCAACGCCGCTCATCCGAGCCTAGCGTTTGATCTCAAAGCAAACCACGATCTACTCCAATCTTCCACCTGCTCTCCTTGTTTGTTCCTTTCACACGCTTCTCCTCCACCATTTGTTCATCTTTCTACTCGACGAATCCTTTTCTTCGTTTCGTTTCCCTTTCCTGCGAAACATCGTTAGAGTGTCCTCATCCAGTTGAATCTATAACAACTGTGAATTTAAAAGCAAGAAGAAAATTTGCAAATGACTTGCAGTAGTTAACGAAGTAAATGTATTCCGGGCTCCACTCCAGTAAATAGATCTGGATAGGAGATTTCTTTGAAAATATTCTTCTTTTTTGAAAATATTGAAAATATTGTATACATTAAGGAAATATAACCTAGATTTTTTCATTCGAAATCATTCGAATCTCCGTACGAAAAGTTTTAGAAATCAAGTTGTCAAATTTACAAATCATTAAATTTAACGAGATTTACAGATTTACAAATTTACAAACGTATGAAAGGAATGAAAAGATATGGAAAAAGATGGTATGCAAAGGTATAAGATATTTATAGGACTTTACAATCGTGTAAAAATATATCTAATCAATGATTAGTTAATCCTGAAACAAATTTTTCCGACGTTGTATTAAGTTTTGTATTTATCACGTTTTTCAACGTTCCATTTAGAAGAATCGAAACGTCATGGTACAAATTTCCCAGTCGATGCTCCCGTGCCGCCGCGCCGCTACGCTCGCGTTGCGCTCAATAACCACTATCAAACATTTGTCAAAATAAAACCGCGATAACCGAATAAAATAAAAAGTCGAAAAATGTAATACGCGAAATCAATACCGTTAATACTTCGATTGCGATTTAAATTGGTTCGCTCGTGAACACGTCGATTTCTCAATTTTGTCACGTCAACGATACACGATGCCGCCTCTAAATAAAGGACGACAAATCTCGTCGTTATACTTGCCTTCATATTTCAGTCGCCTGACTTTTCCCAATATCCCTGCGAAATTAATGGTTAGACTGCGGATTTTTATACAAATTTGTCTTTTCATGGACGCGACTAAAGAAACACAATTTTCAGATTTGTTTTGGTTATTAAAAATTATAACGAGTGCTCTATTTTAGATATTTTATACATTTTCGTTACATATTAAACATATTTTACCTAATATTTTTACTATAACATACAAATTACACATTATACGCGTTCTGTCCTTATCTTCGTCTTCAAATTTCTAAAACAAACACAGAAAACTCCGCAGCGTATCAAATTACGATTCAAAAAGTACATTAACGAATGGCCCCGAATAAAGAATGAGTCGAATGGAAACCGTTTTAGAAGTCCAACCTTCGAAATTTGATGTTTTCTCAAGACGAAATCTTTTCTAAAGTCTGTTCCTTTTATGTCACAAGAACTCGTACAAATAAATTTTGCAAAATGAAAATTATCGATGGAGAATCGTTCTATTTCTACTTCCTACTAGAGAATACCACTAACTCAACTCTTGTATAACAAGATAGACGCGAGTCGATCGTGTTCTCGCATGAAAAGGAACGCGAACCGACTCGGCTGAAACTCTGAAATAGAATGTGCAAAGGGGCCCATTAGCGACCTGTTTGTACACTCCAACGCTCTGAAGTGAGCACTTTCCGTGCTACTTCATCTTCTGCTAAGAGGCTGACCTCGCCGAACGCCCGGATCCTATTGTCTCCGAAGTGAAGCGACGTCTTCGCCACAAAAAAACAAGAGGATAATTCTATACGAGCTCGTGTCTATTTCCCATTGTCATTCGTTTCAATGACGGAGGCCTAAGATGACGGATCTCTTTGCCTTACCTTCGTTTTGCCTCCCAGTGAAACGAACTGGACTTGTGCTAATTAGAAAATTTTCACACAACATCTCGAGTATCTTCCGCTGTTTCATTCACGGCGGTTGAGCTCGAAAGGTTTCTATACAATTTGACGATATATTCATTTTGAAAGAGCTGGCTTTGTTTGATCGAGAAGACAGGTATATACGTAGTTTCGAAGTATCGTAAATATTTTAAATATAAATGTTCTATTTGTGTATTATATAGATAGATATAATATTGCATGTTTCAAGGGAGAAGTCAATTTTTAACAATTTCAAACAAAAAGTTTGATAAATATTTTGAACACAGATACTTCGTGTCTATAGGTACTCCGGGTAAAAATATAAATATTTTTTCATAATGTTATATTTTCCAAGTGAAAGCACTTTTACATCTTTTCGCAAACGGTTTCGCAATTCGAAATTTACAAAACGTCAATATATTCTTTATTTCTGACTTTTCGCTATTTTTTATATTAGAAATATTATTATATATTATATATCAGGAATTCGAAATTTTCAATCGTTAAGCGACATTTTACGACTCGACCGATCAGCTGACCTTAAAACGAACTAGAACATTGTATACGATAATTTTACTCTGCTGCTTACTATATATAAATCGGTCGTTTTATACGAATGGTTTTCTGATAGCAGAAAAAGGAAGGTAGAAACGATAAAAAAAGGGAAAGCAAAGGAAGATGAAGAACGAGAGAAGCGAGTTTCTTTCTAGCTTCGCTAATGGTCTCGTCAATAAACTTACTCAGCAAATCCTGACTTACACATATAGCGGCTAATGTTGTGTGATGCAGGTTTTACGTATGTACCAGCTTTGATGGAGATAATTTCACAAGAATAACAATTACCAGATAGTCGTCAAATGGCGCTTTCGGAAGTTAATATACAAATTTCTAGATATTATCAAGCTTCAAAATATTTGTACATTCTCTACCAAACTTCTTTAAATTCTTCTTTTTTTTCCTTTGAAATGATAGAATGAATAAAACAAGGAATAACATGAAAAACAAAATTGTAAATTTATAATCTCGTCAGCAAGATGTAATGCAAATCGTTAAATTATTTCAATTTTTGTATACATTTATATAGATGGTTACTATAAAATACATATCGATATTCTCTGATGCGAGAGGATCCTTTCACATGCGTAATCCAATTTCTGTATTCTTTCACATGAATGGTGGCTTACGATACATCTACCATGGGGCAAATAATTAATCTGTCGTAAAAGTTAACGAAATCATCGTCAAACATTTACTCTCGCAGCTTACTCGCCGCGCATCCAATTTGAATGGATATTTTTATCAAATAGAATCTTACTCTCGTTTTGGCAACTGGAAAGAACCTGTTACGCTTTGAAAAGATGTTCAACGTACGCAATTGGAACGAGATATCATGCATATGAAAAAGTTTTCTTTCTCATATTTTGTTTTAAAGTACGCGCGAAGATATTTTTTAAGTAGTTAGAAAGATATAAAAAGAAAGAGCTTAAGAGGATTAAAAAAGTATTTAGTTATGATATTTGATATTATTATTACATTATGTTATATTATATAGTATTTAGCTATAGTCATAGCGTTATAGCATAGTTTTGACGGAAATAATTGATGAAACAAAGTTGGTAATATTTTCATTTATACTTTCTTGAAAAATGTTATATGTATATTCAAATAGATTTTCAACATCAATTTTCAGGAAAATTAATCCTTGCCTGATCAAATTTTATCTCGCGCTTTTAATTTTTTCTACGGAAGATCACCTTCCCTCTGCTTGTACAACGCTTTCAGACACATCTTAGTAATTTATTTTAACGAAGTAGTAGATGTTACTGTTACCGCGTGTGTGCCATGTTAGCTTTCACGAGAACTCTTCTCTCCCATTTTGTCATTTAACTTCCGACATTTAACGATTATTGCTCCACGCTGTAGAGTTTACTTTGTAAACTATCAAGAACTCCCACGAATTAAATGTATCCTCGCGCCTGTCATCCATAATTGCGTTAGTTTTATTTCTCGTCGATTGCGCCTTCGCAAACAACGGGAAATTACGAAAAACAACGGGATCACAGCTTTTTACCCGAACATATCAATTTTGTAGTGGAACAGAGGAGATACGAGCTCGGGCAAAAGAAAATCTCGAAACTCTCAATGAATTATTTCGTAGTTTCTACGTGAAAAGCCATATATCTTTATAAATGATCCCACGTATCCTTTGATACAAGATCGCGAAAAAGGAAAAAAGGAAAATTCATGCTCGAAGAAAAGACCTGGAATTCTTCGATAGAAAATCGTTACTTGAGTTGCGGTGTCTGTATTTGACCGTGCAAATTATTCCCCTAATAGAACCGTCGTATTTTTCAATAGCATTATTTTCACTTTCTCTTTCCTCTTCTCGTCTAACAAAATTACTCGTTATTCTCGGAAATATGAATATTTCGATTTTGAGATCAATCGTTGGCAATCTATCGCATGATTTATACAATAATTTCTAACTATAGTCGAGTAACTATACCACCTAGCTACTTGTTGCAAGGATAATGGAATTATGTTGTCACTTTTGCTCTCTCTCTCTCTCTCTATCTGAATTTCGAGAATTACCTATTATTCCGTATTAAATATGCATGGAAATTAATTAAACTGAAAGGCTAGATTAAAGTTCGTAAATGAAAATGTTAAACTGCATGAATTACAGGCTGAAATTCATAGTCAGAGTATACGTTGAATTTAATCTTCTTGAAGATTAATGATTAGATTCGCAAATCGTGTAGAAATTATATCTGTGTACATTTTCCATACTGTGTACAAAATTACAATATACTGTATATATAAAATAACAATATACTGTGTACAAAATTGATATCATCATAAAATGCCATCGAGAAAATATATTTCGGCAATGTCTGATATTTTACGGTAAAATTAAACGTTCTCGTTTGCGGAATTATTTAAACAACAAATATAGCTCATATTTATTTGTTAACCTGACGATTACGGAAAAAAAGTGAACGATGTTATTTGCACAACCAATCAACTTCCTAAAAAAACATCATAAAATACATGAATTTTTATCAAATTTTTTGTTATTTATCTCGCGATTGATCTCGGAAATTAAACACTTGAAATTAAAGAAGATGCATCATAAAGTAATCGCTATTATAACACTCCATTCTAATTATAAAAAAAATATTCGCAACATTTAATCGATCGATATGTAATTTCTCGACAAATATGTAATAAACATGACGACGTACAGATAATACAGCAAATATACCTAAGTATACCATGTAGTATAACGATATGTTTGCTAACATTGTTCGCAACTTCACCGTGTTTTCCGTATATTTCTCGTGTCGTATAACCTAAGTACCTCTTCTTTTCGTCGCTGAAATTGTTGTCAGGATGCACAAATAAAATACAAAACGGAGAAAAATAGAGGGGAAAGACATGAAAAGGAGAAAAGAAGGTGGCGATTCAAAGCAATATTTCGAACGCTACAAGAAGAGAATCACTTTGCAACCACAGATCTGTCGATCGATCAGGCAAAGTATCGATATTCAGACTTGGACGAGTGTACAGCTCTCGGTGAATTGCGCCTTTTTTCCCTAAACCTCGATCAAACGTGAACTTCAATAGCTCTTTTCTCCCAATGAAAACTTTCACAGACTTCCACCGTTCACGCCCGAATCGTTTATCTTTCAACCGCAAGCTCTTTTACCTCGTCAAACTTTGCTTTTCGTACGATTGTGCCTAAACAGTATTTAAATTCGGATTCAAAATGTAGATGCAATATATGTTTTCGCTTCTTGGATTCAGAATAAAAATCTAAATACAATTCGTGTCTCCTTCTCTTGAATATTTATGCGATTTCATGTCTCTGCAAATATGATTGAACGAATGGAACACAAACGTAGATTTGTTCCATCTACTAAAATATCTTAACGATTGCCAAAACATGCTAAATATTTTACATTGTATATTTACACGTTATATGCATTTCCTCTATATTTCTATATGTTTATCCGGAAGCAACTGTTCGGAAACAGAAGACAAATAACTTGATACATCTGACAGCGAATGAATCACAAGTTATTCGTTCAAAGTAATCAAGTACAAACAATATCACTTAACGAGATATTCATTTTATCCGGCACACAGTGCGAGAACCAGGAATTCTAGAATTTCACCACCAGTAAAAAAAAGCTTACCATCCAACGAATTATTCATTCTAGATCATTGAAAAAATAATCTTTCCTAAGGAGACATTACACGCATGTTTCCTAAACGTCCCACGTTTCATTCATTGCACGGTGCAGGGACCATGAATTCTACAAATTCACCGCAAACAGCCATCGAGAAACATACAAACTCCGAACTTTCCATCGAACAAGTTGATCCAAACAAGTCGGTGCCAAGAATACAAGAACGCTGCCTGTCCGGCAACGACTCGCCAATTTAAGTGGCGCGGAATCAACATTTCGAAGAGATAGGAAGAACATCCAATTGCTGGGAGTAAGAAGGAAATAAACGCGGAAGAAAAACGATTGCGAGGTAGGAGGGAAACGTGAAAAGCAGCGAAGTGAACGCAACAGCAAGAATTATACTTTGTGGCAGGGGTCTTTTGGTCACCGAATGGGAAGAATCGATATTCACATGCGGGTCGATATCACGCGGCAAGGCCACACCACGACCCTTCTGCATTATTGATGCTTGATGGACGGCTTTTGTGGAACGGGGTGTCTCGCTGTTTGCGGGTCACCAAGCCTCGCGTGCCGACTACTCTGTGTCACAATAATTTTCTCGCTGCGCACCGGTTATCCTATTCAACGATGAACGTTTGCATGGTGAATGCTTGGAATGCGACTAATCGAGACATTAACAGATAACTAACTACCCTTTTTTAATGCATTCACCGACGCATTAGGTCATACCACGAGTTTTTATTTTATCAGAAGTTTCACGTAAAGTTACAGAAATTACGCCTCTGATCATAGACGTACGCTCTCTCGTTTACTGTCGTTTAGAAACTAACTTGTCTGTCTCCTTAACTGTTAACTTTTGATACTTCTTTCTTTTCTTTTTTCTCTTTTTTTTTTTTTTTTTGTATCGTGTAATTTATAAATTTGTGACACGTCTGACAGAATTTGAAATACTTATTATTTGCTATTTAAGTTCCAATAATTTCTTAGACTTTGCAACTATTAAAGATGAAACGGTAATTAAGAAAATAGATATGTTGTTGATAACGGTCACTCACTCTCTATCGTTGTTATTCATTTACTTCTTAATATCAACGTATTCTTTGCTTACATGGTGTCCTTTACGTAATCGATATTGTAGAAAAGTCAGAAAATTAATATCTCATATTACGGACGTAACGTATAGCATGGTTAAAGATGAATAAATTGTACCGAGACTATAGTAACTAAACATGATTTATTGGATGATAGGACGTCGAGGATGATGCATGTTTATACTCATACGTAAGACACATCGATTCCATCATACTTTCATAATCGCGGAACTGTCTATCGTTAATGTTTATCGTCAAAGACATGGAATTTTTAGAAAAACTTTCAATCTACGTCAACCTAATCTCTATATAAATGCTATAATAAATATAATGATGTCGACATTCTTCCTACAACCATTGTATGTCCTGTCTATAGAATTTCAAACTTGAAGATGGGTCTTAAAACCGGCTTTTTGGTCCAGCGACGTTCATTATCAGCCACCCACTAATCATAAAATTAACCATTTAAAAAAGATAGTTTCAAGTTTAAATAGATTTAATCGGCGAAGAAAAAGTTGAAACTTTGTCATTATATTTCTTCGTCAAAATCTTCATTAAACGTGATAATATAGATCGACTCGTCCCCTTCCCGCCACTTTGAAAACTAAATTGCTCTATTGGATTAGCAACTAAGCGATTACGGATTTTGTCAATACTACCTAATGACAAAATCCGCAATCACTTAGTTGCCAACCCAATAAATCCTCTGAATCCCCTAAATCCACCACGTACGGATATATCAAAGTATGGTGCAGTGCACGCGGTAACTGTACAATTGTGCGCTTTTCGCAAAAAGAAACTTTACTAAATTTAAAAACTAAAAGGATGGACGAACGCGATAGTGGCACGGACACGCGAGCACAAACCGATCGGCTCGTCGATATTGTGCTAGCGGGCACAAAGCGAATTCTTTTCAAGACGATATTGGAATCTCCCAGGCCTATCGAGCTTCCCAACAGCTAAATCACGGCAACGAGACACGTTGATCGATAATGGTTTCCGGTAGCGCGGTTTTTCATCGACGCGCGAGCAACAAACGCATTATACGCGTCAACCTTTGCAAAGCAACACCGATTCGAATCAAGCAATTCCGATCGCTCCTACTATCCAATACTCGTTGCTCTTTTTACTTGCAATTACAGCTACTGTTTCAGTACGTGGATCCGTACAAGCTGTTGAAGTATTGGGTTGGCAACTAAGTGATTGCGGATTTTGTCATTAGATAGTATTGACAAAATCTGCAATCACTTAGTTGCCAATCAAATAATTACTTTAAGAGAAACTCTACATCTTTACTTTTGTATATCCGTGACCTGGAAACAGCTGCTACGAAGAGAATAGAATTTAGTGAAAAGAATTCAAAATAAGAGAAGGTCTGTTGTTATTTTTATATTCAGAGGTAGGGTCACAATAGTTATTACTATATTGTACGAATAAATCTATCACACCGTTCTGAGCCGAAAAACCTTTATTTCGCACACTTACATGGACTAGGGAAAAAAAGAAAAAGAGCATCTTAAAAACAATCGATTGAGTCTATCGATTGTATCTAGAACAATCTTCTACTTACCTTTTTTTTTTTTAACTAGCGCATCCGCATATGGAGGACGAGCACGAAATCACGTTATCATTTTCAACAAGGTCCATATTATTGTGCCTTTGAATATAAATTTTGATTTGGGTTACAAGGTCTCATTAGAAACAAATGAGTTATAACTAGATTTCTATTGCTGTTTCTTGTAGTCTTCAGCTGGAGTTACCAAAATTAACTTTTTGATGATGTCCTTTGCTATAAATGTATGAACGTGCTGCATATTCAATTCTATTGTATTGTAACATTGAAAGAGTGAGGATCTGGATCAGCATATACCAATACTTGTACTTATACCTATACTTATGTAGTATCTTAAATTGGGTCTTAGAGTAAGGACAAGTAATGTTTTATTTGAAGTTAAGTTTTAGTTTAACAAGCAATACTCAATACAACAAAATGATTACGATATTGTCATGCATCTTATTATCATACTCGGCTCTAATCTTCCCGATTCATACTCTCCGGCTCCTCCACTAACACTCTCTGCGGCTTCTGCACTCACTCTCTAACTTCTCAACTGACACTGTAAGACTTCTCAACTAACTGTGACTGTTCTCGCATCCCTTTGTCTTCTTTTTCGCCTCTCCACGCATGTGTTCCGCAAACACCCGTGGCCAGGGTCACGTAGGCTTTTTCTACGAAACTATTCCATTGAAGGACCGACGACACATTGATGGACCCGACGACGCCTCGGCTCTCGCGATATTGTTTATGGTTCGACCGATATCTTAGGCTTGTTTGTCCACGATACTACACTTATTTCAATGTATTTTTCTATTACAAATTCATCCACTTGTTCCTCTATCAGTCAACCTCAACACAAGCGGATACTGATCTTTTTCGCGACAAATTGTTTGTAATTTGTTTATCGCGGATGCCTTGACCTTTCTGTTTTTCTTCTTCTGTTGTTCATAGCAGTATCGACTACGCAAGCTTGCAGGAGTTACAAACAGATGAATTGTTTCGAATATCATAAAAGGCATTGGATATTTTGTACAAATATTTTGTTCATACCGTGTGCTTGCCGTGTAATTTTACGCTTTTTAATCTCCTATAAATGCGTAAAATCTAATTATCAGTGACGCGAGAGAATGAGATAATTACACGATGGGATTAAAAATTAATAATATCTAGATTATGAATGTTGAAATATGTGAATGAAATATGGGAAATATGAAAATGTAATATGCCAACTTACGCATGATAAGTATATTGAAAATTGTGAAAATATTCTGGAATAACGAAGTCTTCGGTATAAGCGCTGGTTATCAAAAACCAGATATTACAGAAAAAAGAGACGATAGACGTGTACGAAATATAATCTTTACAAAATCTGCGAAAATTGTGTAACGTATGAAATTATGCGAAATAATACGCGGATCAATTTTTTAAAAGAAAAGACGAATCAATTTTCTGTAAAATACGCGTTTGTATAAGCAACCGAATACTATTAATAATTCTTGTACTGATTTATAATCTGCAAAATTATTCTTCATAAAATTATTTCTATATTTTCGCATAGCATTATCCTCATCGCCGATTATATTAGGTTGTCCGAAAAGTTTCTTTCATTTTGTAAAGAGATAAGACTCACAATGTTTTTTGTTTTATATTAGTTTATTGAATTACGCACGAACATAATAATAAAAATAAAACGAAATGGATCACACCTAATTCAATAAAATAATATAAAACAGAAATTGTTGCTCATCTATTATCACCTTATGAAACGAAAGAAACTTTTCGGACAACCTAATATGATTATATTTATAATATAGTACATCGAATTTCATGCGAAAAATTGCGAAGTTTTAAACATGCAAATTTTATGAAGAGACGAAAGAACGAAAGAGCGAGTAATATTCAGGCAATTGTAACAAAAATAACTTGAAGCATCGTGAAAACCGTTCTTCATTCAGTTTACGATGTGGAAAAAAGGCTGCAGTGGAAAAAAATTCATTTTAATGTTTTGTCGCTTTGTCAATGTTTATATTGGACTGCATTTCTTTAAAATTCATTCGTTCGTTTAAAAATTCATTCATTTAAAATGCTACCAGGCTAACGCAGGAGAAACGCTCAGGCAATATTTTTAATCACGGTTATAACTATTCCTTGAAAAGCACAAAATTCAATTCGCTGAAAAGTAGAAAAGTTAAAATCTTGTCACTACACCATTCAACCTGCGACTATCGCGTCTACTATTATTGCAATTGCTAATTAATTTTTGAAAATGTTAACTCCCATCATTTCCTTCCTTTTCGTATATTGATTAATAACTTTCTAATTAATTCGTGTCACCTTCCAGCGGATAATTTTAATATCGAATTAATCCACTAGCGACGTTAAAATATTTTCACGGATAAAACTCTCAGTGTGACAAGAAAATGTCGTCGTGGAACGGCTGAATAGTAGTTGGACTGTCGTGTAGCATAATTATTTTAATATTTAAGAGAAACAGAGTGAGGACGAAGCGATGTTTAATAATTGTCATTATATCATATCAAATATATTACTTTTGTTCATTTTGACACTGTAGTTTCATATCCTTATGCACGAACAAGAACGACGTAAACAGAAATTTGATTTATAAAATCCACTTCAAATTTCTCGAATTATTCAGAATCCATTCACAGATCGAGGAAATTGGTCTAGAGTTTCAAAATTTGCAGTAAACAATAAGAATTTCGTTACAGTGCAATTTTAGACGTGTCCCTCTGCGAGTTATTTAACTTCCTGCGTATAAAATTCTTCGACTTTCCAGTTTCGTATTAAAGTATTCGATTTTTTTAATGGCCAGAAAATTTTCCCCGCATTTCATAACTATTTGCTTAATCGATTCGTATAACATGCCCTTTAATAGCCGTCACGTTTTTATTGTAGAAGATATTTCGATACGACGCGCACTATTAATGCATATTTGGATAGGTAGAATTTATTAGAAGGAAGAAGAAAAATTGTAAAAATGAAAAAAGTCCGTGTATAATCCCATAAATATTAATAACTTATGACAAAAATAATATGTTAGCAAATATGTTACGTCGCGCGAAAAGGTCCGTGCGAGAGAAACCTTCAATAAACCTAAGGCCCCACCATAAACCAAGTCTTATTAGTTGGCAGGAATCTTTAATCCTATAAGTATTTTCGGTTTATTACTGGTACTTAAAAAGTCCTTAGGTCTGTTATACATTCTTCCAAATTACGCCAAAATCGCCCATGAATCACGTGGGTAAGAGACTTCTTCCTCCCATCTTCCTTCCCAACATCATAACCAATCGGCATCGCGAATCATTGCCCTCACTTTCCTAACTAAAAATGTGGGCAACGAATCCGCGTTCTTGGTTCAAAGGGCACACCCATACCGAGCTTTCCTCCGTAATCACATAAGAACAAACTTCACAGTCCCTATATCTCTCAACGTGCCTACAAGGCCGAGTTTTCCTCTGACTCTCACAGTGTCCAGAAGTCCGACAGCTGCTACAGCTCTCACGGGCCTAGAGCTCCTATAGCTCTCACAGTTCCTTCATCCGTCAGACTATTCCTACTGCTCCGACTGCTCCTACTGCTACCGCTTCTACGCCATCAGGAGAGTCACTAGATCGGTTCTCATAACCAACGAACAATCAAGGTCAACATATATACGGATTCTCTCATCTAAGAATAATCCTTCTCTTCGTTATCTGTATCTTAATCAACGGCGTTACTACTTTGTGTGATTGTATAAAATGTTGGAAATATATATTTTTATAACTCTGTGAATCCCAGTGTTATACCACAACAACCACCCCTATTATCCTAACCGAAATCAGGGGATCGAACTATTCGTGGTGTCGATTATTATAATCGTAACGGGAATTTACGACTCCCGTTGACGCGTATTCTCGCGACCGCGTCTCCCCGCGATAGCTCGAAAATACAAAATATATTAATTGTATATACGTGTGTACAAAAAGACGGCCAGTGTCCTACATTTCCGAAATACTCAAAATTGATTCGTAACCTATTTAAAAAATATGCAGGACTTTGGTCACAAAGTTTTAATATTCATACACATACATGACGCATACATACTCTACTCGACCAAGCTATCGCCCAATATCTAAATTAAACATCCATTCGATCCTTCATTTTCCTTTAAAAGTTAAAGGAAAGGAAGGAGTTTAAAAACCTAGTTCATCGTTCGTCTTAATTCTAATTTATTTAATTCTTTTTAAATTGACAATTTTCTCGCCTGTATGGGATGCACATAGGATCTGTTATGATTTTATTCTTCATTATTGCATCAGTATATAACAAAATACGATACACAGAGGATCAACGCAAAGTTAATTCGACGTATGAAAAGCCATGAAGCATTAAGGTAATCGTGTTGAAAGCTTTGCAACGCAATGATAACACGTTGCAATCCTACGCAACATGAACAATTTGAATTAAAAGGGGAAACCGCGATAACTGTGCGAGGAAACACGAGTAGCTGGGCCAAGCTCGCAAAATAGAAGCACAATCTAGCACAGAAGCTCGAATCCACGCAAATCTCGTCTTAAAGCGGTCGACTAGGGCCGCTTTACAGACGTCCTTCTCTGTTCTCCAACACGGTACCTTGAAAAGAAGTAGGTTACAGGGTCCACACATAGTCGGGGACAAAAATATGTGGACAAAACTATGTGAATTATATACCTAAAGTTTGTTTATTATACATTTTATCTTCCATGTTATTACACATATACATATTTATTATATGGTATTTACAATTTAATTTTAATTAAATAGCTTCGATTAAATAGTAAATAATCGAAATGAATATTTACATTTTTATGTAAACAAGCTCTATTTAACAAAACTTCATTGGCATCCATTTTCCACCGTCCAGTACGATGAGATCAGGAAAAGAACGAAACATCAAGATGAACGTGGAAGGATAACGTAGACGTACAGCTCTGATATTCATACGTATAGTTACAAAAGTGAGAAAATCGATATTAGTCGTTAAGCTGCTAGCTATCCTACCCTGCCTCCTCCGATTCATCATCCGTTTCCCTCTGATACACCGGGCCTTGATTTCGTCCTATTCCTTTTTTCGATGCCAACTCCGAAGCGTCCTCCAAATTTCTCGATACATTGTCCGCGATATTCGTCAATATCCGCTTTTTTTTCTTTTCCTCAGTCCCTTTGAAACTATTCTCTACAGTAGCGAAAATATTCTCCGCTCTTCCTATTTCGAGATGTAGGAAGGAATGCAATCATGTTAACGTTATTTAGGTATCCTACCCACTATGATGCTCGTACGTCACCGTATGATTCAGAATCTCATGTTAGGCGGTCTCCTGTATCATACTCGTATCTACGCATACTCAGTCAGTAGCAGTTCGAAGATAGCGAAAATGAAATTTTCTTACTTTTACACGCGGAAGATTTATTTCATTAATGAAATCCTCCTGTAATAAAGAATTTAATTATTCGCATTCATCGATCTATATGTGATTTTTTAAACTTCTATCTTCACAATTTCCATCTCGTGTCCTACAAATATGGAGAACTCTTCTATAATGTAAAAAATTCTTCATAAATTGAGAAGAGAACGTAATCTAAGGAACCACCAGGTTCGTGTATCCTATGAAACGTTGTAATATTAGAAAATTCTTATTAAAAAATCGAAATGTTATATTTATCTACAAAAAATTGTCTTTTTTCGAAAAATAAATAGAAACACGTGATATCACCAGGCATATCAATAAGCAATTATCCTCCAATACGGTCGAAAATCTTCCACATAGCTGATACGGCAAATATGTGTAACGCTATAATAACACAAGCGTTAATAATTAACAGTAGATTTCTAGTTTACTAACTAGAAATCATAAACTAGAAAAAATCATAAACTAGAAAGTTTATGATTTTAATGCACTGTTCCAGTTGGAAGAAATGATTCTGGAATTATATTTTACTTGGGTAAGAGATGTACAAAAATTCAATACGAGAGAAAAATTTCGTTCGGTAAAACGGAGAGGGAAGCAAAGTCGTGGGAACGTTATGGAAACATTTCGTTAATGGGAAAACAGGTAGACGATGTTGGCCAGCAAAAAGAAGGAAATTGCTGTCCAAGATCGATAGTAATGATGGAGCGAAACAGGCTGAATTATGACAGCGAATTCTGATTGGATCTCGTTAAAGAAATTCGTGTCAAGAATAACATGTAACAAAGGCGAGACTGTGTATCGAATGTGACTCTTAACTCGTTATATTGATAACGCCTAATGCAACAGTGGCGTGCTAATAATTGTGGAAAATATTTGTTTCCAGGGTTATTCGATACTTAACCATATGTATGATGTGTAGCTTTGAAAGATGTTTCTACAGATTGAAACGTCAAAAGGAAAATACCCGTGCAGAAACGTTTGAGAAATTCATGTTTTTCGTGAAGAAAGAAATAAAGCGAAATACTTATTTCGGTGGCTATTAACAATTCTAAACAACACAAAAATGCTAAAATATTGTATCCAGTTATATTCAGGAAAATAACGATCTTCTTAACCCCTGGTCGGTTAAAGTTACAAAATTCCGAACATACATCCTCTGTATGCACGTTTTACAAGGAATATTTCATTTTGAGACGCAATTCTCCGTTTAATGCCGTTTCAAGTTATACGAGCAACGCATATCGCTACCACGTTGCCATTAAACGACGTATAATTTTGCTTTACCCGACCTTTGGAAGATCTCGCGAAATGCGCTGCACTCTGCTTGTCTGTTCTTAAAACGATACAATGCATATTACGTATTTATAAGCAACTTGGTATACTGTTAGGAAAGAGATTAAAATTCAGCAACTAAAAGTTGTATGTGATCTTTCTCCGCCGTTCGTAGATTAATGGCCTTAATGCTCGGTTGATGTATCGAGCGAACAGCTACGAATATAAATTATACGATGCAAAAGTTCCATAGAGTATTATTTTACATAATCTAGAGTAATATTTTACATAATAAAGATGCGTAAATAAAAAAATCATTATTTTCAAGAGATCGTATGCTGTTCCTCGTTGTACCGCAATGTGTTATTATGTTTGTAACAATACGTTCCTCAAGCTTACGAAACGTTTTAGCGATAGTAAATCACGATCGAAAGTGACTTAAAAAATACGTCACGGAATTAATCTATCGGATTGAATAATAAATTCCTTCATCTTTCGTTAATCGATTCACTTAAAAAACTATTATGGAAAGTGTTTGATAGATATAAATTAAATACGTTGAACGTAATTGAATTTTTTAAGCCATATATAAGGAAGAATATTTTTTAAAAATGGGACGAAAAAGTTACTTGTTGATTAGATAGATTTTTTATAAAAATGATAGGACTTGACGAATGAACTTATTACTCAAGCTCAACATTCTTGTATAAAGAATCACCTCCTGTCCGATTGTCTGATATTTTGACCCTACTCTGTATAAAAGCAATATCGTCTCAGAACCTATGCTGCGCCTGCTTCGATGAAACGAATGTACGTCATAAAAGTAGCCGAGTCTTTCTTTCAAAATACCCTACGTACTCCTCGATACCGCGTTGACCCTATTTCAGACGTGCTCCCTTCCGAACGACGTTCCACGAGGAAACGATATACTTTTCCGCGGCAGGCTCCCCCAGGTGTATTAGTATGAAAGCCCCGGTTATCATCATTGAAACATTTCTCACGCGAACAACTTCTGGCCCCTTCGATGATATATGCGCAGGGGGCAGAACACCACATGCACAGCCGTCACATGATCCAATTTGAATAATTTGAATAACTTGACACGACAGCAATAGCATACCACGAATAATTCCTCCGCGATGGACAAGGCAAATTACTTAATTGCATGTCTCACGATTCTTTTTCTGAGACGGTGGTGGGCGATCGTAAAGCGGACCGACATCGTTAGAAAACGTGTGATCTCGTTGGCCGAAAATTTTTAATTAAAATCGGATTCAGTCGCACAACTTTAGATGACTGGGAATGGCTTCGAATCTCGTGCATGGTCTGACGATTAGATTACAGATTCGTATGAATTTGTGGATTCGAAGATACAAAAATATATAGAATTCGCATAAAATGCAAACATAACTAAGACGTAGTGAGTATAGCTCGTAGCAAACAATTCCAGAAAAAAGTATCTGAAAAATATCTTTCCTATATAAAAATATATAATATTTCATATGTAATATCAAGCAATTTTTAGCTATCAATAAGTTTTTAAAATATTCTGTTTTTATTAACAAAAATGTTAAACTTTAGTAATAAATTCATTCGCCAAGTCCTATCACTTTTATAAAAAATCTATTTAATCAAGAAGTAACTTCTTCGTCTCATTTGTTTAAAATATCCTTCCTTATATATGGCTTAAAAAATTCAATTACGTTCAACTATATTACCTTGATTTTTGTAAATAAAACGGTATTTTAGATTTCGAGTGAATTTCTGAATTCACTAGTCAGATGTAGTTCGTTAATTTTTTGTAAATGATATTTCAATCTGAATATTGCCAAGCGTTATCCATAATACACACTTATCTCTTTAAAAGAAGACCATCTTTAACTTTTCGAAATAACATCATTTACATGTTAATTTCAATACTTACTGTAACGAATCAGCTAATGTTCGACAAATGTAATTGGCAAATATTACTTTATCAATCTTACTAATTCGAAGTATTATATTTTAATGATAATCGGTGTAACAAGTATAGCTTCCCCAATCTCGACATACGCATAATCACTTCGTTACAAATTTACGTAATTAAAGCATATTATATATTATTACAAGTAACATTTGCATGTTCCAACAGTGCTACAAAGCAGAATGAGAGCGAGAATTATTATCGCGAGAACCTTGTTCATACACGCTCAATTTGCAACAACCATTGTAAGCCTGGCTTACATTAGTTACATTAACCGCTTTGTTACATCAATGAGTTACCACTCTCCGTAGTAACCACTGCAACATTCTATTTTCGAATTACGGTTCCAATCGTTTTAATCACCAACGTAACTGGTACTCGTTATCAGTAGCCTGTTTACGAATTTAGATGAAAAGCACCTTTTGTTTTAACCTTTCATATTCCACTAATGTTGCTGCAACGATATTAATAAATTGAAGATTGTATCTTGTACTGTTTCTAACGATAAAAAAAATTGAGAAAAGGATGAAGATTACTGTACAGGTTTTTTGAAACAAAATACAAAATTTTCGTTACGTAAAGAAAATATCAGGAATGTTACTTTGCTCTACTTGTATATCCTAATGCAACTTCTCCATCGAATATCTCCCTGGAAAACGTCACTCTATTGACGCGATTTAATTAAGAACCATATTCCACCGAAGGAAAAAAGAGGTAGCAGCATTTTTTCCAGATAAAAGAAGTAAGGAAAAATAAACGGTGTTTTTTATCTGTCGGAAAATTGACAAATAGACGGTCGTTAATCTTTGTAGAAAAATTCTGTTTGAGGGGTAGGTTCAAATAAAAAAAGCTGTTTTCTTAATATAAAAATCAGCGAGTCATCAAAGACATGTATATGACTTTGGAAAAGTATAAAACAATGGAAATGCTAAGATAGGATGTAGCAATAGAAACTTAAAGCAGAAAGAATTATTTAAGGATTTTGTTTTTACAACAAATATTTACGTTGCAAGAATTATAATTCTGTGTAGTACACGGCACGGATGTTGTTAATTTGTAACGTTAATTTTTGCTATAAACGTGTAAAAGCTTTTGTAAGAAGAGCCAAAGTACGACAAATCGAATTGCAGATTTCTGCATAGACGCTCAGTAAGTGATGTAGCCAGAATATTGATCAGACCAAGGGATACAGGTCGGTATAGAACACGCCATCTGTGCGAAAAGAATTCAACTTCCTAGCAAGCGCAATAAATCTTCTGTAAACAACGATGGAACTATCGATCCTAACTAATAATTTAAATACATTTAATCTACGTTTTGATAATTATTTTTATCATTTAAGAAATTTTAGATATGCATCATACTTTCTACCATATTTTTTGTGTAAACTAAAGTTATGCTTAATTTTAATTTTAATAATTAAAGAAAATTGTTCTTTTAGCGACATTTTTAAAATATAATAAAGGAGGGTACACATTTCTACAAAGGATACAAGAAATATCTTTGATATTTCCAGTATTAAGTTATTCTAACATCTTTTCCTAATCTTTTCAAATAATAGCTTGTCTAACTTTTTTTGTTTTTCATTTCTTTTTGTAATTGCAGTTAGGAAAGAGGAACAAGGTGTTTCAGTTGCGCGAAATATATGTTTCATACATTTGTATAAACAAACTGATAGATAAAATACGATGTGTATTTCCCGTGCTTCGAGAAATATTCCATTCGCGCGATCAATCTTACGAAATACACCGTATTGCATGATATTTATTAACTGACAACAAAGATCGATGTGGTAACGTTCACGGAAGATAATATAGGAAGCGGGACCAATATACTACCGTTAATCCGCCTTTGACATATCACCACGCAAGATAGTATCCAAACGAAGCTGCTTGAAATAACGTGTCCTATTAGATTATTAATGTTTATATAAGTTCACACTTTTACGAGGGCGATTGAAAAAATAGTATCTGACCAAACCACCCTCTAGATTCTAAATATTTCAATGAATACCTTGCTTTGATCGTTTCATATATTTCTCTGCAACTATTATTGTACGTCCTTGCACGCTTAAATTTTTCAGAAATGCATAGACATCCGCCGTCTATTTATTATTCACGGTGTTCATTTATTATTCATTATTTATTGCGTAATGTCTTCCAACGTGAAAAATTCGGTTAATCGATGGAGAAACGACTTTTAAAGGAAAAAGATCGTACACGTAGAAAAAATTATTCATCGTGGAATATCCACGATCAATGTTTATGTATTAGAATCATGACGCAGGCGAAAACTGCTGATTCATTTTGACTAAAATGTATTAGATTTTAAATGCAAGCTTCTGTGCCACTTGGTTTACAGCAAACTTTTAACCAGGTATATCGTGTGTCATTTCAATATATACAATATTTAGTTAGTTCACATTTTTCTACTACGAAACGTCGAAACTTAAAAGCTCCTATTGAAATATGCTTTCTCCTACATCACATAGAGAAATTCCAAAATCCATATTCATTTGTACTACTCATAGATATTCAGAAACATTAGTATAGTATTATAATATTATAGTAACAATACATATATGACTGTTACCAGAACGTACGATATAAGCTAAAGACAAAAGCAATAACGTATATTCCATACGGTAACAATAATCATCGATAAAACGAATAACGATACGAAACATCGAAAGCATCAAAAAACATCGAACAATGTATATATATAAAATTGATAGGTACTTACACAGAGAAGTGGTACAGGAAGCACTTCCAGCCAGTGGGACGCTCCAGGAAGTTGTAAACTTGGCCCTGAAAGGTCGCCTTTCCAGCACGCCGATGTTCCTTCACGTGATAACGACCCTCCCACGTGTTACGTTCGCCGCCGGTGTTTGCACCCAACAGTAATCGTGGATCAACACCTGAACAGTCGTAAAATTTCGTTGAATACTCCGAACACCGATAAAAATACGGCAGTTTGAAGATTTTTCGTCAGGAATTTCAAGTAACATTCCACGAAGCATTGAGTTTCCGCGAAGCTAAAGGATAGATACGACAACTGTGAAAACGTTAGGCTAAGTCTACGTACGGTATAACGTAAAAGTTTATTATTAGATCATCTGCATATCAAATATTTTATTTTTATACATTCTATTAGAATATTTCATTTTAGTGTAATGTTAGCGTCGTTTCTTTTAAAGAGTTTCTTTTAAAAAGATCTAATATTTTTTAATCAAATTCGTTCCGGAGATATTTTACTTTTCGTATTTTCACATATATTTTCTTTATTCATTGAAATTTAGTAAATACAAAGTATGGTAATATTATATGATTTAAGATTTCAATTATCAGCAAACGAATGCAATAGAAACTAAATATAAAAATGACATTAGAATTTTTAATTCAGAGTTTTTAACTTAAATATGTATACACGTATTGAAAAATTTTTAAAAATCTACATGCATGCAAAGATAAACTCTTCCTATTAAATACTATCAAATAAATATTAACAACGTAGAAGCATATATTTATGACACATGACAATAAATGCACATTTTGGTTACGTAATACATACATACAGGTATATACACACATATAGATATTTTCGATTCAGTCTGATAAAAATAAATAACTTTAAAAGTTAACTTCAATCCACCAGGTGCACAGACATTCACAACAATTTATCGAGGAATTGTTCGAGAAAGTTTAATATCAATAAGTTTGCAAATAGCAAGATAGAAGTTTATACATATATGTATATAGTACTCTCACATAGACTAATCGGCACTGGTTATGCATTGTGAAATAATTTATAGACACTGAGCTTTATAATTTTATTTACACGCGAAGCACATTAAAAGAGAACTTTATCAGATACTGTTTTATGATTTCAAGCTTAAACCACAATTAACGTTGTTACGAGTATCAGATCGTTACATAATAAATATCAGGCTTTCAGTTATTTTAAAGTCATAAAACTTTCAATAATTATTTTCATTCGTGTATTATCTTGTTCGGAAAGCTTCGGTCAACTATTTTCTTTACAAATTCAATAATATTCTCAAAGCAATTGTACGTTCTACATTTTGCAAGCAGCGATTTGACAAGTTGAATCACCGATTTTCGACCATTTTTCTGTATAAATATCAATTTGATCAAATTGCTCCGAACCATACAGTTACAGAAATCAAAAGAACATACACAATTATTTTAAGAAGTATACTGTCCCAGATGCTCCTTTGTTTGATTAAAAATGTTCATTTTAAAACTAGTTGTGTATTTCCGCATACCATTCGTCTCAAAACGTATTTTGTTTATGCATTTATGGAAAATATAAAATGATGTATTTTAAATCGAAGCGTTCAGAGGTTTTGTTTCTTAGGTTTCACTTGTTTAATTTCTTTTATTTCTTTAGTGTATTGATAAAATTATGAATTTGCATAAATGTCCGTAATCTGTTTATTATGCAACAATCAAATACTTGGTTCAAGGCTTAGGGGAAACACAAGTACATTATTGTTAATTAGTTTATTCGTCCGAAGATCCTGTTACTTGGTTAAAGCATGAGCCTTCAATACGCTAAATTATTCATTCATACCAGGAATTACGTACACGGTGTAGCTTCGAACTCATCTCCGTATTATACATCCATCCCGTATACATATAATCTGTATAGAGATCGTATTACGTTATATAATCGCATAAACTATTTACCATTTGTCAATGCTTCAGATGTTTCGCGAAGCCGCTGCAAAAGAACATCGCAAAGTCCATATATGAAATAGAAACGCGTTCAATGCAATCGAATCTCTTTGATAATTCACAGTTATGATTTCGTTCGATAAAAATAGTATAAAATAAAACCCATATTTAATTAAAATACTTAAATCGAATTTTATTATTTGCTATCATCCTCATCGATTCTTAATAGTAAATCTCGTATTTACAAGAGCTATATCATTTAAGTAAGAATGATATCATTTTATAAACGCTCCTATTCCGAAGGTATTGTTATTATTTCCATCGTTTTCGTAATCGATCGAAAAAATTTCCCTGTGCAACGTACAGCACTGCACACTCGCGGCAGCAGTTACAAAACATCGAACATCATGTTACCGATGAACTACGAGTTACGTTCAAGTCGATTAATACGTAATTATTTATTATCCACTGGCGCTGCGTTCGATAGGATTTATTCGTTAATTTATTAAACAAAGTCGTACAAATGAAATTTTCCAATTCTTTTTGACGATATACATATCTTTAAAAAACAAAGAGAGACGCATTAATCACTCAAATACAATCGATATTCCATCAAAATGTAAAATAAAATTTATGCAAAATTCTTATTGAGTAACCCAAGAATGAAATGCTTTATTACATAAGAAATTTACAAATTTGGCAACTGCAATAGTGAAATTCTATCGCCAATCAAACAGCAAATTGCTCGAAACTTTTTCAATTAAAATTCAGTATGCTAATTCAACTTACGTTTCTTATCAAAAAATATATTACTTTTTGTCGAGTGCGACAAAGAGACGCCTGTTCGATCGAATGGATTGTCATCTGACGAGATAAAAATTTGTGGCTGCTACGGAACAGAATTGACGAGGGAGAGACGCACGATTGCACGAGCGGTTCGATCCGCGCCTTTTTATCCGTCACTCTTTCATTAAAAACTGTCGAGCGCGCCCACGAAAAAACCACAGCAAGCTGAACACGAACCACAGGTTCCGAGTAATCCAATTATTTGGCGAGTAAATATCGGCCACGCATGAACTTGAAGCGGACAGAAACAATTTGATGCGGAATTAAAGCGTGTCACCCATAAGGAAATACGATATTCTCAGGGAATATTCGTAATTAATGCTATTCGAGCCACGAGTCGAACAATTTCGAGCGATTTCTTTCTCAGAATACTATCGACTCGATTGAATTTAATGTTACAATAGCTATAAAAGGTATTAATTTTTCATGTCCTCTTGCCTGATTATAGTACGGTATATTTTATTAGTTCTTCTCCATAATAAATTGAATACTTGAGACATTGAATAATTAGTTTAAAACGGAAATTAATCTATATAGAGAACGATATATAACTGTATCTGATCTTTCAAACAATCGTTGACTTAAAAAATTCAATAGACCATGAAACTCTAGCATTGTGTCATTTAAGAAATTTAAGTACACCGAAGGCGTGGAAGATTGAGATGTAAATAAAATCTTCAACTAATTACATCTTGTCCGGGACGATAAGATCAATCTTTCCTTCAAACACAATTTGAAAAAGACACTGTGTTTTACATGCACTACGCATTCAATGATCAAACTGAACTAAATACATGACGAAAAGTTAGATTTTCAAGTGAAGTATTTAAAATACTAAAAATCCGATATATCGTTATTTACAGTGGTAAGTAATTTTTTAATTTAACAACATTTTTCTCCAATATTTTGCACCATTTTCCAAGTATATTGTTCTTTTTCGATAAATTCTTTACCGTCTACCATTGTTTTCATATTAATCCGGAGCATATTCGTGTTTAATACCTCATCGCGTATATAATAAATTATTTATCAAGCTTATATTGTTTGTATCGCAGAGCAGATATCGGTGTATCCAAAAATACATTCGATACAATCATGAATTTATCTACCTTTGATCTAACGCTTTACTAACTTTTTTCTCACACTATTGCTTAGCAACCTGACTGTAACCAGGACCTCACCCCTGAAACGCTTCCGCTTACAGGATATGACGTCATCTACCCTTCCATTACGAACTGAAAGTAAGCCGATCCTTCGCAGTCAATATTTAAGCTGTACCTACATACGCCACCGGTGTCCGAGAAATCCCAACAATTCTTCACATTTCACCAACTTACTTTACTAAAATTTGAAGAAAGAATGATTTCTTATCCAGAAATACCATAGCACGGTGCATGTTTGTTTCGTTTATTTCTGATTATGAATTTTCTCGATCTGATAATCTGTCTCTTACTCTGTGCAATCTTTTGTTCAATTATCTCGTTATACAAAATATCTTCCTTCCCGTTCTCGCGATATATTAAGAAGCGTTTAATTAATAAGAAGAAACTATTATAATTGACCATTATACAAAGTAACATGTATGGACGAAAAACGGTCGATAATCGTTGAAGTAGGTCTCACTTCTAGGAAAACTCTACATCTTCTCTAGTGTTTAGTTCTTAGCACAACGATTCTCTTTACAGCAGCTTCTTTCGTCTCTAGTAATATTGGGTTGGCAACTATTCCATTACCACCTTTTGTCATTACCACCTAATGACAAAATTCGCAATCACTTAGTTGACAACCCAGTACCACGGAAAGATCGCCGACATACAGACGATGTCGACGATAAAGCGCAAATGCCGATAAGCAGAAAGAGTGGGAAAACTTCAATAGGTCTAACGGCCATCAATATATTTCGGCACCGCAGCAGTTGATATTCAGTTAGCCACCGGAGAGTCAAAAGTCAAAAGTCGTTAATCGAGAATTGTGATATCACACTACTGAATTAAGTTCACGTTAAATAATTATCGTTTTCTATTTAATCCATTGTAATAAATCAATTTATCAATACATTATCATATAGAATAGAAACCACTGGAAATCCTAATTTCTAACATTTCTGATAAAAAAATTCTATAATACATTCATCCACGTGTTTGCTTTCTTTATTCCGAGATATAAAACGTCAACAATAATGCAAAATACAAGACCATTACGATTCGATAAATCAATTTGAAAGATCCACGAAACACACAAAAATTAACACTTTAAAGACCGATAGCCTATTAATCGGTTTTTGTCTCCGACGCTCACCGACCGATAGCCTATTAATCGGTTTTTTGTCGTCGACAATCTTTCTCATTATTTGAGCAATAATTTGTTATTTAGTACTAAGGTACCTTGCTCAATTGCGTTAGTTGCATTGCCTTGTAAGCTCCCACAGTTTAATACCAATTGGAAAAACTTACCATTCGCGATGAACGAAAAGAATGGTATTGGAGAGTTTAAACCGAAACAGAGCCGACGGCAGGGAGAATATGCTGTGCCTGAGCTGCCGGTCGGACATGCGTATACTGTTGAACAGCTAGCGGTCAGTAAAGTGTTAAGAAGATGAAGAAGCTTCCAATGAACAAGGTTACAGTCGATTGCCATCTAACAAACCGAGCCGTGAAACTCTCAACACATTATGATATTAAAGGTAAATAGATATCGCAATATTCAAGTGCATCAATGGAAAAAAAAAGGGGAACAATAATCGTGAACAACCTCACCTCCGCTAAAAGTATCATTGTTGTCGGACTGCAGCGTAGCACTCGTGTCGGATAAGGGCGACGGTGTTGGCCTTAAATCCGACGGTGGTTCCAATCTCAGTAAATCACTTCCGCCATCTCCACCGCCCCCGTTTCCTTTTCCGACCTGTACAATCGTCACGTTCAGAGGTCCCCGGTTACCTGTCGTAAAACAGAGAAACTGCTATGAGGTCCGGACACCAAAAATACATCGTCTAGATGTTTGCAACGACGGTGCTCGCTGGTAACTACTTTCGGTCAATTTGTCGACCAATGTATTGTATGTTTACCAACTAATTTGCAAATTGGAACTTGCATTAATCCGTCAAGACTGTTTCATTTGTATTTTTCTTTTCTTCGATCAATTTATATAATCCTTTTGTTTACATCTTTTTATCTTCCTCGCAGTTTCTTATCTCACATTCTTAATTAAAAGTATTTAATGAAGCTCTTTGTATTACTTTATAAATTTTTATTATATTCTCGACTTTGCGTGTGACTTTATAAATGATTATCGTGTAATCAACGGAAGCATAAAACGATGGGGAAATGATGAAAGCTGTATGTACTGCAAGTGTAAGAAAAACTACGGATATTACAAAATTATTAGAAACATAATCGGTATAAACGAATTTTATCATTAACAAGTCAATCAATAACAAGTTTCTTTCTTTCATATATACAGGCGTGATAGTAGAATGAAGCATATATATCTTTTTATTCCATCTAGAATTTCTATCTCAAATAACCCAGTGATAATTAACCAAGAGTAAACTACTCGTTCGATAAACGGAAAAAGAATGCAACTTCATGTATGCTGAAGTTACATATAGTTTCTCGGGAAATTATTATAGCCAGAGGCCATTTTTTCGATCGATACTGGCGCTGTAGACGCGATAATTAATTACCACGAGCTCGACTAAAAATACAATTACGTTAATGCGGTATGTTACATCTATATGCATGCAATTTTCTATAGAAAATGTTTCATCCTTTCTCTGCGGTACGTGAAGCGCGCACACAATGGCGTGCGCGACACCTTAGAAACACGTTCATTGAAACATTCTTGCGTTCGATGAAAACCAACCAGCATGTATAATGTCGAAAATCACCCTTGCATAGCTCTTTCAAAGTCAGCATTGAAGATTTGCAAGTCAGAAACACTTGAATTATCAGATGGACGAACATCTAACACTCGAACGACTCGAACTCTCAAACGAGTTGGATAGGCGATTATTCGAACCATTTCATCAGCCGAATAGAAACGTCGAATAGTCCTGCAGAATCATTTAACATTTCGCTAACGTTTTAACGTTCGTATCGTTCGAGTTAATCCATCGTTTAGGAATATCTATTTTCCACTCACTTTCCACCGTGAATCAGTCGATCAATACTAATTCGACGAGCAGCCAACCGTGCAAAAATCGCGTATCAATGTGACTAAAGACACTTTAACCTCGGGAAGAGTAAATTCGCGACGCGTCAATGAATATTCAAAGATATCCTACTTTAACTTGAAAGTAAATCTGATATTAGATCGCCAGGCTCTGTAATTGAAACACAAAATTATATCGAGCATGTTTACATCAGTTCGCTTCATCTTTCGTGAATGCTGAGTCTATTAGTAATTGAATTAATTTCATTTATCATAACCAACTTGAAGATTACCGATAAAAGTAAACGAAGGTACGTGCAAATAGTTAAACACTCACGATATTTCCCACGTTTTATCATTTTCGATAATATAAAAATGGCCAACGAAGATCGATTAAAGTACATGTAATCGATGACTTGGAATTTTTTCCGCGTTATATTTATTCATCAACGTCGGTCAACCGACCGACGTCGTTGACAATGGCAGATTATAATTATTCGAAGGAATACGATTATGAACGAGGAAATAGGTGATGAGTTTCTCGGGAACGTTACTAAGTGGCAATTAACCTTCGTTTTACCGAGCCTCGAGTAAGCTGTGTCAACGTTAAAGCCACTTAACTCTTAATCTATGCCTCCCCTGATTTCCGATTCAATAAATTATCGAAAATATCCGATGTGATAAAGTTTCCGAAAGAAAACAATGAATTCCTCGAAAAGAGCGTCGATGTGTAATATACTCTGAAATATACTTTGTTAAACCTGCTATCCGATGACTTAATGCTATGACCTTTTCTCTGACACAATTAGACATATAATATTTGTGTGTACGTGTGTATGTATATATATATATATATATATATATATATATCTTCCTACAGGTTAAACTTACTAACCAGTGACATAATACTACGACCTTTCGTTGTTTCACAGTTTTACCAGGTCTCCTCGGGGACTATCCTTACTAAATGTTGGTAGATAGGAAAAAGAGATATAAGGGAATAGAGACATTATGTTTAGATAAAGAAGATGTAGTAGTTGTGAACTGCGACGTATTTCTAAGGGTCATGTAAGACAAGTAGATCAATGCTATTTTTACTTTCTTTTACGATTTATAACAAGGATTTAACCTGCGTATGGTCAGACGTATTCGTGAAGCTAAGGAAATCGAAATCGCGTAGCTATCCAATACGAAAAATCCGATTACTTGTAAGACGTTTATGATAAAGATCAAAAATAGCAAGTATATGACTTAAAAAGTAAGAATTCTTTTTACAAAACCCAACTATCAATACAACCAATACACGGTTATTCATTCGAGCCATCGTTACTCGTCACGTTTTATTTCTCCTTCGAAATATTTGACCATAGTACCGAAGATTTCACGATAAATACGAAGAAACATCAAATCCTTATCGCGTCCTATCTATATAATCCGGTAGAATACTACTGACTTCACTTCGGGAGTCAGTAGTATATCGTATACGTAATAAAGGAAGACAATAAAATTTTACTGCTTAAGCAGCCGTCGTAAAGCTCGGGTTTTCATAACCGATGACCAAATTCAAAATTATATCGACTGGTGCACTCGGTGCAGGACCATTCAGATTTTTATGAAAATTTAACGGACGCTGCATAATCTCGGTTAAACGAAATTCGTCGTTAACGTAACGATTGCCCGACGAATTTTCCATATCTTGTTCACAATATCGGTAAAAATTCTACGCTCTCCTAAATATCGTCCAGTGTAAAATATATATATGTAGTATCTTAAATAGGTCTAGAGCAAGGACAAGTAAGGATGTTTTATTTATTAACAAGTTGATATAGTTTGTGTATTTAATAACAATGAATATAATGATAAAGCGTGACAGATTATTCAGTGATAAACAATGTCAACGTGTTCGTTCGGCTTAGTGGCTTTATACACCCGACCTCTCGACGTGTGCTCTTAAAATCTTCAAAAAGGACTAACTTGATCCTAGATCATTTCTTGGTCTTTTCGAGGAGACGACTTCTACTACGCTCGGATCACGCCACCGCTCGCGCCTATGATCACGTATACCGCCTTCTTTAGAGATGAAACAACAGACCGAAATCAACGTTTCCGGAAGTTGCTGCTTGTCGACAACTATGCGCTCGTCGATACATTGTACATACCTCGTCGGACAGGTAAGGCGATCCGCCTGCGACATTGTAGAACCGCGCGCGACGGCCAGAAACGCGACCCATACTAAAACCTCGCAGCGTAACAAAGCGTACACCCCCCTCTTTTTTTTTTATACTACATATATATATATATATATATACACAAAATATTAGAAAGTATTGTATTTAATACATTTATGTGGATTATGTAATATCCACATAAATGTAGTATTATCAGTACTACTGCCGAGCATGAATCCATTTATACGAATGTCGAACAATAAGATGTAAACAATAAAGGCACACATTATGCGACACACTCTCCTCATTCATTATTGATTATGTATTTAAAAGTAAAAGCAATGTTTCGTTGACTCCTCTCGTACGAACGTGAACTTTCTATTAAACTGAACGAAAAATGATAGATGGTGGGGAGAAATAGGTGGACTTCTATTATACGAACGACTTAGTTATGTGAAACGACTAGTCCTCCGACAGGTCCATATAAACGAACTCTGCGGTATTTATAAAACATTGGTATTATAGGTAAATCCAGCTATCGAGTTAGAAATAATTTTACGAGAAGTTTGTTCTATAAAAAAAAAAACGATTGTAACATGAAATCTTGCGATTGGCATAGCCTCCTCTTACGGCTTTTGCAATTAATAGGATCCTTCAAGAATTAAAATTTAAAATCCATCAAGCGGTACAAAAGCTTCTTCAGCTAAGTATACGTTTAAAAATTGTGTGAGAAATTATGAAAACCTTGTGTGAAAGCAAACCCGGTAAAATAGAAATAGTTCTAGGATCAATGACAGAAACTGTTCTTCAAACGGTATAAGAAATTGTTCAGTATCGAGTAAACATTTATAAAACATGTGAAAAACGAAGAAAACTTGCAAAGACAAATTTACAGATGGGTTAAAGAAGTTTTAGGATTAAGAATGAAAATTATTTTTCAAACGGTACAAGAAGTTTTTTCGATTGAGCGTACCTACGTATATATAACCTCTTAGGTACGATCCGCCACTATAATGGCTTTCACGGATGTCATCTTATATTACGACGCGCCACTATAGTAAGTCTACTGACTCATTCGCTCACCGTTTGAACTAAACGATCGTACGTTTTCCTTTGTCTTGCTTCACACTTTTCTTCACCTCGCAGCGTTTTATAATAGTGTTAACAATATAAAGACAGAATATATAGTCTTTGTTTTCGAAACGCCAGTGTCAGATATTAATTGTTGCTATCCGTTAAAATAAATATGCCATTATTATTTGCTCTCTTTAACATGCCGATCCGTACCCTTAAATTTCTTTAGAACCTTCAACCTCAAAATGTAGTTTCAAAATAGAAAACGAAGAGCAATTTGAAAAACACTATCGCGCTATGAGTTTGAAATTTGCGACGTCTATGTGTCGTACCGTGCTTTAAAATATATCACACTCAATTGGATTATCCATTATTAAATGAAATTATTAAAGTTAAAGTATATGCATCATATCTTTAAGAAAAATTATAATTTAATTATCAAAAACTTCGTTCCAATGTGCTTGCGTGGACAAATTGCAGTGCTGTATCGTTTACGCGTAATTCGTGTCAAACTCTGCCGTATTATTATCCATCACAAATTACAGTGCTGTATCGTTTACGCGTAATTCGTGTCAAACTCTGCCGTACAAAGAAACATCCCCGCACAAAATTCAATCGTACTTAAGAGGTTGATGTAGTAAATAATAAGTACTCTTGCATTTGTAGTACATCAACTCGCCGCTGGGTGGCCTATAAGATATTTGCTTTCTCACTAATTGTCGCAAAGGTAGTATGTTACTTTATATACGAGAAATAAATCATACCTTACCCGGTTCCTTCAGTAGTACATATATCAAAGCTGTGTGTAGTATCGTTGGCCGCGCACAGTGATACGCGTGATTACTGTGTGTGTGAGTGTGTGAGTTTGTGATTATGTGCGTGACAAGGATCCCTCAACAAAAGAAGAGAAAATGTAACTTGGCAAGAAGAGGAAGAAGGAGAAGCGGCACTAGAAGAGTAGTTGAAACACATGTAATTGTTATCTATGAACATCTTGTAAAACACATGCTAAATAAATAAAAGAATTTTTTTATTTTATCATCTCTACATGTAATGAAAATGTTCCTGGTGTACCGTTCTGAAGCTCTTTAACTCGTTAGGTACGATGCGCCACTATCTTTCTTTAGGTACTATACTTTCGCGGATGTCTACTACGCGTATCTATAGTGATTCATTCTACTCTCATTCTCTCACCGTTTGAATTAAATGATACGCTTCATTTGTCTCGCATCAGACTTAATTTATTCTCGAAATGTTTTATAACAGTGTTAACAATATTCATGCAGAATATATAGAATTAAAATAGATATTCCTAGATCTATATATATATACACACATATATATATATTAAATTTAAATAAACTAAATTTTTATTATTAAATTTAATAAAATTACATTTAAATAAATATTTACTATTGTAATTTCCATTTTTTCTTTTTGAAGAAATAATTAATAAAAATAATAATAATAATTAATATTAAATTAAATTTTTATAATTAGTGTTGAATTAAATTTTTAAAATTAATTTGGAAAACAATAATATTAAATATTTTATAATAGAATTTAATAGTTGATCTATCAATTAAATATTTATAGTAATGTCGCAAATATATTAGTTCTTTTACAAAAAGTTTAAAAAATTAATTTAATCGAAAAATTTAAAATTTGTATAAAAATTTATTCTAAATAGTATTTATGAATTTAGTATAATTTAATTTAAATAGTTTAAAAGTAGGAAGCATTAAATCTAGTTGGGGGTTAATAGATTTGATATTTTACTATTTTTAAAATTTATTGAAAGTAGAATCAGTATAGAATTAAATTATTATTGGTTTCAGTATGTGTAAACGTACATTATACGAGTAAACCGAAATTAGAATTCTTACAGATTGATAGATTAATGAACAATAATAGAGTTAGAATCTTTTTGAAAGATTTTATAATAGACTATAATATATATTATATATAAATATATGGAGATATAAAATAGACGAAATATATATAAAATAGATTATTAGATGCTCTTTTTAACTTGTCGATACGTATCCTTGAATTTCTTCAGAATCTTCAACCTCAAAATGTAGTTTCAAAATAAAAAACAAAGAGCAATTTAAAAAACACTATCGCGCTATGAGTTTGAAATTTGCGACGTCTATGTGTCGTACCGTGCTTTAAAATATATCACACTCAATTGGATTATCCATTATTAAATGAAATTATTAAAGTTAAAGTATATGCATCATATCTTTAAGAAAAATTATAATTTAATTATCAAAAACTTCGTTCCAATGTGCTTGCGTGGAGAACAGTATTATCCATCACACATTGCAGTATTGTATCGTTTACGCGTAATTCGCGTCAAACTCTGCCGTACAGAGAAACAGCCCCTCACAAATTTCAACTGTACTTAAGAGATTAAACAAGTACGCATAGTGCTTAACGATGTTGAAAGCTGACTGTCGTGAATTACGAAGAGACATTTTAGTTTATTTAATTTTCCGCTAAAATCGCCAATACGGAGCAGTTTGATTTATTCCATTGAATCAAAATGATACTAAGCGCTAACCTTACCTGGCTCAGTTAATTGACTGGTTTCAAAATTTCATTGAAAATTGTGCATGTATTGTTATTTCTTCTATAAATTCTAACTTTGTAAAATCTAACTTTATGCAAATTCTTATATTATCCGATTAATCAATTTTTCGATATTTCTTAATATAGGAATTTACATAAAGTTAGATGAACGAAAGAAACAAGTACAGTTTTAAATTAAATTTTGGAACAGGTCATTCAACGGAACCTGGTAAAGTTAGTATCAGACTGCGTAGTTATAAACAAAGAATGTATCTGATGAAAACCATCCCGAGTCATAAAAGATAATAGAAAATTTTTCCAGAAGCGATACAAAGGTGGTACAATACGTAGAAGACAAAAAGCTCATAATTCGTTAAAAAGGTGTGAAAAAAAACGGGGAAACTTTATACGATGGTAATTGATAAGATAAAGGGAGGAACGTGTTACCTGTTCTGGAGGGTGGAAGCAGCAATCCCTGAACCTCTTCTAGAGGCATCGCCTGTCCGTGGTGGTCTCGGTAAGGTCGATGAGGTCGATCCTTCATGCCTCCTAACGAACGCAATGGTGGCGTTCGTCTTTGCCAGTTTCCACGTTGAACGACGATAGTAACTTTTGTTATCAGAGATAAGGATCGAAGCGAAACTCAGGATCGGGTTCGGGAGACTGTGCGAGTCCTGAAGGACTCCTGGCGATGACGAAGGACGGTGGTAGAGCGTCATCGCCCCGCCGTCGTCCCTAAGACCATGCCCAGCTTACAAAGAATCTCGAGTCGAACAGTTTGCAGTGTGCTACTTCAACAAGTTTGATCTTCTTTCGCTCTGTAACAATAAACAGAGAAAGTTTTCGTTAATTATTGGAATTTCAATTGTCAGGAATAAACAGCGAGTAAGAAAAAGAAATCGAGGAAAACTTAAAAAGGAAAGTCTAATTCTTCCCGGTGAAATTCTACACGGATATAGATATGCATGTGTTTATTAAATTTTTCCATCGAAATATCTGAAGTTGGAGATTCCTTTCATTCGTAAATAATATTTGATGTATTAATGAAAATATAGAATCACGGAAACGAGCATTACAATTTTTTATATTTTATTTTATATTTGTATTATTTAATATTTATAGTATTTATATTATATTTTATATTTGTTTCGACAGTTATAGAAATTAATTTTAGTCGCCGCAACGTTTCGTGTTCTTCGTGTATAACATGCTATCGATTTAATTGGCCACTTATTACAATGATGTAATAATTATAATAATTCATTAACCAGGGCTGCACATTTTCTACCATCGATTAATAGCAAATTGCGTATACATATTTAACAAGTATATTTCAGGTAATTTAAATACGTCGATTTTTTATTTATTAAGTTTCGTAATTAAACATAAAAGAACTATCGAGGAGATTATTTATTCGTTGCGTCTCATCGAGTTGTTAATAATCTAATTCTGAAGTAATCACAACGTTAATTAACAATCAGTTACGTCATGCAATCAATCGGTAAGTTGATATTGCAGATTTAATAATATTGCGTTCTCTGATAAATTCCGTAATACCGTTAAATACAATTAATAATTATTATTCGATTAATCGAAGGTACAGAATTTTGTAAAATTTGGCAGACGTGCGATAAAATGCAGATGATATTTCATACAATTTGGAATTATTTTATATCATAAAATGAATTTAGTCTTGATATAATATATTCCATCACTTTATATGATATTATTAAAAGTAAAAAATTATCAATGATACTCGTTAAATGCAAGCTGAGTAATAGATCTTACTCTAAAATTTTACGTATCTTACACGTGATTTCGACTGTAATTGCCAAGATTACTATGAGAGCACTATGACCATTTTTTCTACGAAACCAATTTAGGTCACATATTGATTGCTGTTGTGAAAAAGTTGTATCTTGTAGATAGACATAGGTATAATCGTTGAGCTGCTGATTGCACTGTCCTCAAAACTTGTCATCAACCTTACAGACCACTTTAAAACAATTTTTTAACCCATTTACGTATCACTAATTAACTGGCAATGAATAATGTTTCTCGCAATTCTACATTTTATATTTATACTTTTATTAAATCTATGATTCTATACATATATTTTTATGACCTTTCAATCGTGCATTTTTTATCGTTACACATTTCTTTCTGTTTGAAAAAATAATACGAGAGGATATTAACAGCTGAATTAAATTACTTGAAATATTCCAGATGACATAGTAATCTACAGTGCCACGTCTATCTTTCCATTGTTTTATATTACAAATAGCCCGTGCGATCAGTTGATGCGGCTATAAATACCGAAAGGAAAAGATAAGCTTAATGTTGAAATATCTTTACAACTTGAAAATTATTGGAAATACTGAAAATTGATATAAAACATATTTCTTGTGAGAAAGAGGAACAACTTTTGATTATCACACCTTTGAACATGAACTACGCAAAGTAGACTGAAAGCTAGCAATAAAACGATCTGCCAATATACAAAATCTCTTGCATATGCATATGTAGATCGTACCAATAACCAACACCATAAATCATTCAACGATGACAGAGTTCTTTCGTATTGCTAGCAATTTGGTATCAAAACGATACTTCTAAACAGCTTATCATAAATCGTCATTCTCATTGTTGTTTTATCATAGGAACGTACGCCGCGTGAATACAAAATAATTAAACCTTCCACGTTTACGTATAAATAATATACAGAATGTTAAAACCCAACTAATGTGCAAACTAAATATTCACATAAAAACATAAATCCAAATTTGGTACTTTCACTCCTCGTCAAAAGGATAACCCAGGTGTACTATCCTTAATTTCTTAATGACGCGTGTAAAGTTTTTCGTCTATAACGTATAATATCAAAACATTATGAGCTCAGAATATGCGGTTCGTTAAAAATAATTAAAAATATTGTGAGGTTTAGTGTATAATAAAAAAAAATTGTCTTATTTTAAGAACGAAATGATAGCACATGTACAATAAGAAAATAATCAATATAAATCGTAACTAACGATAATTACTTATGAAACACATGTACTTATTTAATAATGGATACATCCTCCTTTATTTACTATTACTTCTATTATACGATTTGCTATTGATTTATATAGTTTCTGGATATAATTTTGACTTAACGTATCCCATTCGCGTACAATTGCATTTTTTAATTCTTGTACGTGTTGATACTGCTTTCTATCCGCGTATACGCCGTGAACAAGTTCTGCCCAGCAATTTTCAATAATATTAAGGTCCGGGGAGCGTGCAGGCCACGGCAAAATAGATATATTATTTTCATTAAAATATGATTGGATCAATCTTGATGTGTGTACAGATGCATTATCTTGTTGAAAGATGTAATAATCCAGAAATGCGTTTTGCATGATTATCTATTTGTTCTTTGATTAAATTTATGTATCGGACACTATTCATTTTCCCATTGATGAACTTGATACTTGTTTTGCCAAAATAACCGATGCCGACCCAAACCATCACGCTGCCTCCTCCCATTTGTCGTCGAATTGCTGACATTGTCCCTTTTCTTATGTCATGAAAATAATATTGGAATCCATCAGGACTATCCAAGTTGAATCTTTTTCATCTGAAAATAGTATCCTTCTCCATTTCTTTTTCCAATGCATTCATTCTTTTGCAAAGCGTAAACGTTCTACTTTGTGTTTCGTTGTTAACGAAGGTTTCTTTTTCAACTTTAACCTCTTGATATTTTTGCAGGATAGTAGAATTCGGCGAACACTTGAAACACTAGCACTAATACTACATTTCTCCATTATTTGCTTTGTTGTTAACTGCGAGCAGGAAGCTACACGCAAAATTGCTCGCTTATCACGATCGGATAACGAGGACGGCCGTCCAGTACTTTTCTTTTTGCCATAATCTTCAACATTTTTTAAGAAATTCTGTATTATTCTACGACTTCTTATTACTTTCTATATTTTTGCTACTGATAACCGTTGCTGTTTTAGTTCAAGAATTTGCTTTTTTTCAGACTCGTTTAATTTTTTTTCGCGTCTCATACTTACAAATTTATATAATATTGTACTATAATCTTTACTCGTTGATAGATCATGAACTACTGAGCAATTTTGTAAACATATTAACAGAGTATGTTATCATTTCGTTCTTAAAATAAAACAATTTTTTTTTGTTACACATTAACCTCATAATATTTTTAATTATTTTCAACAAACCGCATATTCTGAGCTCATAATGTTTTAATATTATACGTTACAGACGAAGAACTTTACACGCGTCATTGAGAAATTAAAGATAGCACACCTGGGTTATCTTTTTGACGAGGAGTGTATGAGTATGTAGTAGTCATAGATATCGATTTAGTCGCTACACGCACACGTTTTCAATTTACGATATATTTCTGTAATCTATTACACATATGTACGTTACAGTAAATGTGTATATATATATATGTGTCGGATGTTATATATATATATATATATGACGAAGTGCCGCAAGAAGATGCGGACCGAAAAGCAGAAGGGGACACAACGCCTGGAAGGGAACCGACCAGCCACATCGTCCAAGGTGTTTTGTTTCAAGTGCCGTGCGGAATTCCGTAAGAAATATTCAACAAAATTAGAGAAAAAAGAAAAGCGAAAGCAAAATGGAAAGAACACAGAACTCGAGAAAACAAAAAACACCTAAACAAACTTGCAAAGGAAATAAAAAACGAAATAAAAGAGCACAACAATAACGAATTCGCTAAGTTCATAGGGACACTTTCTACACACGAGAACACCAACTACTCCCTATGGAAAGCCATGAAAAAGATAAAGAAGCCAATAATACCCGTCCCAGCAATCAGAAAAACAGATAACACATGGGCAAGAAGCAACGAAGAACAAGCTGAAGAATTCTCCAACCACCTCTGCAACACATTCACACCACACATTATCAACAACAGCAACCTCAAAAGTCATACGGAGGAGGATGCGCAAACCACTATTATCACAACCGACAAGGAATACACCATACCTAAAACAACAGCACAAGAAATTAGAAACATAATCGATAAAACAAAAAACAACAAAGCACCAGGAATCGACCTAATCAATGGCAAAATCTTGAAAAACCTTCCGCCAAAAGCAATAAGACTAATGACAATAATATTCAATGCAATTTTAAGAATTCAATACTTCCCCAAACCATGGAAATTAGCACAGATCAAAATGTTACCTAAACCAGGCAAAGATCCACACCAAACTGCATCTTACAGACCAATATCACTGCTTCTAGTATTTTCCAAAATACTGGAAAAAATAATATATTACCGGATAAAAACAATAATAGAGATAAAAAAACTAATACCGGAACACGAATTTGGATTCAGAAACAAACACTCCACGATAGAGCAAATGCACAGGCTTATCAACGAAATAATAATAGCACTAGAAAACAAGGAATACTGCACAGCCCTCTTTATGGACATAGAGAAAGCATTTGACAAAATTAACCATGAAAATCTACTACAAACAATTAGGAAATAATTCCCGGAGCAAATACACCAATTAATAAAATCCTACCTAAGCAGCAGAACCTTCGTAATAAAAATCAAGGACACACATTCTAAAGTTAAAGACATCAAGGCAGGGGTACCACAAGGAAGCGTCCTGAAAGTCGATTAATTCAAAGATGCATTCGCTACGGATTTCCTACGTACTCGCGTAAATACAGGCCAGTTAGAAATACAATTAATTGATCCTAACATCACCGTACAAAGAAGTCCTTATAAACTCGGCGAAGAGGAGCGCAGAGTGATACATGAGAGAATAGACGGATTAGTTAGTGCAAAATCATAAGGCCTAGTAACTCACCATTCGCGAGCCCTATGTTACTCGTGAAGAAGAAGGATGGTTCGGGTAGATTGTGTGTGGATTTTCGAGAACTAAATAAAAATACGGTCGCGGATCGGGATCCTTTACCTCTTATTGCAGATCAAATCGCGAGATCGCAAATGCAAGATACTTTATTAGTCGGGGCATGGCCGGCGGATTTCACCAAATCCCTATTTATCCTAATTCTACGAAGTATACAGCATTTCTTACCCCCGACGAACAATTTGAACAATAAGTTGGTGTTTTCTTCAAATTCTTTTGTGCTTTTGTTCGGTCCATTCGATGTCTTTGCTTCTTCCGGAATGCTTCTTCCGGAATTATTTTTCCGAACAACGTTATTATGCTGACTCCATCGAAGGCAAAGATTGTTGCATTTTCAGGCAGCCTTGGTGATTCTGCAGCTAGTAATTGTCTGGTAATTGTCCTTGTTGCAATTCTGTAAGCCATCGAAGCATTTACAACAGAAATCCCCAGAAGGAGTTGCATGCCAAGTCTTCTGTACCATTTGATTCCTTTTGTAATTGTGATGGCATAAGAAATCATTTGGTCGGAATAATCTATACCTACAAACTTTTACCCTTTGACATTATGTATCGGGATGGCCCACGTTGACTTCTTTTCGCGAAACCCCGTAGACTTAGATCGCCATAAGATTGATAAAATCGCGGAGAAAGAGATCGATCTGGCCGAAATATCGGAAGACTGGCTACTAGCCGAACAACGTCGTGACCCCCAAATTTCGGGAATTGTCGAAAAGTTGCAAAATGATGAACTCGCGGAAGACATCGCGAATACTTACGAATTACGGTCCGGTACTCTCTACCGTAACATACAAAGAAGAGGCAGGACTCTCAGTTTACCTATTGTTCCAAGAGGTTTTAGATGGTCCGTTATTAACCATGTGCACCAGTCAATTATGCACTTAGGTTGGGATAAAACGCTCGAGAAGCTGTACGAGTATTACTGGTTCGAAGGAATGGCGAAGTACGTTCGCAAATTCGTAGAAGTTTTGCAGTTCGCAAAGTCGAACTACATCCAATACCCAAGACCAGCATACCGTGGCATACGGTGCACGTGGACATAACGGGCAAGCTAAGCGGTAAAAATGATTCCAAGGAATATGTCATTGTTTTAGTAGATGCTTTCACGAAGTTTGTATACCTGCATCATACCCGTAAGGTAGACTCCCTTAATACCATCAAAGCACTCAAGTCCGCTATATTTTTATTCGGCAGTCCCTGCCGGATAATAGCAGATCAGGGAAGATGTTTTACGGGTAAGGAATTCCGGGAGTTCTGTGAAAGCAAACAAATTAAAGTTCACCTGATAGCAACCGGTACTAGTAGAGCCAATGGGCAGGTAGAGCGTGTTATGGGTACATTGAAAAATATGTTCACGGTAGTAGAGACGACCGGGCGGTCATGGCAAGACGCGATTGGGGAAATACAATTGGTCTTGAATTGCACCACCAACCGCGTGACTAAAGCGAGCCCATTGGAACTACTAATCGGTAGGACAGCAAGACTGTACGACTTGTTGCTACCCGATAACGTTGAAGAAAGAGAAATAGACATCTCCGATGTAAGACAACAGGCGATAAAAATATAGCAAGTAGCGCCAAATACGACAAAGAAAGATTCGATAAAACCAAAGCTAAAGTGGTTAGGTTTAATATCGGTGATTTTGTATTGCGCAAAAATGAGGAAAGAAACCAAACCAAGTTAGATCCAAAATTTAAGGGCCTATTCGTAATAGCAGAGATTTTGGAAGGAGATAGATATACTTTAAAAACATTAGACAGCAAACGATCGTATAAATACCGTGTCACCGTGACGGAGAGTCTCTCTCTCGTACGATCTCATCAGCGGTTGACCTGTCATTCTTATACGTAGTGATTGCTCCTTGCATTAATATTTAGTATAACTTAGACGCTAAAGAAGGGTAAAGTTCAGCATCCCGTTGACCGCGTTTCGTTATCGGACCCGAGACCATTGTCATAGTGCCGCGAATATCTAAACATTGTGATTAACTAACGACGCTGTAATATCTCTAACTTGTGTCAATAAACTCAATCATTGTTACACAGTACCGATGGCTAATTCCAACGAAGATTCATCGAACACCTCTACCCCTAATCCTAACGTTAACCCGACATATATATAAAAGTTGTATCAAAAAATCAACAGCATCAAAAAACTATACCGAAAAGTGAGGAGAAAACATGAAATCTTTGACTTCGATATAATCTTCGGAAATATAATTTTTATTATTAAAGAACATTAATCAATAATCAGATTCAATAATAGCGAGAGCACGAACATTTCTGTGACTCGCTCTATATACGTATATAACGTTGAATTGCAACTGACGTGACCGTTCCCATATGTATTTTTGCCTATAGACACGCTTCACGTTCTCATACCCTCGGTCATCGAAGCGGAGACGCGTAGACCACCGACAGCTGTTTGTTAAGAGTACACATTACGTGCGTGTGAAATAGATCGATAGAAATGCTGTCTCGGTTAGTAGGTCTAGTTCAACTGGAATTATGTAGTGGATCGTACAGTATAGACATTCGAGATCGTTCGTGTCTTTTAGACCGACAGTGACCTTATCGTTGCACGTGATACTTTTTTCCTGTCTGTCCTTCGTCTATCAATTTAGTTGGCGCCCCTTCTTTAAAAAAAGAAGAGGAAGTAGAAGAAGAAGTAAGAAGAAAACTGTAAACAGTTTTTCCAACGACAAGGGAACACAACTTGACGCGAGCTCTTCAAGTTTTTTTCCAACTCATTTTTTTTTATCACGATGACGACAATCCAACCATTAAAACGCGATTTACTGTGATGTCCATATCGCGCGACTATGCTACTATGCGAATATTTACGCAGCAATGGGAATTGCGAATACGTATCAAGATTTTGAAATTGGCAGTGCCTGGTGTCTGGAAACTATTAAATTAAAACTTCAGTTTTTCTGTCGTTTATTTTTGCAGGTAGATCCAACATGTAGATTTCATTTAGAGTATATTTACGAATTATTAATTCATTTTGAACCTTAGATTGCAAAGAACTTATACGAATATACATACTACCAATGAATATAGGTAATAAAAATATCGATAATTATCTATAGGGAGTAGGGAAGAATGAGGCTAAACTACGAGTGTAGTACTCATAGGAAGAAGCAAAAGTTTCGCTGCAACTATTTCGGACACACGTATAATAAATCTATTATGTAGATTATTCATATCTTCTTCGTATTATGAGATTTTCGATTTCTGTATTAAATTTATATGTCGTTGTTTCATCGTATGCTAAAACAATTTTTGAAATGATAATAATAAAGCAAACACAAGTCAAGTTTGGATTCTGGACTATTTGATTCATCCTAAATTTATAAAACTAACATCGCGAAGCCAATACAACATATATATAATACATAATATTATATATAAAATATACTATTCGTTTTTCTCATCCGACGTCATTAATTTCATTAGAAAATTATTTCAGATGCTGAGTATACTTCTCCGTTCGAAAACATCATTTTGAAGCTACTAAAAATGATTTAATACGAAGCCACCGAGTAACAGTAATTTAATGCGTTGTAAACTGTTGTAAACGACTGCAAGCCATGTATTTTTTGACGAAACCACTTCTTAAGTCATCTGAGATCCTACTTAACGAACAATTCTACGTACAACATGATACATAAATAGTTCACGTGATTCGCGTGTAAAGTGAATTATGTATTTTGATAAAGTACATTACGAAGGCGAATGGAAATGCACGGAGAGCATGCGATCTCTTAAGAAACTCTAAATAACCAGCAGGAAACTGCTTCCAATCGTGCGACAATGACTTTCATCAAATACGCGATACTGTGAAAGAACTACGTTGAAATTGAATTTGAAATATAAAATAACTCCTCAATGAAGAAGCCACTAACAATGATTTATACAGTAATTAAGCATTTTGTAAACACTAGCCTGGTATGAAATTAAAAAAAACAAGATTAAAACTAAAACTACAGAATGGAAAATGTTAAAGTAAAATTTCCCTTCTAAGTAGAACATAAAGATGCCGGAATTTATCAAATAAGAACTACGTTAAACAGTACGTTACAAAAAGTAACGTGCCTGACTGCAGTTAGATTCGAATCAGCTATCACTTGAATAATTATGGAGGTTGCTGTATGTCATTAACTGTATCTAAAATAATGAGAATGGGAGGATAACGATCTACTTATGTCCCTCTTGTTACACTGACTCCGAGACAAGCATTCACTTGACTTGCGTACGGGATTCATACCTTCCGTTTTCACAAAGTTCTTTGTTGAGATCTTCTCGCGCAGAGTTCAACAATACAGCGTCAAAGTCACATTTTTTGCAATCAACGTTTGATGGACTTTTAGATTAAAATCACGCTGAACCGTGACGTATCTCGCGCTTCCGTCTTCCTATTACGCGCTTAACGAAATTATGTAATCATATTATCCTTAATTTCGGGAACCTCATAGGACCACGATATTAACGGGCTACGAAGTTTTTAATCTTGAAAGTAAACTAAATATATTCTCAGAGGTTCGTCTAATTTTTTACGACATTTATTTAAATGTTAACTATGCTCATTATTTGAAGTGAAATGTAAGGGAAGAGATATTAACTGGAAAAATAGCAGTAGAGGTATTCTGACCCATTAACTAACGAACAAAAATTATTATTTTCACTAACAGGTATAATTATACGGAAATTTGTTCCTTCCAACGAGAGGCCAATGTTTTTATGCATTTTATATTATACTTTATATTATATTATATTATATTATATTATATTATATTATATTATATTATATTATATTATATTATATTATATTATATTATATTATGTTATATTATATTATATTATATTATATTATGTTATATAATACTATATTATATTTTGTAATCTTATTTAAGCATATTATATATCTACTTAAGTGGATCGGGAAATATTTGTTTTTTCGTATTACCAGAATTAAATAGACAGAATATAAAACAAATAGCATGTGCATGATATTTATTAAAAACATATTATGCCTACACTTTGAATCGATACAATAATCAATAATTAATAATCAAATCTGTTACGACCACATAGCATCGATCAATACATCGTCAGAAAAATAATGGAGACCTCAAATAGCAAGCGACTTGACATTTAACGAACTCGTGAACTTCGAAATTCTAGGACAATTCACTGACCAACCCATTCTTCCATATAGACTAAAACTACTCGATTAAAATTCGCTTTTAAAAGAGGAAAAGGTCGATAAATCTTTCCAATCTGATAAATTATTTTATTAGGTGCAACAGTCTTATTATGTGACCAGCGATAATGTAAAGGATATAATTAATTTTAAAAACTATTTTTATTCAGAAAATACGCGCTTTTAAGCGAAAAAAAAGGGATATAAAGCTTCTTTCCAACAATCTGTACGCCATAAAAGAATATTGCACCAAAGGTACAGGTGACGCATAAAACTGCTATGTCTAATGAAATTTTGTCCTATCTTTCACTGTTTCAGCGTTATAGTTTGCCCTGGTTATATGGAACACCTTGTAGATCATTTAATGGTTCCATTTTTATTCCAGTTTAATGGTTTAAAATTTCATTCTAAAATAAATAACCTACGTGGCTAAAACATATTTAAAAAATATAGAATATAAAATGCAGAAATAACGTGTAACCAATGATGGAAATAGCCATTTCGTGTCAGTTATTTAATCGCCCACTGACAATAAGTGATATAAAAGAATATCTAACTTTGCGATACATCAAGAGAATAGTTTTTCTTATCGGGGACTTATCTATTATAGGAGCAAAGGCAATAAAAAATTGTGTTGCAAATTATTAAACGAACATACCTCGAGATTCCTGCAAGAACATATACACGATACTAAATATTTATGTGCATGATAATTTTACTACTTTATGAATTGTCGCAAATGTCTTCTATTCCATTATATGTTTATTCTATTACATAATATCACCTATTATAGCTATTAATTTTTTATGATATTATATTTACTGCCCTATTTCGTCATATATGATTCAGCATTGCACGAAAATATTTTATTCCACGTTTCCGACATTTCTTCATACACAACCGCCGTCTTTAGACTCGTCGATAGAGTGGTACAATTTTAAATGAACGAAACTCAGATGAAAAATATTTTTTACTTTAGCAATCCAATATGTTTCTTGTATTCGTCTTCTACGAAGGATCATAAACTTTCTAAGTGCACGTTAGACATAAAGATTAACAGGTATGTTTAGCTACTACAACCTCTACAGTTTTATCTCTTCAGGTAATAATGAATTCTATACATTTGCATATAACGATACGACAGTTTCTTCAATTTTATCTGCTCGGACGTCAATGAACAGCTTAACTATACGATACAGTAAATTAATTGCTTTTAAATCTCTACCTTTTACTTTAAGTTACTTACTACTTCGAATTATCAAATCCCAAAGATTGTTCACAAATTCTTTAATCGATACGATAGAAAATGAAAATTATATAATCTTTGGATAATTACATGATATTATAACGAGAAAGCGTGCAATGCGGTGATTAACAGAGCGCAAAACGTTGCAATAACGAACGCGCGAAAGATATTTCATAATCGATGGCACATTAACAAACCAGATATTGTGACATTTCATGGAAATGATCAATACCGTGTGGAGTTGACAAAAATAGAGTCGTTATAGCGTAAATTTAGCAGGTATCATCATCTCCATTTACGTAATCGATTTCCACCCTATAACACGTTTAACAACAGAAAATTATAACAGCTATAATAAATTCGACATTCTAAAAGTTTTCTAATCTGATATACAGATCCTGTAACCTATAAATCCTACGACCTATGAAATCTGTAGTCCATAAAATCCTGATTCTGTTTTAGCTTCGGATTTAATAAATCCTATTTTCCGCAGCTTTTACATTCTACAGATTCTGATGACCTACAAATTTGATAATGTACAGTTTACACAAATCTTATACCTTGTACAAGTATTTCGCTCTAACGTAAAATATTTCACATGTAGCATAATCTATTTGACGTAAGCATAGTTTACGAAATTAATGATTTTATCATAAACTCGAAATGCAAAATTACTAGAAAAAAAGAACAAGAAGACACCACCAAGACGATCATAACTGTCTGAATACCTTTCGACCTACATTGCCACCTATTGTTTATTAATACCGTAACGCAATAATCAGATAATTTATATCAGTACGTATCATCGATACGAGACGTTATTACTATGTGTCTAGCATCCATGACAGAACAATTTCAAACGCCACTCAATCAGACCATAATCCCCATAATCTTAACCCTTCAACCGTGATGTGCTCGAAGAGGAAACCATTTGCTACGCGCAGCACGGGATCGTTAGCGAAGTACATTAGGAACATTAAACATCTAGTCATCGCTTCTCCTTTCATCTACAAATCGATTTACCATGCTACGTATAATGCGACTATCTTAGCAGCGACTAAAATAAGAAGAAAATACAGAATAACATTTTTTACATAGACAAGCAATGAATTTCGGAGCTCGACTTTCTCAGAAATTAAATCTCCGGATGACAAAGCTTTATCATAGATTTTCTTTTGAATTTTGAATTAAAAATTCAAGTAACTTGGCTAACTTACACGAATTATACATTTACGAAAATTACATATTCCGTTTGCTGTGTGTGTATTCAGTTCGCTAAGGAAAAGACTTGACCAATATATCTTGAAATCGCTCATTGAAAATTGATGCTTAGGAAACAGAATACGAAACATCGTTGACTGAAAACGTTTCGTGACAAGCTGCCCTTCCCTTGCTATCCAGTAAATAACTATACTACCCAAGATTTATATCGACGTCTATCAATGATCGATGTGGAGTCGTCATGCTAAATGATCCCCTTCCTTCTCTAATCGTATTTTCTATTCAGGTCGCTTCAGATTTGCTTACGGATTTAACTTCTTTTATCTCCGTCAAGGGATAGAAAGAAATGTATTAACCAGATGTACTTTTTATCGGGTGCATGTGGAGAAAGGGGAAAACGAGGGAGAATGTATTGTCGCGGTTTTAAAAGTATCGATTATTAGCTGGTGTTTATTCCGACATGGATGCAGCTTTACAAAACATACCCGATTTCCGTTAATTAAATGGCCAACTATCCGGCAATTATCGAGTGACAAATTAATGATTGCACATGAAATCTAACTATTTGCGGAAAGGAAGATAGTCCTCTATTAATACATTTTTTAATAAAGTAATATTAATTAATTTTTATATTAAACTAATTTATCTCGAAAGATTTACTTTTATAGACTCAAACCGATAAATACTGTTTACGGTTGAAATACAAATTTTGTTTATAATTATCGTGACTAAGTTGCTACTTCTTGGCCGAAGTATGAGATGAAATACTACGTATCACCATTACTACCTGTATTGGTCATTATCCTTAAGCCATCAGTGATAATAACCCAACGTTGCGTTCACGCGATATTTTATTGACGATTTATTTGCCAATCAATTTACGTTATTGAATTCTGCTTTTTAATATTTCGGCACTAAAAGGAAATTCCAAGGATTCGACTAATGTTTCTTACGTCACTGTGTCTTCCATTTGGACTATACAATTTGATAAAATCGAGAGAAACTGAAGTATTTGTAAATTATGATTAATGCTTAGCCTTTCATGGGTTAAAGGAATGAAACAATTTTTCAAACTTTAATATATATATGTGTATAAGTGAATCGTTATTATGTCAGATTAAATATTTTATATCAAAAGTAGAAAGTATTTAGCGCTTCATGTGTTATATATGATAATTTATATATTAACTATATTAATTATATTGATTAATATATATTAATTAATATATATAACACACGGAACGCTAAATACTTTCTATTTTTAATAGAAAAATATTTAATCTGACGTAACAAGGATTTTCTTCTATTACTAATAGTAAAGAAATATTTTTCGATTTGGATGGAATTAAAATGTAGATCCTAATCACTAAATATAAGCATCAATTTTGTATTCGTTCTGGAATTTAAATTATGGACAATTGTAAATAACATTTTATGTATACTAGAAAAGTACGATATAAAAGTATGAATGAAACCAAACACGCGTTCATATAGGAATAAATATATTTAAACTGCGAATGAATGAAAACATGCAATTATGTAAAACACCTCTAACTCACTATGTAAGATAGTGTTATAAGTCAGTCAGTGAACGCTTGCTTTATCTCGAGTAACCATCGCTGCAAATATATCTCTTAATTCAGAAGCTTGGCAAAGGAAATCCTTGAATTTTGTATGGACACAATTGCTATCGAAGTGTTCTGAACATGTTTGAATTATTCATGGTTCTTATTCATTGTCCTTGCAAATGCTAAGACGGCGTTAAACACGAAGCAAGAAACACGAAGTTTAAAAAACGCGACGACAAAACATTTCTAAAGGCAACATCAACGAAATTAAAATTAACGAATCAACTTGCTTCAAAATTATTCTCGTTAATGTCATTATTCGTTGCATTACATAATTTCAATTACAGCAGGAAAATTGTACGTTATTTCTGAACCGACATCAAAGAGTAAATACTTTGCATCTTAGAAATCAACAACAAAGCAATTTTATGCAATTTTCCTAATAAAAACGATACACACGTAAGATAAGCGTCGTTAATGATAACGAGTGATATATATATATATGTATGTATTATATGTGTGGCTATTATATTGTAATTCTCAATCAAGTCTAATCTCATTGTTCAGCAGACACGATATTTTAGCTGTGTGTAATAACTGGCACGTATAAATCGAGTTAAATAGATGAAAGATGACTATAACCTTGATGACCAACCGACTTTTCGATCGGTCATGTTTATCTGTTCAACGTATCAGAACTGCTAACATTAGCCAGTTCTTGAAACCGATATATACTCAGCCTGATTCTATAACGAAACTTTTATATTTCAGAAAAATAATTAACGTTATTTCGTATAGAATGTCTAATATTCGTTCACGATATTTTCATAGCCTTCCCGTGAAATGAAAAGTAATCAAAATCTCGAGGAAATTGACCTTCTATAATAATTTGTAATTTAACGTTACAGTGGAAAAATTGAAAGTATAAGATATAGGGTAAAAGTGCAATATAAAATAAATTAAAGAAAAATTGAATATGTATCTCTTTAAGTATTATTAATAAAATGATACAGATATTGTTTAAAGGGAATATTATTTTTCCAATATCGAATATTATAAACCGCGTTCCTTTCGTAGAAATAACGTTAATTCATACTTCTTACAGGGAAAATTCCTGCACGTCGTACCAGATAGACTAACAATCTGTTTTGATAAATTCCTTTGTGTAATTCGCTGAGAAATCTATTGGCAATAGAATTTAGCGTATCGTGCCTCGGAAAGATTTATAAAAGTATACTTTTACATAAATCTACTACCGCGGCGCCGTAAATGATATACTTTTAATGAAATTACTTATCTCACGTCATCGTGGTTTCGCGAACGAAAGGATATTAGAATCGATTCAGCATCTTGAATTTTGAACACGAAATTGAGAAGAGGATCCACAATGGAAGAGGAGGTATAATGGGAACTTTGGTAGGCAAAGCGGTACAAAAGTTACTGACTGCCGGCTAGTGAATTTATAAAAGCTTCTACAACTTCGACTGACGTTTCACTGAATCCTGTAGATTATATTTTCAGGAACTGGAGAAACTCCTATCCAAGAAGACGACACCGATAAAGTCGTCCCATCCTGAATTTCATACTTGCACGCTCTTTCACTCGCTACTCGTTCCGCGAAATAATCTAACATGTAAAATAGAATTCAATTTGCCACTTTATGGATGTTGTCAAATATTGTTTGGTCAAAATCATGCTTTCTTTTTCTCAGGCTTTGAAAACGTTTGATCGAATAATGGATAATTTTACAATTGATTAATTAATTACATAATAACGTATAGTAACATACTTTAAATAATTTTCACTTTCTTCTCAAATCTTCCCCAATCTTTTAACAATTTTAGCTGCAGAAAACAAATCTAACTGCAATCTTCTATTTATCAAAGTTTTGATAAGGTCTCGAAACAAAAGATCAAGTTTAAATATCTACTTTTACCGTAACAAACTACTTTCTATGATGTTGCTCCGTTTACCACAATAAACTGGCATAGTAAAAATTCATTATTTCGGATGACAACTGGAAAATAAATTTGAAACTGCTAGATAATCTCGCATATATTTACATATTTTAAAGGAGACAATGAAAAACAAGTTGAGCATTAAATAACTGCTAACAAAGTTACTGAACAAAATTTATATATTTTATACAGTGACTGAAATTCTCTCCTGGACTTTATCGACAGAATCACGCAGTCAGCGACCAAATTGTTGTTAGACACGTGTCAAGTTCAGTTTAAGGCTTGACAAAACAAAATACGTGACTTTCCATTTAACGCGTGATTCGAAAATTCGAACCGCGCAGTTCCTAAACGATCTGAAACTGCTTAAACAGTTATCGTTGATAACCAGCCGCAAAACATTTGCATTGAAAACAGTTTGACAGTTTACTCTTGAAATTCATATACATATACGTTATTTGTATTTGCTTGCAATCAAACGTGATCACGAAATATTTACACTGGGTATTATAAGACACTGTGTATATAATAACTCCACATAGCAGGATACACTACATAATACCACTTTTTATATCTTTTTATTTACAATGAAAGCGTCCGCAGTTCGAGTACCAACTGTACAATTTAAATTGTATAATTTCGTGCAATAGAAAAAAGATTATTATTGCTATTGACAATAACACTCGTTAATTGGAATTATCAATAAACAGTTTGAAAATATCTAGAAAATTTTCACCAATGATTTTCAAAAGCGAATAGAAGCAGACACGATTTAACGTCGGACACAAAATAGGATATTTGACCTTGTCAAAAAGCAGACATTTCTCAGGCAGCATCGCTCTTCTGGGAGCAATATGCTATGTAACTGTGCTAAACGATTCGTTTTTCAAACGAAGACAGACGTCAGGGCTTTTATCATAGCCCAGCGGGACTTTCAAGGAAGAGGTATAGATCGAAGAATACCAGCAAACGCGAGTGAAAAGAAGAAAAATTACGTTGCTCTCCGTTCACCTGATTTTCACAGCGAACGAAAGAATAAAGCCTGATTCACACTAGCGGTTAAACGTACGGTTAGATCACGATCAATCAAAAATCTAAGATTTTTCTTAAGCATTCGCATTAAAAGATCAGACACAATCACATTCAATCCAAGTCTATTTCATTTTTTTTTTTCTTTTGGAAATTTTTAATTCTTGAGATTTTGATTCTTTTTGAAATTTCTTCCGTATTTCGATCCAAAGTTTCATTTTGTCGAGTGTGTCACGATATTTTTCGCGACTGAGGTCATGGACTGGAAATCACGTTGCAATTTCGTATAAATTTAATCACGTTCTTCGTGTTCGTTTTCGACTGTCGACCGTGGTCTTAATCGTCAGCAAATCGACAAGCCACGGTCAACAGATTTTCATTTGACTTGACCGAATCGTCCATCGCGAATGCTCTCATCGGATCACGTCTGAACGATTTTAATCGGCACTTGATTTGATGCGATCTGACCATACCGTGATCGCTAGTGTGAATCAAGCTTTACTGGACTATTTAAGTTCGTAAAATCGGCGAAGCTCAAAATCATTGCTCTTCGTTAAACGGACGAGATCCTCTTTGTTAAAGCGAGATCATATACCGTCCGATCAAAAGTTAAAAATCTTTATTCATAGGTAAAAATGGGTTCAAACGATTTTGTGATATTGAAATAGAAAATTTAAGGTCAGTGCGCAGTTCGAAGGACTCAGAGGAACGCGAAAATGAAATTGAAATTTTGAAAGTTTCTAGTTCAGCACTGGGATAACTGAATGGACGAAGCACGAAAATGTTAAGGAAAGAAAAATAAGAATTTTACAAGTTAACTGAAAAACATTCCCACTTAAAAGTCAACCAGAGTAATTACCAGAGTAATTTCTTAAAGGACATGAGAAGATCACTATGCAATTCATGGAACATAGATGTTCAGAAGAATGAAGAATTTTTTAATTAATTGAAAAAGTTGCTCGCTATTTATTATCTAGGAAGGAAGCGAGCAGAAACAATTCGTAATTGCCCTTAAGATCCATACAGTCGACAAGTTTCAGTGAACAGGAAACGTAACGGAAGATTAAATATTGGCGCAATTATGCAAATGACATGAATCTTTTGGCTGACGGCGTAGTTATAACACTTCTTGTCCGGTATCGTCGTTTACTCTGCACGTGCTCTTTTCACGTTATAATTTTAATTCATCGCGAGTCTCCCTCCTTTAAAAGGCAGCTTTTATAAGTCACGGTTAATCGCAAGCGTGGGTCTTCTCCTGCATCAAGAAGAATGAACTTCAATATTGAAGTTGAAGTGAAAAATTCTGCAGGAGAAATACGAATAACGGGACAAATATTTTAGACAGAAATAAAAATATAAATAGTTAATCCGTTGTGACATTTAAATTTAGTATAGCGTTCTGATCTTAATCCGTCGTCTCCATAAAATAAGATAAAATCATCATGAAGATTAACAGTTTCGTTATAAATGTTTCCACATCGAACTTCCATTCCTTTTTTTGATTTATTCCCATCCGATATTGATAAAGTACAGCTGTCCACAACTGCAAAATATTCGGGATAAATAAATTAACAAGTAGACAGTATTAGGTCACGCGGTCAAAAAGCTTTAATTATTATTGTAATTGAAGAAACAACGAATCTAAACCCGTAAAGTTAATGTTACGATTTAAAGGTTAAAATATCATCGGAATGATTAAAAACCGTAATCTTGCAAGAAATATGTGCTACCCAAAGCCAAAGGGATGCAAATGATATTTTTCTGATATCGAGGAAATCGAGTTTGAAATTCAAATGTGTTACGAATTATCGAATATATGAAAATAACGTTATTGCACTTGCATCTCTTTGGCCCTAAGTCCCATGTATATAAAGTAGAATTATAATACTCCATGCTGCTAAAAAGTGTACACTATAGATAGAGTACGTCACGCTGTTACCAAAGCAATAGTAAAGAGCGTATTTTCTATTCGATACAATAAAATTGAATGTATAAACAATTATAATCATTGTACGCTTAAACCGATGGTACAAATAGTGTTCGAACAACTTGCTGATATTCTATTTGACCTAATTTTCGCTTCCAAGCGCTGTGTTGATGACTTCAACATGTACAGATTGTATCTACTATTCTACACACCTACTTCATGTTCCTTATCCGTTAGAGACGTCCATCTATAGATAAAAGAAGTACGAAGACAGAAGGATAACTAGAAAACGTAAGAGAGAAAATATATTTGGTCTTCGATTACAGCTATATCGTTACAAAATAAGTGTCAATTTCGAAACAATGAAATTTTTGGTGAAACTTAAAATCATCTGAATTAATATATCTTCGTCGTAGCGTATAAGCTCGTTTCCGTGAAAATAAATCTAGTATAAACAAAATATGACATTATATATATATTCCTAAAGAAAGATGGTCCAAAATCACATTTCCGCGTGTTGTATCTTGAAGGCACCAGAACCTCGTTGTTTTCAATAGAACCTTGACGGTAAAATATTAATCGGAGAATCAAATAAATATCCAAAATCGTAAACCTAGAAATTGATCCTAATAATCTTCGAATAATTCTATGTCATTATATAACATTAATAAATGTTATTATATAATATTATATAATAAAAGAAACTCTTTTGAACGTCGATACGTATTCAGATACTGTCAGGATAATAATCAGAATATATATGTATATAGGTCAGAACAGTAGTAACAGTTGCATACTACACAGATGTAGAATAGCGAGCATAAATCGATACATAATTAAGCAAATTACCCAGAGGTAATCACTGTGAGTCACATAGGGTGTCATTAAATAATTTAAGGAGGATCGATATTTTTCCAACGTAGAAGAAAATGGCATAAATGTCGGTACTAAATCGTGCTAAAGTCATTCAACGATAACAAGTAGTTGTACTCAGTCAGGTATGCTTTTATTTACGTTTCATTGTCGCACCATCTTGGAAACTTTATAAAATCGGCAACTTTGGCTAAGAAGTCAATCGAATAAAAGCTTTACGCCGTATTAGGATCGAGTATAGTGCGTATTATGTCAGGGCAATATTCATCCTACGATTCTCTGAAAAATCATTCACATAACGTATATATACGAATGTGCACATATTGTGTAAAATTGTTATTGTTTTATACGAATAATGATGAGAAGTATAGAAACAGATGTATGACGATTTAATACCGTTTCTACAGCATTACAATACATCTACAGCATTATTAGTGTTCATCAAAATGTAAAAACATATTGCAATATTGTTTGTGAGTACGAGATGAAGCATATAAATATTAAATGAATTTTGATGGCTGAAATTTACATGAAAATTAAATCATTCAACGACCATCGAATAATGTCTTAGGGGTGCAGACCCATTTCTGTTTTAAAATCTCACATCATGAGAGAAAATAACAACACATAATTAACGGCATTTGATTTGCAAATAAGAAAAATGCAAATATTTATTAGTATACATATATAAGGTACAAACATAGTAGACTATTTATTAAAAATTTCATTCCAGGATTGCCCGTTCAGTTCTAAGTCCGTATGTGCCCATATGTCTATCAATTCCTTCATCCTGACAGCAAAAACACGATTACTTGGTTTACTGATGGATTTTACAATCTCGCTGTAAAGTGGCAAATCGTTTCAAATTGAAAATAAACAAAAACGTTTATTCGAAAATATTCTAAAAAAATAAAAATTGTATCCTCAGCAAAGATCTCGCTTTCCCACTAGATTTTCCGCTATCAACAAAATTCGACCAACTGCAAATAGATAGTTGCAACACGCGGTAATCAACTACTTCCGTGTCGCTTCACACAAACAAAAATATGTACTCGTTTCAATGTTAGCCCACTCTCCGAAAAATAGGCTCAATTCGCGATGGCGTATTTCGCGGAACAATGAGAACGTGACACGAAAAACAAGCTACGTATGTACATGCGCGAAATACTCGGTCTATCAATGATGTAAATGTGATGTCGTCGTGCTTTAACTGGATGAAAGTGAACAGCGAGCAACAAAATTTAAATTTCAATTATGTACAAGTAATTCTCGGTAGAAATAACATTGGGTCCTTTTCCATAGAATCAGAAATGATTTAAATGAATGGCTCATTAAATATCGCCAATATATCCATATATAATAATAAGATATTAAGAGAATTAACATACAGGTAATCAATTAATCAACAAAACGCTATAATTTACATGTAATATAACTTTCGTAATAATTTCAAATTTTTTAATTCTTGTTAATTATAATATTCTTGTTCTATCTTCGGAAAAATTCCTGCCATGCATATAATTATTCGTCGTTTCTATAATGTTACATCATATATAGAAATCAACGAAAATAATTTTCAACGAAATAGAAGATCTTCTGCCGCTTATGGCGTCGAAGTTACATGTTTATTTTCGACGAATCATTGATGTTCCTCGCTAATCTACGAAAATGTTGTTTAAATAGAACACTGCGTGCAGAAGATACCATTGATCTTATTACTTCACGCGTATATTAATTCGTTACATTGCCTGTTTTCGTACTAATAATTAGCATAATGAAATTTCATAAATATATCGAGCTCGCATAAGCTAGCATGTGCTCTGAACTTCGACCCCGATTACTCACGAAACGCTAACCTTTGGGTTACTCACCCGCGTCAATTATCGACTACGCGAATAAATCACCGAAAACACGCTAGAAAATGTATTTCTTACCTTGACACTTGATCTAATGAGAAACTAAAGGTAATTCACCGAATACTTAATATTATAGATAATACGCGAAATAAAAGAAATTGTATTAAACGGAATGGGTAATTAAGTAAGTACAAGTGATCAGGATCAAACGCAAGGCAGACATAGATTTCACTCGAGGACGAAATTAAGAATTCGCGACATACTTTTTTAAAAACATTAGGGCATTAATAAATTGTTACGATAATGAGATAAATATTTCAGAGTACATATGGTTTTATCAATAACCTTTGTATTCTAGCGATTTAATGATGTGAATTAATTTCTGTTTTATGATCAACATAATAATTTGTATTTTTCAATTAGTTGTCATAGATGATTGGGCAAAGAATTTAAATCATGCATTTCAATATTTTTAGCATACTATTTTACCTACATGTAGTAAGTAAACATGTTTTACATGTTTGTAACGAACACGATTTCATCGTTTTATAATAAACATACGATATTTTCAGCGAAGATGAAAAAAATAATTAAAAGATCACGTACTCGAGTAATTTTATCGGTCGCTCAAGTATCCAATATCGTAAAAATGTTCAAGGTATTCGATAAAAGTGTCATCGTAAAAAAACATGAGCTACACTTCTTTTTCTTTCTTAACATTTGATTAATTAGCTGACATTGTTCAGTGAAATTGTTTTTAACGTCGTATCGTTTCCAATATTGTTTCTCAATTGCATCACCAAAATGCAAGAATTTATAAATTTTTAATTATTCGAATTATTTATTCCTTTCACTGTGTAGCAATCAATACAAAAGAATCTCTTTAACATCTGTATAACAACTCTTTAACATCATTATCATGTATAAATATCCCTCGTTTTTAGGTTGTATTGCTTCTCAACTAGTGAGCTCATTAAAATTTTCTAACAAAAAAATATAACATAACTTTACATCGTAAGTCGAATTTACTATCAAAGAGGAACCCAAAACAAAAGCACATCAACGATCACACGCCTAATAATACAAAAATAAATGCTTACCTGTTATGACAACAGCCCAGAAGAATGAGATATGTATCAAGAGAGAGATAATACGGAGAAACAAACTGTCATCCAGATCACATATTACCAATCATCAGATCACCAATGCATTCGAAGATATGTGGACGAGGATTCCTCGAGACGTCCTGGTCGCATCGATTCCTGCGCTTGCTAACCAAGAATTGTTCATTGTTCACTTGCTTGCACAAAATTATGACAGCAAACCGAGAATGGAGAGGAAACCACCGTGGATCTGCACCTGTCTACGATGATAGGCACGTGTACCAACGATCCATTCGCGTACACGTGTATACACCGTGGCGCGTGAGACACACACGCTTTGACTATCGATTGTGCGCGAAAAGCTGTAGGGCAATGTAGAAAAAAAATGGTCCCTCGAGAAACTCGCGAGCTACCACTACCACCATAGGCGGCTTTTCTACGGAGACAACTCGTCCTGCGGCGTTACGGACGGACAGCTCTGACAGGAGGCGTACACGCGCGCCTCCATCCATCGCGCATACGTTCACGCGCATCGTGCCCTCGACTCATTAAGCAGGCGCGCCAACTGTAACGCTTGGAATCTTACCAGGCTATCGTAAACAAAAGTTGGCTTATTCTGTGACTTTGAACTTCAAAATTAATCTATACAATCTACACACGTAATAAAACAGTAGAAGGGTTATGTTTATACATTGAATAAACAACATAAAATATCAGTCATTCAGGTACAGCCATAAGTTATGGAGTCCAAAAAGCTAATCATTGCAATTTTTGTCTGTTCGTTTATATTCGTATCACTGCTTGTTAAAACTACTAAAGGTAAGAATTACTTTGAACGGATTTTGATGGAGTTTTCTCTGATGTAGAGCTTAATTTTTAGGAAAGAAAATAGGGTATATTTTATCTCGATCCGATTTGTAGAAGCTAAAAACTAGCCTGGCATCTGACTTGTATGCGCTCCCATATTTGGTAAAGGTCAAACAATATGTCTAAAATCGAAACTTTTTATAATTTAATATTTTTTTTACAATGGGGTGTAACGTAACTGTTAGTATAAAAAATATATATACATAATGTGATAGTCGTGTATTTTGTAATAATTTTTATTAGAGTAATTGAAGTTATCCGGTCAACGTGTAATTGAATGTAATAGATAAAATATTCTATATCTATTTACGTTATTATAGACAAAATCTAGATCGACCATTTTTAAGATCTTTGGTTATCTAAAAAAGCCAAACAATGACAATTTGTACTAGTTTACTATTTACTATTTTGTTTATAAAATTCAATAAATTGAAATATATTATAGCTAAATATAAAACACAACAAAACAAAAAAAATATATAATTAACTTAGAAGAATTTAGAAAGGGAACTGTATTTTATACAAACATGTGTGGCTGGTCAGATGGCTAATTACGAATAAGCTAGACTATCCGTTCATTTTATGTCAAATAACACGGTAGAGAAAGGAAAATACACCATTCAAAATAAATTAGAGGATCAAGTTCCTGAACAATTTAGGAAAGTGAAACGATGAAGGGATGAAAGAAACATGGCATACTCTGAGTGATAATGACTTTTTAATGGACTAATTTTGTATGCTAAGGCTTTCAAGCTACTAAATTTAATATCAGTAAGGATAATTTATTGTGTTGAAATCTTTAAAATATTAAACGTTGGAAAATTGTAGTTTTTCTTATATGAGTATAGTAGCATTTTTTAACATACAGTGACAAAATTTTATTATTTTCAATTAATTTTATTAATAATTTTTTACATCTTCCTTTTTACAATTTTTTTACATTTTATAAATTTTTTTAGTTTCGAATATCATAATTGGTAGAAACAGATAAAAGTTCCTCTCTAAATTTATAAAAATGATTAAATCTGTACTATACAATAATTATAATCGCAAAAAACTTTAAATTTTGATTGCTGTATATCCATTTCATAGAAATTTTACACACATTACGTACCTACCACTTTATACTTTCCAATTCAAATTGCTTACCTACTCATCTACTGCACTTGTTTCGTTCCATACGAATTACAAATAACTGCAAAATGACACGATAGCGAGTACATACATATTTACATATATGCTCAAATAAGATGCATTTTATTATCTATTCATTACTTCGAGTAAGGAAATTAATATGAAACCATCAGAATGATTAATTGGTGAAGAATTTCAACACGATTGATATATTATTTTATACGCATTACATTATACTTTATAATATAATATTTAATACATAATAAATAAAAGTATATATATATTAAAAAGGAGAGAATACATAAATTAATATGTTAATTCTAAACTTCAATCTTGCAATATTCAATCGCACGATCGTAAAAAGAATTATCATGCAAATTGAAATATTATTTTCAAACATAAAAGAATTACTATTGCAATTAAATTATCATCCGAATGGTCATATTTTTACGGTTGTCGGTTAAAGACACGTGTGCCCCACGCAATGATTCTTCATAATGAAAATTTTCAAACAACTGGACGAAAATTAGCCTACCTCTATCGTAATCCATACTATCATTGCTAGTTGAACATCCGCACAAAAGTTAGACCATAGTCTACGAATATTTCATTTGCTACTCTCAAGGACGCAAAACCGTCCCAGTGATACTTCCACGTAATCGATCAGCCTTAGACGGCCACTTAATTTTCCGGTATGTTTCAGGGCTTACATTTTTCCATACTTGTTTTAAAATCGAACTTCGCCCACAAACAATCACAAATGTGTTCTCAATTAGTAAACAAACCGCAGATATGTCATCTTAATAATGATCGTGTGAAAGCTTATAATCTAAAATTTTCATATTATCAGTGTCGTTGCCAAAAAGGAGTTAAAATACTATACTTCATTCACGTTTAAATCAATTTGAAACATGTAAATCACAACACAGCGGGTCTCTTACTTAGCAATCTCCGGTACCATAATCGTGTAAACACGACAAAATATCAAAATACCTGGGCATATTTGTGTAGCAATATGTAATTACCTCGATCGAGAGTAATCGTTGCCACGCCTTAGAAATTTGCTATTGCATGTCCAACGATATCGAACGTGGAATAGCGATAATACGTCATTCCACTGAGCCTCTATAAATTCCAAATATGGAAATTTAACCGGCTAAATTAGAGCATCGACGAGTCGAGCTGGACACCGTTCCGACACGTTCAATTATAAACCACGATGCTTTAATTAGCGACAACGTTTCGAATGTAACTTACGTAACAATAGATTATGGTTCAGCGGTAGGCTAAAATTAGTTAAAATTTAACGCCTCATTTGTCCAACTAGAGGTTAACACTTATGCGGTATATTGAACATCGCAATACGTAGTTATGTATTATACACGAGTAGAATTGAAACGTGATACGTCTGTGACCGCGATACGTCGATGTTTGACTCTTGCACGATATCAGACGAGGAGACCTCGTTAACACTCGAATCAACGGAGCTTCTGTTCGATCCACGTACAATAGGAATATAGTTCCATTAACTTAACCCTTTGTGTTCCTACAGTGGCTACGAAAAGTATCTCTACACCATTGTATTTAGTAGAACATTTATATAGCAATTAGTTAAGTTCGAGCACATGTCATTTCGTACAATAGTATTTTCATGTGACTGCAAAAAAAATGTGTCATTAGGAAATAAGGGTATGCACAAATACTTTTTGTCACTACTGTTCATCGAACTAGACGTGCAATTCTGATTCTGTCTCAATTTTCCTAGCTTTTGTATATAAGATATACAAAATTTCTGTTATATTAGAACTTTCGCAAATCTTCACGCCATGCAAGTGCGCTATAAATAAAAGAAAGTTCTTTCGTGCTATACGACAAAATATTTTTCGTTCTAATTTAGAAGGAACAAAAGTAGGAAAGATCTGGGGATATGTTAGCTATACTAGCATATAAGAGTTAATAAGGAATTTAAGTTTGGTGTAACCGTACTCGATATCATTTCTATTCAAATTTCTCTGGTCCAATCGAAGGTCCGTCCATTCATGAACAGTACTATATGAATTTCTGCAAAAATATTTGTATATACTTATAAAGCAATTAAAGTTGTTTCTAAAAATAATGAACGAAAATTCAGTGAAGAATTAAAATAATTGATATGCGAAGAAAAAACGCGAATGAAATTATTTTGTTTGATTACTAGTTTTAAATAAGGAAACATTTTTATTTCCTTATTTTTATATATTATATTATGAGTTGAAAGCTATGCATCATACTTCTGAGAGTTCGCGGCCAGTTAGCAAATCAAGGCTTAGTGAGCCGAGAGGAGTGGACGGGATAGTAGCGGTCAGTTGACGAGAGAAATCGAGAATATTTATACAGATTCATTAAGAACAAGTATTAAGAGCCAATCTCATTACTGTGAATACGAGAAAATCTTTTTGAGTTCATTTCAAATGAAAAATTGCAAATAATAATTGTATTGTTAGCGACAAAGATTATTTTCTGCAAGCTCTCCGGTGTTTCATTTCAATTTAAATAATACGTAATTCCGCTATAAAATCAAAGGGGAAACGCAGCGGTTCTATCGATTTAAAGTTGAAACTTAAAAAATAAGGCGACCCCGTGAATCGAATTTAACGTTGTGCCACTGATAGGATCCGTTCCGCAATAAAAATGTAGCAGCACGATATCGAGTCATGCATTGTCTAGATGCAGCAAATAGATAAGAAATACCGTGTGTGACGAATCATTCCTCGATATGACGAAGTTACCGATAGAGATCTTTCCGCAAAACACGATTAACATGAAATCAATAGACACCCTGAACGCCCATGTCGTGACCAGAGAATAAGATATAAAGCGTTTTTATTTTTTAACACAGTTATATTATTCATTTTTCGATGGAATTAGATTCATGAACAAAAAAAGTAATCGGCTAATTTAATTGATAAATTGCTATATACTATTATAGTTTACATATACTGAAACTTAAGATTTTAAGTAATTATAATCGCATGAAAAGCGTCAATAGAACGGGAAATTTTAGTTCGTTAAAAATTTTGATTAATTTACAATTATTTGAAGAAATTCATTTCATTTGTTTAATTCATTTTTAATTTAAGAAATTGATTTTAATTTATTGGAGAGAGTTATTCGTTTAATTCTCGGACAGACATTTACGCGTCTACCGTAACTGCAGTAGGTAAGAACATTCCTGCACAGACAAGGTTGAGTAACTGGGACTTTATTAAAGTACAAGACTGAAAAGTAAGGTCAGAAATGAGATGAAAGTAACTGTAATCTATTGAGCATGCAATAGTATATAACATTTCCGAAATGTTTTACTCGTACATTTTATTAAATATTAAATATAATTTTATTGATAGAATAATAAAAATAATAACACACGAAGGACAAGAATTATAGAGAGGAGATATTTATTTATCTCTAAAATTGATTACTTTATTATATGAAAAGATAATATGAAATAAGACTTAATCAAGTGTTGTAGTATACTTATAAATATCAAATTAATGAAGATATTTATCGTAGAATGGAAACTAATGCCTGCACAGTAAACGATTGTATCCTAATTGCATTCTATTTACTTATGTAGAATTTTTTGTAATAATTCAGTAACATTATAACGTTTAATCAATTTGGCATATAAAGTCAACCCTGTACTTATATATAGGCAATACCAGATGAGAGCAATTATCCCTTAATAACAGTTAATATAATTCAACAGTATATAATTAAATATCGTAAATATATGAAAAAGAACGTTTTATTAACAACAAGATAGATACAAATACAAATTTAGGGATTTGTATCTTCATTATACACAATATATTGATATAACTAATGATAGCATATAATTAAATACATATAAAAATGTGACTCGAACAAATTATCATAAAAGCTAAATGTTCTTGTATCGGCAGTTTAAAAATATTAAATATTGCTTTAGATTGTAGTCACTCCTACGAAAAATATCATAGAAAAATATGCATAGTATTTTTTTTGCATTTTGAGTATTTTCTAATTGTGCGCCTTAATTAATCAGAACGATTTCTTCGTTGCAGAAATGCAACCTTCAAAACTAATTACAATGTTTGACATTAGTGGTATATAACTAACCCGCATCTCAATTAAAAAGTAATATCCCTAATGAGAAATTACATAAATTAAATTATACTGTCATTCTTATGCTTTAAATAATTATTTTCTTGGGATTTGCTTTGGTTAATTATTTTGCCCGCACCCTTCTGTTTTAAAAAAAGTTAAACAAGACGTGCTTGAACAACTCTTAATTCAGGCTATCAGCTTAAACGACATACACAATCGCGAGCTCCTAATTTTTTTCAAAGCTCCTAGGATCTGTTTTACAGACTGTAATATGTAACGCGCGTATAACTTTCGCTTTTCTTTTTCAAAACATAGCACCAAATTATTTCATTTCCTTGTTTACTGATTCGCCGCAAAATTGAACACGGGATATTTTGGCGCGAAACGATTCGACACACCATAAATATACTCGGATTCACCACGTTCCCACAGACTTCTAGCACCATTGGTTGATTCTTCGTACGATGGTGGAGCTATATAATTTTATACATTAACTACTGTTAAACTATATCCTTTCTTAGAATATAATAGTTTAATTCATTAAAACTATATAATTATAAGAAATACATGAAAATATTCTTACGCAGATTAGGATACAAATTCGATGGTGGACTTCCGTCAACGCTTGAAAGTGGAATTCCTGTCGTTGTCCATCCAATTTCTGAAGGTTGTGGATATCCTTCGGCCGATGGAGCACTTGGAGTTTGATAATTTACTAATGGCACCGTGCCCACGAATATAAGGGTGTTCTGCGTCAAATTTCGATGGTACCTAACATAGAATCAACCGCTTTAACTCATTCAAAAACATTTTAACGAGCAACTAGAATCGGTTTTATAGGGCCAATTTTCCATTGTGTCGTTCAATTGCCATTCTTTGCACATCACTCGATGAGTCATAGTATCATCGTATCATACAAATAGTGAATAGCACTGATTTATTTATAATGTTTCACAAATGTAATAGCGCATGTATTTAATTTCACTTGAAACATGTAACGTTAAAAAAAATTCTCTTATAGTAAAATTAATAGTATACAAATTAATAACTTTTGCGTATATAAAAATTAATTAATTCGCAAATAAAATATTTTGCTACCTATTCTTCTACCTATTCTTCTAATATTCTTCTACCTATATATAAGGTAACATATACTAACCATCCTGAAACACAAGCCACGACTTTAAGATTATATTCCAGATCAATAATTCCACAATTCGTCAAGTTCGATGGAGGAAGTGGAGGTATATCGAGCTTCTGTTCATAATCTGCATTTCCGCGTCCTTCGACGGGTCCTTTAGCAACTTCCGCTATCACGATTTCCTCCGTTTTAGTATCCGTGGTCGGTGTGGTAGCCCGAAAAGTCACGATCTAGACTTCATGTGATTCCATTATTATCTCGAAATATTTTCACCGATATCGCATATTTATCAGCATCATCAAACTGTATATACCTTACACAAAATGAGTTTTACAGTCTCCACAGTGACTCCTGACAAATTTTCAACGTTCACCTTTATTGGCATTGTTTGACCTGGTACGTATCCCCTCACTGGTAACGAATAGTTAACAGTTAATGATGGTGTTTCGCAACATAAGCAGCAAAACGTCTTACTCATTTCTACTTGCACTTTTTCCTGAAAATGTATTCGTTTCTTTATACCATAATAAAATTTTACTAAATCAACTGTACGTGCAAAAATTAAACTATGAAACATAATTTTGCTGCAATTTTTATAAATTTTAAATATGAAAATTTTCACTCTCGATTTAATTTTCTACTTCGAAATGTATGCTAGATTTTAAGGAACTGAGTGTTCCCATAACTGTTTAACGAATGTCAATTACTCGTAGCTTCAATTTCAATCGTGAAACGTTCACTAAATGTTCACTGAATGGAGAATTTTCTGATGAATACGTACCGAGGATCTTACTTCTTGATTAAGGTCAAAAGGCGACACTACTGTAAAGGGGCTCTTTACTTCTTGATCGAATTTCCAAGGGCGATCCAGAGTCGCTTTGACCGTATACCGAACGTGGCCAAAATCGGATTCGAAACTGCTGGGTAAATTCATGGGTAGAATACATTGAAACGGGAATTTATGCTCGCCGCTTTGTATCTCGATTTCACCTCCTAAAGAAAATTTATTACTTTTTCCAATGAAAGTTCTAACCAATGAAATAATTTAAGGTAAAATTTTACCAGAAGCTGATCCAACAAGATAATACTTTGTATCGAAGTATTCTTCATGTGCGGTGACCGTCTGAGTTCCATCTCTGTACTGTCCTCTCTCATCCATATCCTGTTTGTCTGTTGTCCAACATGTGTTCGCCACACCTTTTATTTTTACACATATGCCTGGAAAAATAATGAAATTGTTATATATTATTATTAATCAATTGATGTTTCTCTTACATAAATTATAGAATATCGTATACATATGACATTCTATATTATAAAGAAAAATTACATATAGTTCAAATTCATCAATCTTAGTTTCATACTGCATACGGTAATGGCTTTTAAATTTATCTAATTGAAATCACATATTGATTTAAATACAATTGAATATAATTGTACTCCGATACAATATCAGTAAGATTGAGGTATTGTTTTTGTGAACATTGAAAACTGATTATTACTTTCTTCACATCTTCGCTCTAGGTAATATAGATGTAATTTAATATTGAAATTAAATAGTTTTGTTACTCCATTTCATTGTGTATGATATAAATGTATATATAATATGTGATAGTATACATTGCCTTGTATGGTTCTAACGTTTAACTCGATTTCAGATAACTCTGAATAGCAAAATTATCAGAGCTCCATGCTTTCAATTATTTAAGGCGTTTCACATTGCTCGGTTTAAACAGAAAGTGACACATTTTTGAAATTACCATTAACAATGAGATAATGGTGTAAAATTAACCGCGAGCCAACCGCAAGTCGATGCTAATAAAACATTACATCAACGTCAAATAAATGTCAAGAATATCGCACCACGAAAGAATCCTATATAATATTTCTATGTGGCTGACATAAATTTAAAATATAAATAGCATCGCTTATAGAAGAAACGTTCATGATGTTTTAAAAATGTTACAAGAATGAAAGGTGATAAGGCATAAAATCATAAAAATAATTAGCAAAAATAAGCAATAATAATATATACAAATTTCAGAAAAATTAAATTAATAACAATACTCGTATCATATGTGACACTGTAATACAATAGCAAATAATGATATTAAATAATATTACAGCAAAGAAATAGTACCAATACTAAAATAGAATATTAGCTATAGTAAAGTAATTAGAAGAATATTGTTATATATAATATAGTAATACAATACAGCGTGACGAAAACAAGTGTTCCACGGCCGATCGCCACTGTTCATTTCCACTGTGCGGGTGTGTATGGTCGTGCTATAATTAAACTACACCTTACCACAAAGAAGAAAAAAATATTCTCCACAGGAATGCGGCGACAGGAGCTCGACAATATACATCGAATATCATTTCGAAATTAGAAGGAAACTTAGAATAGAACATGCTCCTACATAAGCAGTATACGGAGAATGCATCTAATATTATACATAGTTTCTCCCACACTCAAGTAATAGTTCTTTGTTCCACATTCGCTTTAACTTTTTAGAGTTCTTACAGATAGGAAATCATTTAACAATATTTCCTTAATAGAAAATACTAAATAATTTCACTTTTTCCTTTGCTACTTAAATTTGAGCAAAACTTATTTTTCTAAATGTAAAATGTTTTCTAAATGTTTATAGTCATTCTTTAATTCTTCAAAGGCCTTTTTCATTTAAATTACAAATCTTTCTTCGTTTAAATTATCTAACTAAACAAAGAATACTATAAACAATTCTCGTTACTTCTTCGTACTTACTGTCACTACCTCTCCTTATTTTCTAATACGGCATATATCCTCGAATCTGCAAAATGCACTACACATCATGATCTGCCCGGCGACACATAGCCGTATTTCCAATAAGAAAGCCATATGAATGTCGCGTATCTCGAACACTTAGAAACACCTGTCGATCTCTAGATATTACTAATCGAGTATATACTATCACATATTACTCATCCGGAAATAAGATCGTCTGACTGAGTCACTCGACAATACTTTCGAATATGCATAACATACCACGAATCTTCTTCGTACTGTTTAATACCACGATGATATTTCCACTGACAGTCTGTCCTGGATAATAAGTCGCCCAAGGATTGTCGTAGATTATTCGGAAATCCTTTAATCCCATGTCTGTTGCGACACGGTCACACCTTTCACGATCACTCGATTTATAAATTCGTCTTGTTTCTTTATTTATTAATTATTCCAGTGACGTTCTGGGATAGATATGCGATCGTCCAACATACGGTCGTTCATCCGTCGTTCTTGTTCCACACACTGAGCACACGCAGCGCGGCTATATCGAGCCGCTCGTAAAAGCCGGTCTGATCGTAGTTACGAGTCCACGTTACTACGTACCATTCGATATTTGTCTTCTGCGCACATACCAACTGACGCAGTGCTGGTAGAACGATGCTACAGGTCATTTCAAACGGATTATTGACAACGGCGCTTGTTACTCACGCGCTGAAAAATCTAAAAGAGAGGTTATAATTCAAAGAGAATTGGAAAGTGACGTTAAATTCAATATTTACTGTTTTGCTACACTTTGATCTTAGCTATCAGGCCCAGCAGTGATAAAAAGTAAGGTAGCGTTAGATTCGTTATGTGCTATAAACTGCACTTCGATCATTGGTATCAGACTGAGAAACGATAAAAAAAGATCAAGGTGCAGTAGAGTAGTAAATGATGAACTTAACGTCACTTTTCAATTTATCACTATTTTACGTATTATAATATTTGCTATTATATCGATGATACGACTGCTCCGTGGTTAACGTGCATGTCTGTTATCTGCTTCTATCAATGCAGTTGAAATGATGAAGTTTCGTAAAAGATATGTAATACAGGAAGCAAAACAAATGAGATAATAATTGAAATAATTTCTCTCATCATTTTGGTACACATCTTTTTCCAGTTTTTAAGCATCCTGTATATCCACACTGCGTCAACGATAACGTGAAAATTCGACGATTATGGAAGAATATTATACCATCAATATTTATATGACCATTTAGAAGCTCCTGGATATTAGTACTTTTAAAATTATGCTCACCACTTTTGAAGTTTCCCATATATACGCGTTCTATCAATGATGACGTAATAACATTACGTTGGCCCCATTGGTTAAGCGTGGATAAACATGCGCTCAAGTAAAGTATTTCCACGTATCATGGCGCTGTAGCCTCGTGATGGAAACGCGCATGCTTTTATTCAAGTCTAATGACGTCATAGGCGGATAACAGATAAGATAGCGATGATGTAATTGACGAAGACGGCTGATAATAAAGCTAACACTTATCCTCAAATAGTCGGACTCTTCCAATTTGTTAAGATAATTAAACGAGTCATCACTTTTATCGGTTATCTACTTAAATTATAATTAACGGAATGATCAAATTTCGTTTATACGATAGTCCTTAATATAATTTGCATTTAAAGAGATCCTAAATTTTCTATCAATGATATGTCGCTAAAAATACCAATGATTTAAAATTAATAGCTATTTTTAGAAATTACTTTCAAATACAACTGTTTTATTTTTAACACCAAGATATTTTATAGATCATGGGGAAAATACCAAAAGAGTAATCTAAAAACAAAAGTAAAAATTAAAACGTCAAACAATAAAAATAAATATCGATATAAAATAATGATTGCAAATGAAAATTATAAGTAGAAAAGTACAAAATTATTATAGATAAACTTTTTCAAGAGATGCATTTACGTAAAAAGTATATATAAAAACCAATTATTAATAAGATTCGAATGAATTTCTGTATTTCGATTGAAAATCTATTCTATTCTTTTCTAAAAAAAAAGGATTTACGCGATCGTTAAAGATTTAGTAATAATTTCTATAAAAGCTTGAAAATGAGAGCAGTTATCTGTCACTCACGTAATCCCAATTCGTTTAAAAAATGTAGTAGATGTGCACGCGTCGTGTCGCGCTCTACGTACACGATATTTTACGGAAATTTATTTTCACGTCGAACATCATCGCTTGTGTTTTCGGACACAGAAAATACGAACCTGTCCACGTGAATGAGAAGGTTAGTATTCGATCCTCAAAAATATTTCACAGTTACGAATACACTCGTATGTATGCGCAACACGGCCTTCATCGATATTTCGATCCAGTGGAAGTAATATTTGTATGAATAAATTTTCGACAAATTTGATACGAAGAAAAATTTAACATTACAAAAGGCAAGAGATATATTTCTAAAATATTGGGCGGTTTTAACAAATTTCTTCAATTTAGACAAAGAAATTGTTTGTATACGTATATTTGACATATATTTCTGAGATTATAAATGTAAGAAATATGACGTTCTAATTTAATTAGTAACATAAAATTCGCAATTTATGCGTGATTCGTGCCATCATACGAATGTTAATTTATTCGCTTAATTAGAAGGTTGAGGCGATAGATGACTCATAGAGACTTATCTTCCGTATGTTAGCTGTAATGTAGATCGATAATTCAAAACAGAACTCGCGCGAAGTGGATTAAAGTTGCAGTTTTACTTTTAGTCTCACCTTTCCCTTCGACTTTGATGCTTTCTCCATTTTACCGAAGGGGTGAAAATAAATTAACTTTAATAAACATAACTAATATAAATATGATAATAATATCGTCCGAAGTAAATAATTAAAAATATCGCGGCATAATTCTTCCGGAACATGCAAAATTTCTATATTATTAGTATTTATATAATAATTTCTTCGGTATTACTATATCGCAATATTTTTATCGATATTTCAAAACGTATTAATGAAGATTGTTAAAACAAAACATTTAAATTATAAATATGTAAGCACGTCAGTTTCATGCAGAAGGGTCCATTGTATCTGTAGTCCACGCCCAAATATAAATATAGATAGATATTATCTATTGTTTCCTTAAAAATCAGTACGTTCCCTAGGTCGCTATTGGCCGTAACATTGCAAAAACAAAAATGAATTCCACTATGAAATATTCTGACGGTTACAAAACCGTATGAATATGCTTTCAACATAATGACTAAACGATAAAAGAAACATACATATTTGTATCGATACTTTATATTAAAAATATAGAGGGGAATCGATCCTAAAAATAAGAAAAGGGAAATATCTTTACGCTCAACCAAAATTATCAACGATAAAACATGTTATCATTCAGTCCTCGCTATCTCTAAACTCTTTCTCAATTGTATCACGCTCACCGTGACACGTCAAAAACAAAACATCACCTTAACTCTCTCGGGCTTCAAAATCCCAGGATTATAAGAAACGCGCACAAATCTTTTAATTCCTCTTCCCTTTTCCCTGAAATCCCTCTTCCATCATGAGTCATTCTTCGTGGGTAATAAAAACTAGTCGTCCTATCGTTTCTCAGAATATCAGTTCTAAAACCAAGCTACTCCAACAATCGATATCCCGTCGATTCGACCCCTGGTTGCGCCACTTCCCCTCAAGTGCATCATCCTGTGAAATCCTTCGTTACCTGCAGGGACGGGGGCCCTTCTTTCGTCGTACGACCATCGAAACAGCATTGTCCCTGGCGTCATGGTCGTCGTCACCGTCTTGATCGTCGGCGTCGTGGTCGTCGTTGGTTCCTTTTCCAGCGACGTCTATTCCGCGCAAGCCCCGGACGTTACTATTGATCGGAGCATTTCGTCCGATGGTCGCCTCAGAATACCACGAACGGTCCGCACGCCGTAAATATTCGTTCAGTGCGTCGTGGCCGAGTAACTTACGCGGATAAAAGCGTCCAAATAGACGGAGGAAAACGTGGCCGAACATGGTCGGAGGAGTGACGGAAGACGGACCTGTGATTCGACCCGTCGATTTCGGTGAGTGGACCACGTTTACGTGAAATTCGACTTGCCTTAGCCTTTTTTGCGTATCTTCTTCGAACCGGGCAATCCTCGTGATTCAACCGACATCGATCCTCCTTCGCAACCACGATTCCGAGCTCTTTGCTCGATTTACGCGATTACACCATCGTGCATCGCTTCTCCTTCTTTCGGGGATACTTCGATTTCGAAGATGCCATTCGACTGATTCGAATGGGACACTGGTTCAGGATCGAGGAAATCGTGGCGCCGATAACCGCAGACAGCTGTTACACCGCGTAATCTTGTGCATTTCGTGACTGGGTGTTTCCATCGATTGCAATCGCTTTTATTTTATTTCTTCTCGTTGTTTCTAGCTGCTTGTAGTTGAATCAAAATAAATTACTTTCGAATTTGTTCTCGTTGCTTCGTACCGTTAGCTGCTTGTAGATGAGTCAACGTGGACTAACTACTTTAAAATTATACATGTAATCGCAATGGTTGATGAATGATTTAATAAATTGCTTCAATTCGACAATGTATGCATATAGTGGAGGATGATTGATTTTACGACTAACGACACACAACAACATGTGATATTTGTCAGTCGATGCTTGTATTATCAGTATCAATTAGTTCACGTATATACGTAGATTCAACGGTTGATGCTGTTTTGGGATGTTTTGGGGTCGACGTTGTGAACCCATACGGTTCCATAATTCGTTATAGGGAAACTTGATGACCATGTTATTCGTGATAGAGTATAAACTTAAACACAGCACCCTGAATAAGGGATGAAATTCGAGTGTTTCTTATAACATTTCAACGAAAACGTTATTAAGATAGATATAAAAATAGCATAAATTTTATTTTAGCAACATCGCGTGACTTTTATTGGAACTCGTCTTCTTTTTAATCGATTCGTGACGTTTACGGAGTTTGATTAAACTAGCAAATAAGACGCGCACGTTGTCACGATGATTCAACGTTGCCAGGATTTTCTATTAGTCAGCAATGAGAGACTAACCTTCCTATGAAATTCAAATCTTCTCTGATCGATATATATTTTCGTCTTCGTACGAATTAATTTCTTCGATGCTAATTGCGCAAAAAATATAACTACAGATTTTAGATAGATATTTTCCTGACCTGCAGTTCTCATTAACTACAACCGGTTGCCACTTGCATTCAAGCGCGTAATGGAATTAAAACACGCGATAAGAAATTAAATTAAAAAATATTCTTTTATATTCAGTGAGAAGAGTAGGTTAAAATATAAAACTGAGAATGTTAAATTAAGGGAAGAAAGATGTGTTTAATCTTTGTCGTAAGTTGAGGTCTTAAGAGCAAGAAAATTCAAAAATACGACACATATTTACAAAATGTTATAAGAAATACGATACCTTCCAACGTCATATACTTATATATACGCATGTAAGTACAGTAGTTTTAAACATAAAATACACATACTTGATTGCTAATTCCTCCATAATGATCGTTCACAAGCGAAACGAGTATTAAAAACAAAAATTCAGTGAACTACCGATAAGTAAAAAGTAACAGAATTTCAAGGAAAAATATGCGTGAATTTCAGTGTCGACGACGACCGTAGTCGCACTATGTATAGGAGCCGTTTTCCTACTTTGCGCCGTCGCCATGACCTGGTGGCTTTGTCGACGACGTCGTGAACACACCAAGCTGAACTCCGACAAGTCCCTGGCGTTCAGGCCGCCCCACAGAAAACCGACAGCAGTTAAAAGTCCGGGTAGTACCAGCCACTACCTGAAGAAGAGTCCCAGCCCGACTGGACTAGCCAAGAGTCCTCCTGGTTCAGGTGGACAGACGCCCAGCCCGACCGGATCCCAGTCGTCGAATCCTGGATCACAGCCAAGAACACCTCAGGGTACAGGTATAAATCTTCGTTTAAGTACGTTTATTAACACCCTTTTCTAATCTAACAATCGAGTCGGTCAAAAATGCACAATTTTGTTTTCAGCGGAATTATTTCCTAGCTATGTATTAATACATTCTTCCGTAATTTTAATTCTATATCTTACGTTTATAATACGACAAAATGCAAAACACAAGGTAGGAAATGAAAAAAGTAAGCGCTTTTTTATAAATACGAAAACGTGATTGTTTATTTGTACGAAGAATGAATTAAAAATGGTTAGCTGGCGGTTGACACGGGCTTGTGCGCTTTGAACGATTAGCTGAATAACACGAGCGTTAAGGGGTAACGCGTTGATAACCATTTAACTTGTACAAAATTTAATACCTCCGGTTATTATTTCCGTAATTGGATACAAGAATCGGATAAATTTTAACATCTTTACTTTTACTATCAAACCTTTGGCTATTTAGCCGTCGATATCGCGTCGTAAGAAACGAGTGAAGATATATATACAAGCTTCTTTCTACAACCTTGGTAGCTGAAAGACGTTTGCTACGGTTTAACT